>NW_028270143.1:53264769-53573459 GCF_037043375.1 Chiloscyllium plagiosum
CATTGCGATTTTTACAACTTGTCGTAGCATTCAGACAGGGAGCAGTTCATTACATTAAACAACATAATCAAACTACAGGTCTCAGCTTTGTTTCAGTAGTGTATTCCTTCATCTGAGTCAGAAGCCCTAGATACCTGAGGAAAAAAATTTAGGCTCCAGTGCAATGCAGCACGAGCAGGTGCACTGCATTGTTGGACATTGTGTTTCTGAGTTGGGACATTAAATTCAGGGCCAAATAGTGTGGTGCTGGAAAAACATCCAAGGAGCAGGAGAGATGACGTTTCAGGCATAAGCCCTTCATCAGGAATGTGGAGGGGGAAGGGGGCTGAGAGTTAAATAGAAGGGTGGGGGGTGGGACTGGGGGACAGGTAGCCAGAAAGGTAATACGTGGATACAAATGGGGGGGCAATTGTGATAGATTGGTGGGGAGGGTGGAGCGGATAGGTGGGAAGGAAGATGGGCAGGTGGAACAGGTCAAGAGGGTGGTGCCCAGTGAGAGGGTTGGATGAGGTGTAGGGAGGGCAGATATAGAAATTAGTCAAGTCGATGTTGATGCTGTGTGGTTGAAGGATTCCAAGGTGGAAGATGAGGTGTTCTTCCTCCAGTCATCCGGTGGCTTCGATTTGGCAGTAGTGGAGGCCCAGGAGTTGCCTGTCCTTTGTGGGGTGGGACGGGGAGTTGAAGTGGTCGGCAACAGGGTGGTGGGGTTCTGAGGTGCGTGTCCCAGAGATGTTCACTGAAACACTCTGCGAGTTGCCTTCCTGTCTTCCTATGTAGAGGAGACCACATCAAGAGTGATGGACACAGTCAAAGCCTCATCTCTGGTGTCACTAATAGACTCAATGGCATTATTTTAAAAATAACATTGGAGTTAGGATCATGGAAACAGTGCAGAATGAAGTCATTCAGCTGGTGAGTGCATTAATAACCAAACGTCATAGAAATAAAAAAAAAATCTGTATAGATCTAGAGGTACAATGAGGAGAATTTTTTTCAGTCAAATAGTTTTCAAAAAGTGAAGTTCAACAGATTCTTGAGGATGACAAACTTGCAATGTTATAAACCAAAAAAACAAAGGAACGTTGGATTAAGCATGACTGCTGTTTCAAAGGGGGTAGCATAATTAGCCCAATGGCTTTTTGGTCAACATTCATGCCTCAATCAGCCAACACTAAAATAGATTATTAAATCATTCTTTCTTTGCAGTTTGTGTGATTTACTGCATATAAATCAGCTGTCATTAGTGCAACATTAACTTTAAAGATACTTAATTAATTGTGAAGTGTTTTGAGACTTGTCTGAAGTTATGAAAGGTGTGATATAAATTTCTTCCCTTTTTCCAAGATGTTGTTCTGTTTCCAGTATAAAAGATTAACAAAACAGTTATTGAGTTGTTCACTTGTTACTTAAAAAGAAAACCTGGTCACTCTTCTTCAGTAATTGTTTGAAGAGTTTACTGAAGCTTATTTTGCCAGTTTGGCGAGGGTAAAGGGAAGAAAAACATGACAATATAAACCACAATAAATCATTTATTTATTTATTAGATCATCATGGACACCTAGTCTGTCGTAGACACATCTTCATAATTTTTTATTTTACTTTGTTCCCGACTTTTTAAAATCTTGGTTCTATAATCCATTGGCAAGATCTCACTTTCATTATCTGAATGACATTATCTAAAGTAAATAACTGGAAGTATATCTAAAATTACAATTATCACAATTTTATGAGGTACATTGAGAAAATTAGCACTCTGAACTCGCAGCTTCTATCTACGTTCTTCTTCTTGGGTAGTCCCCTTGAATGGAGGGTGAATTGCTTCCATTCTGTTCAATGGATTCTGCGATATATAATAATGTGTAATCTGCAAACACTATCATATGTGGGACATTTGTCTGAAGTTTTTGCACTATTGATATTGCCTTAACTTAGCTTCTGCACATTCCCAAGAATGTCTCTAGAAGTGTTTGAACATAAAATAAGGAACAAGAGTAGGCCACCCAGCCCTTTGAACCTGCTAGCCATTGAATAAGACTATGGCTGATCTAATTTTAACTTCAATTCTCCAGTCCTGCATAGCTGAATAACATTTCATTC
Source organism: Chiloscyllium plagiosum (assembly GCF_037043375.1). Lineage (NCBI taxonomy): Eukaryota > Metazoa > Chordata > Chondrichthyes > Orectolobiformes > Hemiscylliidae > Chiloscyllium > Chiloscyllium plagiosum. Next base: position 53,266,867 of record NW_028270143.1, read on the forward strand.
CCTTCGTAATCAAGAGTCTACCTACTTTTGCCTTTAAAACATTTAAAGATTCTGCATCCACTGCCTTTTGAGCAAGGGAATTCCAAAGAATCAGAACCTTATGAGGGAAAAGTATGTTACCTGTCTCTATCTTAAATGGTTGACCCTTCATTTTTCAACTATGACTGCTAGTTCAATATTCTCCCACAAGAGGAAGTATCCTTTCAACATCCACCTGGTCACCTCAGGGTCTCCTATCTTTCAATTAAGTAACTTCTGACTCTTCTAAACTCTAGAGGAAATGGGCAGCCTCTCTAAACTTTCCTCATAAGGCAATCTGCTCATTCTAGTTATTAAAATTAGAAATGGAATTATATTTTATTGCCACATGTACTCAAGCACAGAAGTACCTGAGTACAGTGGAAGTGTACAGTGTCTCCATTTCCAGTGCCATCTTAGGTACAAAGGTACCTAGGTACAAAATCTTACATAAAAGTAGAAAAAAAACGAAAATAAAAAAGTTAAACATGATCATTCTTTTTTGTCTTAGCTGAAAAATAAAGAAATAAAATTAAAAGTTCTGAGGTAATTAGCCATGCTGGGCTTGCACTCCCTACATAAGCTCAATTTCCTCTGCTTTGGCTCTCTGGGAGATCTCAGGATGCCTGCACTCTCTGCAGATACTGAGGTCATCCCTCACCGCCACATTGCTCTCTCTCTCTCTGCCTGCACTGGGCTCAATCTCAAACTGTCAAAATCCTGATCCAGGCCCCAAACTACTGCCACACTCTGGACTTCTAGCTGACTGCCAAAGTCCTGATCCAGGCCCCCAGACACTGCCACGCTCTGGACCCAATGAAGCCACAGTGCTGTCTCCATTGTAGCCTCCATGACCAAGTTTTCTCCAGAAGGCAAGTAAATAGCAAAAATCAAATTTAAAAAAAAGAAAAAAAAAGGGGACAAGCCCACTCAGCTGCTGCTATCTTTCATGTTAGTCTAGTAAACCGTCAGTGAATTGCTTCCAACGCATTAACAGCCTTCCATAAGTAGGTGACTAGTACTGTAGACAGTACCCCTGGTGCAAATCTCCAGTTTGGTACCTTTCTTATTTTGGGCAGTCACAAGCCAGGGACTCTCACGAGCCGACAATTGCTTTGAGGGCAACTCTAAAGGGTTTTCACTGTCCTTCTGGAAATCTTCTGCTGCAACTGAGTTGTGTGTAGGTCAGCTGCTTTGGAGTCTGGTATCAGGCATACAAATGACACATTCTACTTAGTGGAGTTGCTTTTTGAGTGATTACTGCCTTGACTCTATGGGACTAGTTGGACAAGGATCTTAGTTTTCTTGGTTTAGTGAGGAGCATATCTTCTCATTAGCTGTGGAGGAGGAATTGACTAAGATTCAGCTAATTAAGTGCTATCTGCATACTGAAACTCCGTAACTAACATTGCAGTGATACTGGTGTTGGAATGAAGGTGGTGTAGGTTGAACATCTATTCAGTAAATTATCTTCCTGTCGATAATTTTTTGGAGGGAGGTGCAGTATTGCCAAGAGGAAGATGGAGAAGAAGGCTGGTGCAACATACAGACTAGTTTGACTCAGTCTTCACTGAGATGGAGTCTGTGGTTTTTTTTTTTGGTGAAGATCAGTTTGAATGCCAGTGTGGATTAGGTAGAGGGCAGTGTAAAATTTCAGAGGGAAGCCAAATTGGAGGAGGATACACTACAAGCTTGCTAAATTGACAGAATCAAAAAGTCGGGTGCGGATGAAAAGGCCGTAATTAGTGGTTAGCACTGTTCCTTTCATTTTGGATTTATCATATGGTAAAGATTATATCTAATGTGTCTCTTGATGACTGAAAATCACACTGAGACCCTTGAAGGAGTTCTTCAGCCAATGAGAGGAGGCACTGAGGAGGATTCTTGTTTTCCTTGAAGCAGATATCAGGGAGAGTATTGTGTATTTACTGCAATCAGAGTTATTTCTCTTCTTGAATGTGGTCAAAATTACATCAACTCTGAGATCTCCTGGCATGCACTCCTTCCCAACTGGAGGATGTGAAGTTGTGCCTGATGTATATCTCTCCTCAATTTCAGAATTTCAGCAGGAATTCCATTTATTCCAGAAGCTTTATAGTTTGCACCTGTTAAATGTTTTGCAACTTTGTTCTAGACTGAGATAATATCAAGACTGAAGATATAATTTACATTGATGAATTCGGCAACATGTGAGCATGACTGCCTCAGGATTCTTGGGAGTTCCTGTCCATTACTGATTCTACAGGCTGGGCCCCTGAGTGCCTATAATATTAGGCAAAAATGAGGACTGCTGATACTGGAGATTAGAGACGAGAGTGTGGTGCTGGAAAAGCACAGCAGGTCAGGTAGCATCCGAGGAACAGGAGCCCTTTCTGCTCCTTGGATGTTGCCTGACCTGTGTGCTTTTCCAGCACCACACTCTTGTCTGCCCACAATATTATTGCAAGGTATAATGAAAGATTGTGTGCAAAAGTTCAATAATTTGTACAGAGTTTAGAATGCTACCTCCCAATGTTTGTGTTATGTTTTGGAATTCTTGATGGAATACACAGGAAATGTGAGAAAAAAAGTGGGTAACATTAAATCAATAAATATCTTCCCCATTTTTGGCAAGATTTAAAGATACAATAACACACGTATGCAATTGCACGGATAAGGAATGCTTGTTTAGCAAAAGGAAAGTTCAGGAACTGCAAAGATAACCAGGTGTACTGTGCACTAAACATAGGTTGCTCGCTGTAGAATAAAGTGAAAATTACACTTAGTGAGATTCTGCAGCATGTAAGGATTTTCTTTTTTTAAATATCAAGATTCTAATTTTCTCATTTGAATTGTACTTTCACACATTTCTGTCCATTGCCTATGCTGTCCAGCTAATATCTCAGTTCTGACATTGTTCAAGTAAATTTTCTTTAGCTGTTTGGTAGTACAGAAATTGAGCACTGCTGAAAAATGATACATTTTGATTAAGCTTTTTATCTTGTACTCCTCAGGACCTTTGGAAAGAATACAAGTTTAAAGGGAAAACCAAAATGTATACTTCATGAGAGGAGAGTGTTGACTGGTTAGCAAATATACCCTGATTGGTAAAGGCATGCACCATTGAATAATTGACAGTTAACAGTTAGTTTACATTTTAGACAAGATAGGTTGATTCTGATTGGTCAGGATATTGCTGATTCATTTCTCAGGCAATGTGAAAAGCTTTAGTAAAATGAGTCTTTTTTATGGTAATCCTATATTGTGTACCAGTTCATCACTGGATCTTTTGGACAATTTAGCATTGACTGCAACTTTGAACTTATACTTTTGATTTCTACAGAATATAGAAAAAAAGTTCCTTCACAGAAACAGGCCATTCAGCCCATCATACTCATGCTCGTTCAATAAACCAGCCGTTCCTCCTTAACCCACCTACCAGCATCTGGTCATAGACTTGCAGTTAACACTGCTTTAGGTGGAGATCAAGGTTGCTTTTAACTAAATTGACAGTTCCAACCTCAACTACCAAACCAGGCAGCGAATTTTAGACAATTACCAAATTCTGGCTGAAAATGATTTCCTCATATTCACTCTAATTCTTCTACCAATCACCTAAATTTGTACTCTCTTCTAACTGACCGCTCTGCAAAGGGAAATAAGTTTCCCTATCCACTTTCTCCAAGCCCCTCATTATTTTGTACATCTTAATTGAGTCTCCACTCTGTCATCTCTAAGGTAAATAACACTATTCAATTATTCCCTAAGAGCTTCAATTTTCAAGTCTAAGTCATTTAGTTAAATAGTACTAATGTTCCCAGCAGTAATCTTTTTGGAACATGTTTTTGCAGTATAACCTTAACATCTGGATAATCTTAAAAGAGATGACCTATCAAGAGAGATACTTTCCATCTGTGTCAGATCAGAAGAGACTGTGCCCAGCTCACTATTGTCCAAAGTAACAAAAAATAACTTATTATAATGAAACAGCAGCTTCTTTTCTGTCACTGCATTTTCAGTGAGAAGGCCTGCCAAATCATGCATGACACTAAAGTACAAATAGTTCTTCTCTAACACGATGGTTGCATTCTTGTGTGTCATAGAAAAATCGCGCTTTATAAATAGCGCTTAAAGTGTTGGTGGTGTAATCGTGTTACAGCCAAAACATTTTTTACAAATTCGTGCTTTAGAAACAGTGTCCCTAATTTGTCAATTGTGTTATAGCAAATTCGCGTTTACAAAACGTGTTACAGCAGAACAACTTGTAGTACAGATGAATCGAGTCAGATTTTGTTCTGCCCCATTAAGTTTGTTCCAAACAATCAACGTGGCCAGAAATCTCTGTGGTAACCTCTGAATTAGACTGAAAAGACGGACAAACAATATAATCTGAACCCTCTGCTAAAGCTATACTTGAATCACCAACTGAAAGTTGCAACATGGGGGAGTAGGTATGTTACACTGTAGCTGATGCATCCCATTTATGTTTCGCTTTAAGAGGAAGTAACGTTTTCCCTTTAATCTTGTTAAACTGCTTGCGATAATTAAGAACACATTTACTGAAATTAGAAAGCTTGAATACTGGCACAGCTGTCATCAATTCAGTCCATGTGCCATAAACCTGTTATCAGACTTGGAGTCTTTGTCAGTTTTTTCTCATTATAATTTTGTTTATTTTACTTGTTTCTTTAAAATCGTGAGGTATTTTGGTCCATCAGTCTGCAACCATAACAGATATAGTCCTGTATTAAATCAGTCATTACACAGTAATGTGAAGAATTGTCCAGGTAATTTATATTTTATTGTCACAAGTCAAAAACAGTCCTTGTCTCAAACAGCTTTGAAGATTGCTCTGAAAATAGCTTGATTTTGTGTAGTCTTGAAGGTAGTATAAGTACTAAAAGTAATAGTGCAGCTTCTGAAAATCCATCAGCTAAAAATGTGTACTAATTAAACAAATACAGATTCTTCACTTTGAAGTTACTGTACACTATAAGGTTTTCTGCTGAATTTACCATATTGTAAAAATATGACAACGTAAGAAATAGGAGTAACAGCCCCTTGAGCCACCTCCACCACTCAATACAATCATGGCCAATCTTCACTGGCTCTTAGGTGAACGATACCCCAATTTTTAACTTATCCATATTTTGAAGTTCCTCCATGCCCTTTCTGATTCCACATCTTTGTAATTTCTTCCATTGCTACAATTTTCTAAGAACATTGTGTTCTTCTAATTCTGTCCTGTTGTCCATTCTGGCCATTCTCTTCACTCTACCATACGAAGACATGCGCTGTCACCTTGGATCTGGAATTCACTTCTTAAACCTTTCCACCCCTATTTTTCTCTTGTGCTTTCGGGGAATACTTAGGGTCAACTATTAATAATGATTGATTTGTTATGTAATGTAAGGTGGTTGATATCATTTAATGTTTGAGTTTGGATCTTTGAAGTTAAACAAGCGAAAAATAGGCTGTGTGTCTGAAGATGTTTAATAATTAACTTATATGAATTACTGTAGCCATGGTGATTTTTACAACAGTAAAGAGAAAGACGTCTTGGTCAGTAATGGGATTTTTGTTATCTATCGGGAGAGTTTACAAGTAAACAATGTAAACAATGCAGTACATTAACATTTCAGATAGAAGATTTTTGAATTGTTTTGGGTTTGGGTAAACACTCATAACTTGAAACAAAAGAGATGTTTTTAATTTCAGTTGGGGCAATCCTGTTGCATTCTTAACTGAGGGTGGATGTGTAAAGCAGTTGTCTCTGAGAAAGGGAGAAGATAGTTTGGAATTTAACAGCTTGTTCAGTCAGTGTAAGGTGTTTACTTAAAAGTTCCAGACCAGAAGTGGTTAAAACTCTAGAGGGGTGATTTCAAACACAGATAACAAACTAAATTATATGATAAATCAAGGAAAATTCTCATGGCCAGGAATTGCTAAGTCAAATCCTGCATGGGATAGAGTAGGGAATTGTTTCTGGTGTCTGTCGAGATTAATGGGATTATATTTTTAGTATGTGTGTTTCAAAATATTTAAATGTGTGTTATATGTAAATAGTTTGGTATTTTTTATTTTATCTTCATTTCTTCTGTTTTATTGTTTAAACAAACTTGTAACATTGTATGCTTATGTTTCAGTAAGAGGCCACTTCATTAAAATAAAAAAAACTATCGAGTTGAGTTTCAGCCTGGGATCTTACTTGTCCAATAATAACATTAGCAGAGGTCATAATAATTAGCTGAATCAGATCAAATAATATGAAAAACAAGTTGAGTGAGAGCTTTCATGTCTTACCTCTCTTCATTGATCTCCATATGATTAGGAAAGGCACTATAGCCCAACAGAAGCTTCACAGCATCCAGGTACCCATTGTTGCATGACCAATGGAGTGCTGTCCGTCCCTGAAAAACAAGACCAATTGTGTAATCACTGTTTCGTATTTGAGAATGTAAATCAACTTGCTTCTCAAACATTTAGAAAGGAATTTTACAGCTTCAATCTTCTTCATGGTGACTATTTGGTAATTTTACATTTTTTTTATCTAATTAGATATAATCTTATCTTTGTTAAACCCAGATGATGTTCATTTCCCAGGGCCAGAGAAGATACAGGTGCCACGCAATTCTGAGTATCTCTGCAATGACAACAGTGCTCATCGACCAGTGGGATGGTTTGGTTTCTCAAAATTATATAACTAGGTCTCCACTAGGAGCATTCTCAACAGAGTCATAAAGAGTTCACTAATATCTTTTAGGGAAAGAAATTGGCTGTTCTTATTGGCTGGTCTGTCCTACATGTCCCTCCAGTCCTCCAGCTGACTCTTAAGTGCTGTCTTAAGTGGCTTTGTAAGCCATTCAGTTCAAAGGCAATTAGTGATAGGCAACAGATGAAGACTTTGCTTGTGAAGTTGCAAAAATATCAGGAAAGAGAGTTCTCAACATCCCTCTCACTATCATTTATCTGCACATGTGGACAGCCAGAAATAAAAGCAAAGTTCTGTGGATGCTGTACTGAATGTTAACTCAGTTTCTTTCTCCACAGATACTGCCAAATCTGCAGTGTTTCTCTAACACTTTTTGTTTTTATTGGAAAGCCAAGAAAGCTGTTATTGGGCTTGCATCAAAATCCTTCACTGTCGTTTCAGATGAGTATAAAGCATCACAGTAATGGGGTGGCACCATGGCTCAGTGGTTAGCACTGCTGCCTCACAGCACCAGGGCCCTGGGATCGATTCCAGCCTCAGGTAACTGTCTGTATAAAGTTTGTACATTCTCGTCGTGTCTGTGTGGGAGTCTCCAAGAGCTCCAGTTTCCACCAAGTACAAAGATGTGTAAGGTAAGTGGATTGGCATGCTAATGCCCATTATGTCCAGGTATAGGCTGGCTAGGTGGATTAGCCACTGGAAATGCAGGGTTACAGGGATAGGGTAGAGGGGATGGGTCTGGGTTGGATGATCTTCAGAGGGTTGGCATGCACTCGATGGCTTGAATGGCCTGCTTCCACATTATAGGGGTTCTACAATTGTTAAAAAATCAGCATATGTCTACAAGGTGACTAAGAACAAGAAATAAATACTCTAGGGGTTTTCAGACTATTAAGCATACCATAATTTGAGCTTGTAACAAGACCAATATAGTAAATTTTATACAGAAGTCATCTAGAAAATGCATTAACAAAATGCTTTCATAAGTTCCCTGGAAAAAAAAACATTGTGGAATCCTTGCTGTTTGTTATTTATTTTAGTGACTTGTATGTGAATATTGAATTAATCTCACAACACCAGTGGGCGGCACGGTGGCACAGTGGTTAGCACTGCTGCCTCACAGCACCAGAGACCCGGGTTCAATTCCCGCCTCAGGCGACTGACTGTGTGGAGTTTGCACATTCTCCCCGTGTCTGCGTGAGGTTTCCTCCGGGAGCTCCGGTTTCCTCCCACAGTCCAAAGATGTGCAGGTCAGGTGAATTGGCCATGCTAAATTGCCCGTAGTGTTAGGTAAGGGGTAGATGTAGGGGTATGGGTGGGTTGCGCTTCAGCGGGGCGGTGTGGACGTGTTGGGCCAAAGGGCCTGTTTCCACACTGTAATGTAATCTAAAAATCTAATCTAAACCAGGTTATAGTCCAACAGGTTTATTTGGAAGCGCTAGCTTTCAAAGTGCTGCTTCATCAGGTGGTTGTGCAGCATGGTCCTGCTCCACAATCACCTCATGAAGAAGCAGCACTTCGAAAGCTAGTGCTTCCAAGTAAACCTTTTGGACTATAACCTAGTGTTGTGTGATTTTTTTTAAACTGTGTCCACCCCATTCTAACACCAACTCCTCCAAATCATGAATATAGAAGGTATAATTAGTAATTTTGCAAATGACACAAAAATTGGTAGTGTTGTTGATAGTGAGGAGGATGGTCTCAGGCTAAAGTCTGATATTGATCAGCTGGTAAATTGGGCAGAACAACTGAAGGTGGCATTTATTCCTGATAAATGCAAGTTGATGCATTTTGGGAGGTCTAATTAGGGAAGGATATACACAACGAATGTTAGGTTCCTTCGGAATACTGAGGAACAAAGAGACCTTGGTGTACAAGTCCATAGATCCCTGAAGATGTCAGTAGAGATAGAAAGGGTGGTGAAGAAGGCAAATAGGTAGTTAGCTTGACATCAGCCGAATGTACAGATTCCGCTATAAAAAATCATTCAATGAAGAATCTAAGTCCTGGCAGGTACTGAATCACAATAAATGTTCAAAATCAAGTTATTATTCAATAGAGATACATTCTATTATGATCTTAATAAACTAACAAATGCAAAAGCTATTGACTGCATAATTGAAATCCATTCTACCAAAGAAATCCGAAAATTGAGAAACTTAACAGAAAAAAAGGCATTATCTGCATAGCAACAACATTCTCTTTGACAACATATTTGATAGACTACCTCTTTGTCTTGTATATTGGGATCAGCTTTGTTTTCCATGAGCACTGCCATGCAATTAATGTAACCTCCATATGCAGCACACTGCAAAGGTGTTCTTCCAGCATAATCCTGCACATTAGGATTGATCAGATTCTGAATCAGGATCTGACACACATCTGCATTCCCACCAAGGGCGGCCCAGTGCAAAGGACTATGGCCATCTTGGTCAAGCAAATCAACTCTTGCACCACCTGTAAAATTACAAACAAGAACTTAGAGGAATTCTTCAACGTTCAACATTTGCTTTTGAAAGATTTAAGAAATTCTAATGTTTACTTCAACTATTAGATCAACAGGGATCGGGGTCATTGTGACCTGTTAATTCTTTGAAAAATCACTTAATTTCACAAAATGCTTCTTTGCACAAAACCCAACAAATATCTCCTTTTTAAATACATATTGAATTCAATTTTGAATTTTACTACTTAATCTGTTTCACCATCTTTTTAAATTATTGCCTTCTAGACCATAACTTACCGAAAACAAAATCCTAATTTTTCAATGGTGGATTAAATATATTCTATTCCTAATAAGTATATAGACTCTTTGTCACAGCTGGATATTGATTTATAGTAGTTAAGTGAAAAATGCGAATACTGGTTATACAATTTCTTGCACACATTTTAGCCACAGTGGAAGTCCTTCTAAGGAGACAGGAAATTCTTCTTTCAGAAGGTCATTACTGTTTAGAAATGTCCTCTCCCAGCAAGGGCCATCAAATACATTGGAGGCTGAAAGATAGATTTTCAATTGACAAGGGACTCAAAGGTCCTGCAGGAAGGAGGGGCAGGTTGAAAAAGTGTTAAGACTCCAATCAGATAAGCTACTGTCGGCACGGTGGCTCAGTGGTTAGCACTGCTATCTCACAGCACCAGGGTCACAGGTTCGATTCCAGCCTTGAGTGATTGTCTGTGTGGAGTCTGCACATTCTCCCTATGTCTGCATGGGTTTCCTCCGGGTGCTCTAGTTTCCTCCCACAATCCAAAGATGTGCAGGTTAGGTGAATTGGTCATGCTAAATTATCCATAGTGTTAGATGCATCAGTCAAAGTAAAATGGGTCTGGGTGGGTTACTCTTCGGAGGGTCAGTGTGGACTTGTTGGGCCGAAGGGCCTGTTTCCACACTATAGGGAATCTAATCTGAATGACAAAAAAGGGTTGAGTAGTTGAATAATCCACGATATAAACCATTTAATTTGATTATAGTTTTTAGCTTGAGAAAGTATGTTAGTATTGGGGGAAACATTGTAATGCAGTGTATTGGAGTATAATTTACTGATTCGAGAGAAACCAGAGAAGAAAATTCCGGAAAGGGTTATCATCTCACTCAAGTCTGGAACTTCTTTTTTTAAAGAAAGGGGACATCTGAAAGCCCAAACTTTTATTTAAAGGATGAAGCCTTAACTTACTGCAGTTTGAAATGGAAGATATATTTTACTACTCAGGAATCAAACAAAGCAAACACTAAATGCCACCTGAGGTTATCCAGAATCAACATAGCTTAAATATGAAGTAACAGGCGAATTGCAGTTAATTATAAACATAAATTACACTTTTTGTGGCGCATAAAACTAAGATAGATCCTAACAACTTGCTCAGCAATCTATTGATCACAGGTGGCACAGTGGCTAGCGCTACTGCCTCACAGCGCCAGAGACCTGGGTTCAATTCCCGCCTCAGGCGACTGACTGTGTGGAGTTTGCACATTCTCCCAGTGTCTGCATGGGTTTCCTCTGGGTGCTCCGGTTTCCTCCCACAGTCCAAAAATATGCAGATTAGATGAATTGGCCATGCTAAATTGCTCGTAGTGTTAGGGGCAGTGGTAAATGTAGGGGAATGGGTCTGGTTGGGTTGCGCTTTGGCAGGTCGGTGTGGACTTGTTGGGCCGAAGGGCCGGTTTCAACACTAAGTAATCTAATCTAATCATCAATCTTATAAACTCTGTCTTCCTTATAAAGAATTACAATTTCTTTCCTCCTAGTATCCACCCTGAATCCTCGCCAAAAACAGCCGATAAACAACTGCAGTTCCATGGGCACAATCTTCCCTAAAAAAAGCACACATCTGCAGAAATTCCTCAATTTTGATTACAATGGTATGGATGCAATGGATCGACCAATATTATCATTAAGCAACAGAAACAGTTATAGCAATTGTATATTTGTCTTTTCTTAGCTTTTGGTTTTAGCCTCCATTGCCTTCATCATAGTTATACTGCACCATTGGGATCAGCATCTGAGCCCTAATAGCTCTCGGTCCTATTAGGTGATCTCAGCAATTTTCAATTTCCTCAGAAATTTTGGTTACCAATCTTAGTTTCAGCCTTAATTTCCTTAGGAACTGGAAGTGTCAATTCCAAAGTTCATTTTCCCCTTCTTTTTTGGGTCTGTCTCAAAAAATGCAAGCTTTGAAATCATGGATTCAATCACAAGTGTAAATTTTCAATCTCAAACATGAGAATACAGTAAATGGTGAATAATGATAAGATGTCTTTTCATGGTACAGGAGAGGAAATAAGAAGATCCGGGTGACCCTCAGATTGCTTTCATATATCTCTTAGAGACTGACACAACATTGCAGTGGTGGAAACCTGGAAGTTTATGTTGCGCCTGTGACAAGGTCAAGGCGGAGTTGTGAAGAGGAGAACTGTGACAACATATGAAAGTTAGTTAAGTAAATGTTGCGATTGTAGATATTATGGAGTTTAAAAACTACAATTATTAAATTGACAGAAGAGAAGTCACTGATATTGAATTGGATTTGGGATTTTCAATCCAAACAGAAATATTCACTCTTCAGAAATGCAAAAGGGATCAGTAATGGCTCGATAAATCTATCTTGAATTTCCCCAGATTGTAATGAACACTTTTAACATTTGGTTACAATTTATTAATTTGCTAGGGTGAACCAATTACTTGATGGACAAAATTTGAGTCTTCAAGGTATTAACAGGAAAAAAAGTAGGTTAGATAAAGATGAACTATTTCCACTAGAGAGAGATTCTAGAACGAAGGGACATTGTCTAAAAATTAGGGTCTGACCATTCAGAAGAGATGTTATCTCCACTTTTATACCCCATTCCCTTTTAAATAAAGGCCCATATTTGCCTTCCTAATTACTTACTGAACTTGGATGCTCTCTATTTGTGATTCATGTACAAGAACTTCCAAATCTCTTTGCTCTGTAGTTTTTCTTGATTTTAAAAACTCAGCTGCTTTCATCATCGTGCCAAAGTGCATAACATCACCTTTTCCTATATTACATTCCTACATTTTACCCACTCACTTAACGTGTTCACTTCTCTGGAGTCTCCACTCTTTTAGCATTTTGCCTTACCTTGAAAAGTCTTATAATAACATATTGCTTCAACAGTATTGTCACCATCTTTCCCTACATTACATTCTATTCTTACCTGATATGGCCTCCAACTTAAAATGTTTTAGAACATTAAAGGTCTTATATAAATGTTAGCTACTGTAGTTGAATGCTCAATATTGTTATTTAAAATATAAAGGCATTGCAAATAGACAGTGAAATCTATTCCACATCATATGTAAAAGATTACAGTATAGTGGCCAATAGGATTTCTCCTACTATTAATATGGAGTGCCAGGGTTTACATTTATTATAGTTGTCTAGATGTAAACTGAAAAGAGTTCAGAATCCTCAAAAAATGTAAAAGCAGCATCAGAAACCTAATTTAGAAGATAACTGCTTCAGTAAAGAATTTAAACCACTGACATGGAGCTGATTGGTCATTTGTACATAAAGAAATAAACGTTAATGGTAAGAATGAGGTACAAAATGCTCTGAGTATAATAATCTTTCCTTAATTTAGTCATTTATGTTAAATTGCTGAAAAATGTGTTGCTGGAAAAGCGCAGCAGGTCAGGCAGCATCCAAGGAGCAGGAGAATCGACGTTTTGGGCATAAGCCCTTCTTCAGGAATGAGGAACCTGTGCCAAGCAGGCTAAGATAAAAGGTAGGGAGGAGGGACTTGGGGGAGGGAATGGAAGGAGGTTAAAGTGAGGGTGATAGGCCGGAGAGGGGGTGGGGGCGGAGAGGACGGGAAGAAGATTGCAGGTCAAGAAGGCGTTGCTGAGTCCGAGGGTTGGGACTGAGATAAGGTGGGGGGAGGGGAAATGAGGAAGCTGGACAAATCCCTTGGGGTTGGAGGGTTCTGAGGCGTAAGATGAGGCGCTCTTCCTCCAGGCATCGTGTTGCCATGGTCTGGCGATGGAGGAGGCCAAAGACCTGCATGTCCTTGGCAGAGTGGGAGGGGAAGTTAAAGTGTTCAGCCACGGGGTCGTTGGGTTGGTTGGTGCGGGTGTCCCAGAGGTGTTCTCTGAAATGTTCCGCAAGTTGGCGGCCTGTCTCCCCAATGTAGAGAAGGCCACATCGGGTGCAGCGGATGCAGTACATGATGTGTGTGGAAGTGTAGGTGAATTTGTAATGGTTATGGAAGGATCCCTTGGGGCCTTGGAGGGAAGTGAGGGGGGAGGTGTGGGCGCAAGTTTTGCATTTCTTGCGGTTGCAGGGGAAGGTGCTGGGAGTGGAGGTTGGGTTGGTGGGGGTGACGAGTCGAAGAAGGAGTGGTCTTTCCGGAACGCTGATAGAGGAGGGGAGGGAAATATATCCCTGGTGGTGGGGTCTATTTGGAGGTGGTGGAAATGACGAAGGATGATACGATGTATCTGGAGGTTGGTGGGGTGGTAGGTGAGGACCAGTGGGGTTCTGTCCTGGTGGCGATTGGAGGGGCGGGGTTCAAGGGCGGAGCAGCGGGAAGTGGAGGAGATGCGGTGGAGAGCATCGTCAACCACGTCTGAGGGGAAATTGCAGTCTTTGAAGAAGGAGGCCATCTGGGTTGTTCGGTATTGGAATTAGTCCTCCTGGGAGCAGAAGCGGCGGAGGCGAAGGAATTGGGAATATGGGATGGCGTTTTTACAGGGGGCAGGGTGGGAGGAGGTGTAATCTAGGTAGCTATGGGAGTCAGTCGGTTTATAGTAAATGTCCGTGTTGAGTCGGTCGCCTGAGATAGAAATGGAGAGGTCTAGGAAGGGGAGAGAGGAGTCTGAGATGGTCCAGGTAAATTTGAGGTTGGGGTGGAAGGTGTTAGTAAAGTGGATGAACTGTTCAACCTTCTCGTGGGAGCACGAGGTAGCGCTGATACAGTCATCGATGTAGCGGAGGAAAAGGTGGGGTTGGTGCCAGTGTAGCTGCGGAAGATGGACTGTTCCACATATCCGACGAAGAGGCAGGCATAGCTGGGGCCCATGCGGGTGCCCATGGCTACTCCTTTGGTTTGGAGGAAGTGGGAGGATTGGAAAGAGAAGTTGTTCAGAGTGAGGATCAGTTCAGTCAGTCGAAGGAGGGTGTCAGTGGAAGGGTACTGGTTGGTTCGGTGGGAAAGGAAGAAGCGGAGGGCTTTGAGGCCTTCGTGATGGGGGATGGAGGTCTATAGGGACTGGATGGCCATGGTGAAGATAAGGCGTTGGGGGCAGGGAAGTGAAAATCATGGAGGAGGTGGAGGGCATGGGTGGTGTCCCGAACGTAGGTGGGGAGTTCTTGGACTAAGGGGGACAGGACCATGTTGTGGTATGCAGAGATGAGTTCGGTGGGGCAGGAGCAGGCTGAGACAATGGGTCGGCTGGGGCAGTCAGGTTTGTGGATTTTGGGCAGGAGGTAGAAACAGGCGGTGCGGGGTTGTGGGACTATGAGGTTGGAGGCGGTGGATGGGAAATCCTGAGGAAGCTGGAGAAATCTGCATTCATCCCTCACCCCACCTTATCTCAGTCCTAACCCTCGGACTCAGCAACTCCTTCTTGATCTGAAATCTTCTTCCCGACTTCTCCGCCCCCACCCCCTCTCCGGCCTATCACCCTCATCTTAACCTCCTTACACCTATCGCATTCCCAACGCCCTCCCCCAGTCCCTCCTCCCTACCTTTTATCTTAGCCTGCTTGGCACACCTTCCTCATTCCTGAAGAAGGGCTTATACCCGAAACGTCGATTCTCCTGCTCCTTGGATGCTGCCTGACCTGCTGCGCTTTTCCAGCAACACATTTTTCAGCTCTGATCTCCAGCACCTGCAGTCCTCACTTTCTCCTATTTATGTTAAATTGTCTGATATTTTACTTTGTACTTCTTCCTATTATTTACTAAACAAATATGACGAGACAAATCTCATTTTCCAACAGTAAATGACTTTGAATTATCAGAGAAGATTGCTTAACTTTGAAACATTTGAATACAGTAGATAATGGAGACAAAAAAAAACAAATAAATCAAAATATGATTCCTGAAATCCCAGCAGTTATCTCAGAAAAGCATGTTAAAAATAAAGCATAAACTCGTGATCCTGGTGATAATTAGAAATCACTTCTTCAGTCTTGCAAAATAGTATTTGTTTAATTAAAAATATGGTAACGCATTACTCTAAGTAACTCTGCATAAGCATCCATGATAGAAATGAAGTGACAGGTTCTGTATAGATTACTTGTGGATTGAATTAAGAAAGAAATGTAACATTAGCTGCATTGATACTTGATTAACAAATGCAACTTAGAGTCATAGAGATGTACAGCATGGAAACAGACCCTTCGGTCCAACCTGTCCATGCCAACCTGATATACCAACCCAATCTCGTCCCACCTGCCAGCACCCGGCCCATGTCCCTTCAAACCCTTCCTATTCATATACCCATCCAAATGCCTCTTAAATGTTGCAATTGTACCAGTCTCCACCACTTCCTCTGGCAGCTCATTCCATACACGTACCACCCACTGTGTGAAAAAGTTGCTCCGTAGGTCTCTTTTATATGTTTCCTCTCTCACCCTAAACCTATGCCCTCTAGTTCTGGACTCCCTAGCCCCAGGGAAAAGACTTTGCCTATTTACCCTATCCATGCCCCTCATAATTTTGTAAACCTCTAATAAGGTCATCCCTTAGCCTCCGACGCTCCAGGGAAAATAGCTCTAGCCTGTTCAGCCTCCCCCTATAGCTCAAATCCTCAGAGGTAAAAATGAGGACTGCAGATGCTGGAAACCAGAGTCTGGATTAGAGTGGTACTGGAAAAGCACAGCAGGTCAGGCAGCATCCAAGGAGCAGGAAAATCGACGTTGCGGGCAAAAGCCCTTCATCAGGAATACCGGCAGGGAGCCTGCAGGGTGGAGAGATAAATGAGAGGGGGGTGGGGGTGGGGAGAAAGTAGCATAAAGTACAATAGGTGAATGGGGGTGGGGATGAAAGTGGTAGGTCAGAGAGGAGGGTGTAGTGGATAGGTGGAAAGGAAAATAGGCAGGTAGGACAGGTCATGGGGATGGTGCTGAGCTGGAAGATTGGAACTGGGGTAAGGTGGGGGGAGGGGAAATGAGGAAACTGGTGAAGTCCACATTGATGCCCTGGGGTTGAAGTGTTCCGAGGCAGTAGATGAGGCGTTCTTCTTCCAGGCATCGGGTGGTGAGGGTGCGGCGGTGGAGGAGACCCAGGACCTGCATGTCCTTGGCAGAGTGGGAGGGGGAGTTGAAATGTTGGGCCACGGGGTGGTGTGGTTGATTGGTGCGGGTGTCCCAGAGATATTCCCTAAAACGCTCTGCGAGGTGGTGTCCTGTCTCCCCAATGTAGAGGAGACTGCATCGGGAGCAACGGATACAATAAATGACATTGATGGATGTGCAGGTAAAACTTTGATGGATGTGGAGGTGAGGGAGGTGGTGTGGGCGCAGTTTTGCAATTCCTTCGGTGGCAGGGGAAGGTGCCAGGACGGGAGGGTGGGTTGTTGGGGGGCGTGGACCTGACCAGGTGGTCATGGAGGGAACAGTCTTTGCGGAAAGCAGAAAGGGGTGAGGATTCTGTTCCTTCAGGATTATAATGACATGTGGAAGAGGATTTGTAGAAATGCACCTTGTCAGCAATAATTGTGGTTTGGTGGTTACTGGTGATTGTGATTCACAGGCCAAATGATTGGATGGGAAGTGAAAAATCCTACAAAAATATAAAATATGAAAATATGTACAGAAGTAAGCCATTTTGCCTCTCCAACTTGTCCTGCCATTCAATATCATCATTGCTAAAAAAGACAGGACAAGTTAGAAAGTGTGTGAGAATGCATATGGTACCACAATTATGAGGGAAGCAATATCAGAATTTGAGAGTATGTGAGGCATTTCTTTATCAGAGGAACAATTTAAAAGAGAAACTTGCCTTTTGTATGAAATGCCTTTCGCATGTTAATCAATGTTTGATTCTAGTTAGCTTTTTGTCAAAAATGTTTTAAAAATTGATACCTTGTCCAACAGTTTTCTCTCTTTTCGTATTATAGTTATTCCGTTGTTTTTAAAATATTTTAGATCTCCATGGGAATTAGAACAAAATCTAACCTTCAATGAGTGTATGGATCACTTCTTTATGGCCCATCTCACAAGCCCGGAAAAGTGGTGTATGTTTCATCACATCCATGGCATCCACTTGTGCCCCATACTTCAACAGAAGCTTCACTGTGTTAACATGACCAGAGAGGACTGCAGCATGTAGAGCTGGATGCATTGAAAGAAGAAATATTTGTATCAAATGGACATTTTGACATAATGTAAATAATACACACAAGTACACAGAAATGGACAGAATCACCCAGTTTAATTTCTTAACATTAAGGAAAATTTTAATGCATAAAGAGTAAACATTATCCATTACGGTACTTCAAATGTGAATGCAGATCTTTTCAGTTAAAAGTCAAACACAAGAGTAAGTAAACTCATTTATATTCTTTAACGGGCATGTAGTCTGGTGATTATATTACTGGAACAATAATTCTGAGCTCTGAATGTGATCCAGTGAAAGTTCAAATCCAATCACAGCAGTCTGTGAATCTGAATTCAGCTTCAAAAATCTGAACATCAATAAAATATTGCTAAGAAGAGACACAAAGTTGAGACATTTCATCTTGCATTCATTAGAACTGAAATACAACGGAACCAGCTTTAGAAAGGAAACAATTTACGCAACAAGAGAAGTGGTTCTTGGTTGGTTGGTTTGCATGAAGATGCAGCATAAACTGTTATCTATCATACTTAACTGATTAAATGCAAACCAGGAAAGTTGACTTGGTCAGAGCACTGCAATGGGCATGCAGCAGGGATTGGCTGTCTCCGAAGTCCTGCCCTCAGTGAAAAAGGTCCAGTGTGTGTGGTCATTTTCTTTCTGCCTATGAAGAACTGGGCCCTGTGTGTAAATGTAGCATGGCACTAAGGATGGGTATTTATAACTTGAATATTGTAGCTGTAGTTACAATGACAGTTGTTTAAACAGAAGTTGTTAAAGAGGAAAAAGCAACATTCTCTCTGAATGAAACAGTTTTTCTGTTTGGCAGATTTTAAACAGGTCATGACGTTGAAGCAGGAGAAGCAAAACTCTGAGAAGACAGAGAGCGAGAGAGAGAGAGATTATGTTAAAGTAGCAAAACATTCATGAATGCGTGATTATATTTCTGCTGAAGTGTCCTTTTGGAAATCATTACTCTTCCATAAGACCATAATATATCAGAGCCAAATTAGGCCACTCAGCCCATCAAGTCTACTTAGCTATTTTCTCAACCCCGCTGCGCCTTTTGATCCTGTTAGTAATCAA
Organism: Chiloscyllium plagiosum; assembly: GCF_037043375.1. Classification (NCBI taxonomy): domain Eukaryota; kingdom Metazoa; phylum Chordata; class Chondrichthyes; order Orectolobiformes; family Hemiscylliidae; genus Chiloscyllium; species Chiloscyllium plagiosum. Next base: position 53,285,465 of record NW_028270143.1, read on the forward strand.
GAACCTATCAATTTCTGTCTTAAATACACTCAATCACTTGGCTTGCACAGCTTTATGTGGCAATGAGTTCAACAGATTAAGCACCTTCTGGCTGAAGAAATTGTCCCTCATCTCAGTTCTCAAGATGAGGGCTGCGCCCTCAGGTCCCAGACTCTCCTACTAGTGGAAACATCTTCAATGCATCCACTCCATCCAGGCCTCTCAGTATTCTATAAATTTCAATTAGATCCCCCCTTTGTCTTTCTAAACTCGATTAAATACAGACCCAGAGACGCCACTCACTATGATTTGACAAGCCCTTTATCTCGGAATCATTCTTGTAAACCTCCTATGGACCCCCTCTAAGGCCAGAAGATCCTTCCCCAGATATGGGGCTCAAAACTGATCACAATATGCCAAATGTGGTCTGACCATAGACTTATACAGCCTGAGCAGTTCATCCCTGCACTTGTATTTGAGCCCTCTTTTGCTTTCTTGACTGCCAACTGAACCTGCATGTTTACCTTAAGAGAATCCTGAAATAGAACTCCCAAGTCCATTTATGCTTCAGATTTACAAAGCCTTTATTCATTTAGAAAGTAGTCTATGCTTTGATTTTTCCTACCAAAGTGCACAATTCATACTTTCCCACATTATATTCTATCTGCCATTTCTTTGCCCACTCTCCCAGCCGGTCCAAGCACTTCTGCAGCCTCCCTCTCTCCCCAACACACCCTGTTCCTCCACCTATATTTGTGTAATCTGCAAATTTAGCAACAATGCTCTCAGATCCTTCAGATAGACTATTAATGTATTATGTATAATAGTTGTGGTCCCAACACTGACACCTGCAGAACTCCACTAGTCACTGGCTGCTACCGTAACATGGCCCGACTAGTCAGCCATTCCTGTATCTATCCCAGTACCTTGCCTCTAACACCATGGATGCTTACCATATTTAGCAGCCTCCTGATCAGCATCTTTCAAAAGCCTTCTGAAAATCCAAATTGATCATGACCACTGGCCACACCGGCCCTCCGAAGAGTAACCCACCCAGACCCATTCCTCTACATTTACCCACAACTAATGTACCTAACAATATAGGCAGTTTTGTCAGAGATAACCCCCCCTTGATGAAACCATGCTGACTTAGCCCTATTTTACCACACACTTCCAAGTACTTTGCAAACTCGTCATTAATAATGGACTCTAAAATCTTACTAACAGCCAAGATCTAGTTTCCGGCCTGTAACTTCCTGTCTTCTCCCTTATAATTCCATCATAATACGTCTCTAGCTCACAGGGTTCCTTCATCTTAAGCTTCCTAAATCTAGTTTGCCTCACTACACCTCACGAAATCCAGAATTGCCTGTACCCTAGTGGGCTCTATCACAAGCTGCTCCAAAAACATCATCTCGTGGATAATTCCACGAATTCCTTTTCTTGGGATTGGCTACCAAACTTATTTTCCAGTCCACCTGCATTTTGAAGTCCCCCATGACCAACTGTAATAGTGCTTTTCTTAAATGCCTTTTCTATCTTCTGATTAACTTTCTCCCCCACATCCTGACTATTGCAAGGAGGTCTGTACATAACTCCTGTCAGGGCCTTTATTCCCGTGCAGTTCCTCAACTCTACCGACACAGATTCTGCACCTCCCAATCCTATCGCACTTCTGGTTATCAATTTAATTTCACTTATCACTAACAAGGCAACACTGTCCCCTCTGTGTATCTGCCATTCCTTTTGTTAGTACAAGTAGTCCTGGAATTTGGTTCCTAGCCCTGATCACCTTGCAGCCACATCTTTGTGATACACACATTGTATCCGCAAATTTCAATCTGCGTTACAAACTCATTTACATTGTTTCTGCACACACTTAAGTACAACACAGTTAATCCTGTGACCAACCCTCCTTCTCATAGTTGTCCCCTTATCTGCTGTGTCTGAATTTAGATTTCTGGCCCTTTCTGTACCCCCCTGTCATATTACTTGTTCTGGAAACTTTAACATCCTTTGCTGAGCCCTCCTCCCCGTTGGGCGGCACGGTGGCACAGTGGTTAGCACTGCTGCCTCACAGCGCCAGAGACCCAGGTTCAATTCCTGCCTCAGGCAACTGTCTGTGTGGAGTTTGCACATTCTCCCTTGTGTCTGCATGGGTTTCCGCTGGGTGCTCCGGTTTCCTCCCACAGTCCAAAAATGTGCAGGTTAGGTGAATTAGCCATGCTAAATTGCCCATAGTTGTTAGGGGTAGGGGGGGAATGGGTCTGGGTGGGTTGTGCTTCGGTGGGTCGGTGTGGACCTGTTGGGCCGAAGGGCCTGTTTCCACACTGTAAGTAATCTAATCTAATTAATTATTTCAATAATTTTGCATGCAAATAAATCTATGCCCAACACTCACTATTTAACATACAACACTAGTTCTGCAGTTCGCAAGGACTTTGGTCACAGCATGATTCAGGCAGAGTCCATCCGTCCCCAACACTGGTGCCAATATTCCATGAATTCAAACCCATTTCTCCCAAACTTTGGGCCACACGTTTACTGTTTTAATATTGTTGACTTTGCGCCAATTAGCTCGTGGCTCAGGTAATAACCCAGAGATTAGCACCTTTTAGTTTCTGCTTTTTAAGTTAGCCCCTGTTGCTCATATTCCTTCATTAGAACCTTTTCTTCTTTCCACCTATACTATTGGTACCTATGTGGACCACAACAACTAGATTTTTCTCCATCCCACTCAAAGTTCCTCTGCAACCCAAATGAGATTCTTGAACCCGGGCAACAGACAGGCATCACCGTCTTCGGGGAGAACCGTTCTATTCCACTGACTATAGTCTCCCTGATTACAGCTAAATTTCCCTTTTCTCCCCCACTTGAATGTTGTTGTGTCCCACAGCGCTATGGTCATAACATCCCTACAGTGTGGAAGCAGGCCATTTGGCCCATCAAGTCCACACCCATCTTCTGAAGGCATCCAGCCCTATCCCTGTAACCCTGCATTTCCCATGGCTAATTCACCTAAACTGCACATGTCTGGACACCATGGGCAATTTAGCATTGTCAATCCATCTAACCTTCACATCTTTGGTTAGTTTGCTCATCCTCTCTACAGTCTCCATTCTCATCTGCACAGGGAGCAAGAATCTCAAAACTTGTTAAACAAGCTCAAGGATGGAAGCATCTTCAGCATTACCTCCTGGATTCCTCTACCTGACTTGCTCATAGTTGCACATTCCTGTCCCTGACCATTGACCGAAGTCAAGGTAGTTAATCTAAGGTGCGTGATTGCCTCCTAAGACATAGCATCCACGTAATACTCCCCCTCCCTGGCATGTCATAGTGTTCGGAAGTTCAGACTCCAGTTCACCAACTGTGAGCTGGAGTTCCCCAAGCAATGTGGCAGCACGGTGGCACAGTGGTTGGCACTGCTGCCTTACAGCGCCAGAGACCCGGGTTCAATTCCCACCTCAGGCAACTGACTGTGGAGTTTGCACATTCTCCCTATGTCTGCGTGGGTTTCATCCGGGTGCTCCAGTTTCCTCCCACAGTCCAAAGATGTGCAGGTTAGGTGAATTGGCCATGCTAAATTGCCTGTAGTGTTAGGTGAAGGGGTAAATGTAGGGGAATGGGTCTGGGTGGGTTTCTCTTCAGAGGGTCGGTGTGGACTTGTTGGGGTGAAGGGCCTGTTTCCACACTGTAAGTAATCTAATCTAATCTAAACAAACACTTGTTACAGGTGCAGTCACTGAACGACAATGTGTTCACCAGCTCCCACATCAAGCACGTACAACTCATCACCCAACCCTGCATCTCTATTTTATTTACTTAGTTCTTAACTTGCTTTTTGTTCAATATTTCTGACTGTAACCTGTAAATGTTTCTCCTATGTACCTTCAATCTGAAAGTAAGCTATAATATAGTCAAACTATCAAGCTCTTACCAACCAATGAATATATGGTTTTCCTGAAATGTCACTCTATTTTGTGCTGGGTCCCGATTCTGGGTCTCAATTTATCCTGTTAAAGAAACTTACAAACTATGAGCTAGAAAAGCAAGCAAACAGCACCTCTTCCCCTCTCCACCAAACTCCCACACTGACTCCAAAATCTCCAAACCATATACTCACTCGGGCTGTGTCTCACTCCCAATGTGATCTCTCCTTCCTGAACATGCAAAGATTACTCTCACAAAGTGTACTGTGAAGGACTATTTGTGGCTGGCAGCAATTGTCTTGGTGCACAGTTGGGCTGTACACATGCAGCCAGTGGCAGAATTCAAGAAGATCCTGGCAGTGGCAGGTACTTTCTCTGTTAGTGAGTGCAAGATGTGATGAGAGTGGTGCCGTAGAGGTGTGATGCAGACATACTGAGGAGAACAGCAGAATACTGAATGAGATACTTGTGAGAGCTCATTTATAGAAACTCTGCATTATACTCCTGAAATTGACATTTATCTGATTTTTGGTAAAGTTCAGCTTTTGGTCACCATCATTGAGACTTGCTGTCAATTCTGGATCTGTTAATTGAATTTCAATTCCACCAGTTGAGATGTGAACCCTGACCCTCAAAGCATTAGCCTTGCCCTCTGGATTATGCATCCAGTGATATTACACAATCTCTTGTTTGCTGTAATAAATATTCTTCAATACTTTCTTTACATGTGCAACTGTTAATAGAGTCATACAGCATGGAAACAGACTCTTCGGTCCAACTATTCCACACCGACAATGTTCCCAAACTAAACTAGTTCCACTTGCCTGAGTTTGGCCCATAGCCCTCCAAACGTTTCCTATTTGTGTGTTTATCCAGATGTCTTTTAAATGTTGTGACTATATCTGCATCTGCCACCATGGGCACCATGGTGGCTCAGTGGTCAGCACTGCTGTCTCACAATGTCACGGACCTGGGTCCCATTCCACCCTCGGGCAACTGTCTGTGTGGAGTTTGCACATTCTCTCTGCGTCTGCATAAGATTCCTCCAGGTGCTCTGGTTTCCTCCCATAGTCCTAAAATATGCAGATTTGGTGGATTGGCCATTCTGTATTGCCTATGGTGAACAGGAATATGCGGACTAGGTGGATTAGCTATGGTAAATGCAGGGTTACAGGGACAGGGTAGGTGGGTGGACCTAGGTGGGATGCTCTTCGGAGAGTCAGTGCAGACTCGATGGGCCGAATGGCCTGCTTCCACACCGTAGGGATTCTATGATTCACTGACATTCCACACATGAACCACTCTCTATGTAAGAACATTGTTCCCATGTCGTTTTTAAAACTTAATCCTCTCAGTTTAAAAATATGCCCCCTAGTTTTGAACTCTCCCATTCTTGCCTTTCACCTTATCTATGCCCATCAATTTATTGAAACATTGTCCTTTAGTTTATAAAGGACAAAGAAAATATGGTTTGATATGAAAAGGGGTGTCCATGTACATCTGCGAATATCTCTATATATAATCTTAGTTTTTGTTGTCATAATCGAGATGCTGGCAATCTGCTGTGGATTTATAGTTAAATGTTCAATGTGCTCTGTTGCTCATTAGAATTAAGGTATTTGGCAAGCAATCCCTTGCTGTTTAGAAGGTTTGGCGCGATCAGGTATTTTACTGGCAGGTATTTTACTGGCTGATTCTTCCTAAATCCGAAATTCAGCCTTTTTCCCTCCTCTTAAGAAATAGATGCTGTCATTCTGTTAAACAAATAGCATTTAAGATGCCTATAACTGCAAGACAATAAAGAGCTGCTGTGTCAGCATGGCTTGTTTTTTCCACTATCAGTCATTCTAATGCTGTTTGCTTGTTTCCCACTTCAAGTACACAAGTTGTCTTGTAATCAAGATATTCAATGTTGGAGTCACAGTGATCAAGGGGATTCTCAGGCCAAGCAAATACAAAAAAGTCTTTGTCTGTGCAGCTAGCTCAGCTACCGTCATATCCAGTAACTGACGACAGCACTGTGGAGTGGCTCCTGCAAATGTGCTACTTGTTTCCTACACTAGGGAGGAGGAATTTCACTTTCATCATTAACCTAAACAATGAAAAGCTTTCAATGCTGTCAGTATCTATGGATAGATGGATGGATTGAATTTCTTAAGGCACAATATCCATTTGTCACCATGGAGCTAAGCAATGGTAACAGAAGCAATGAACACACCCTATTTTTATTACTACACACTTTTTCTGAGAGCAGCTAAAGACACAACATGCAGCTGCCGCAGTTTCGTCTGTTACCAAAGGGGGCATCCTAACGCTTCCCTAGTACAAACAGTATAATGTGCAAGTATCTCGAGGTCGAAACTGAGAAAAAGATGATTACGCACATTACAAGGTCACTATAGATCACAAATCAAATTGTCCTGCAGTGGCAGGCTGATCAGAACAATATTACACAATAAACTTAATTAGCACACCCTGACTTTAGTAAAGCCTTCAACAAGGTTTCACATGGTAAAAACAATGACTGCAGATGCTGGAAACCAAATTCTGGATTAGTGGTGCTGGAAGAGCACAGCAGTTCAGGCAGCATCCGAGGGTAGACTAACTAGTAAAGTTAGATCACATGGAATTCAGGTTAAGCTTGCCAGTTGGATACAATTGGCTCATTAGTAGAAGACAAAGAGTAGCGGTGGTGAGTTGCTTTTCAGATTGGAAGCCTGTCACCAGCAGTGTTTTGACAATAAACAATAGACAATAGGTACAGGAGTATGCCATTCAGCCCTTCGAGCCTGCACCGCCATTCAATATAATCATGGCTGATCATTCCTAATCAGTATCCTGTTCCTGCCTTATCTCCATAACCCTTGATTCCGCTATCGTTGAGAGCTCTATCCAACTCTTTCTTAAATGAATCCAGAGACTGGGCCTCCACTGCCCTCTGGGGCAGAGCATTCCACACAGCCACCACTCTCTGGGTGAAGACGTTTCTCCTCATCTCTGTTCTAAATGGTCTACCCCATATTTTTATGCTGTGTCCTCTGGTTCGGCACTCACCCATCAGTGGAAATATGTTTCCTACTGCCAGAGTGTCCAATCCTTTCATAATCTTATACGTCTCAATCATATCCCCTCTCAGTCTTCGAAACTCCAGGGTATACAAGCCCAGTCGCTTCAGTCTTTCAGTGTAAGGTAATCCTGCCATTCCAGGAATTGACCTCGTGAATCTACGCTGCACTCCCTCAATAGCCAGAATGTCTTTTCTCAAAATTGGAGACCAGAACTGCAGACAGTACTCCAGGTGTGGTCTCACCAGGGCCCTGTACAGCTGCAGAAGCACCTCTTTGCTTCTATACTCAATTCCTCTTGTTATGAAGGCCAGCATGCTATTAGCCTTCTTCACTACCTGCTGTACCTGCATGCTTGCCTTCATTGACTGGTGTACAAGAACACCCAGATCTCTCTGTACTGCCCCTTTACATAAATTGATTCCATTTAGGTAGTAGTCTGCCTTCCTGTTCTTGCCACCAAAGTGGATAACCATACATTTATCCACATTACACTGCATCTGCCATGCATCTGCCCACTCACTTAACTTGTCCAGGTCACCCTATAATCTCCTAACATCCTCTTTTGTTTATCAGTTATATAAATGATTTGAATGAGTATATAGAAGGCATGGTGAGTAAGTTTGTGGACAACACCCAAATCAGTGGCATAGTACGCAGTGAAGATTTCAAAGGGATCTTGATCAAATTAGTCAATGGCCTCAAAAATGACAGATTGGGTTCAAACTGGATAAATACGAGGTTAAATGCATTTTGGTACAACAAACAAGGGTAGGGTTTATACAATCAATGATAGGACTTTGGGTCATGTTGTAAAACTGAGGGATATAGAGGTTCAGCTGCATGATTCTTTTAAGTTTGCATCAAATGTAGACAGGGTGGTTAAAAAGGTGTTTGGCATGCTTGCCTTCACTGTTCAGTCCTTTGACTATAGGAATTGGGAAGTTACATTGAGGTTGTACAGGACATTGGTGAGGCTTCTTCTGGAATACTGTGTCCAGTTGTGATCGCCAAGTTACAGGAAGGATATGACGATACTGGAGAGGGTTCAGAAGAGATTTACCAGGATGTTGCTGGGGTATGCAAAGCTTGAGTTATAAACAAAGGCTAGATAGGCTGGGACTTTTCTCACTGAAGCATAGGAGGTTGAAAGACGACCTGATAGAAGTTTGTAAAATAATAAGGTAGAGATAGAATTAATGGGAGTTGTCTTTTCTCTAAGATGGGGGATTTCAAGACTAGGGGACACATTGTTAAGGTGAGAGGAGAGAGATTTTAAAAAAGGTGAAGGGCATTTTTTTTTTTACAGAGAGAGTGGTTCATGCGTGGAATGAACTTCCTGAGGAAGTAGTGGATGTGGGTACAATTAAAACATTTAAAAGATATTTGGATAATTATACATGAATAGGAAAGGTTTCAGGGATATGGGCCAGGAGCATGCAGGTGGGACTAGTTTAATTTTGGATTATGATCGGCAAGGACTAGTTGGACTGAATGGTTTGTTTCCATGCTGTATGACTCTATGATAGAAGATTTTGAATGCAACATGTCATTTGGTTCCTCAGTGATCCTATCAGTAAGGCTGTGGCATAAAGCTTGGTTTAGACTTTAATTATTTCTTTGCCTTCCTTTGTGGAGTCATGCTTTTGAATTTTAGTTGTTATAAGGTAACTTCTAAAAGTACAGTTTAGACTGCTTTTGTGGAAAAGACATACATTCACTGCAGAGGTTGGGTGCATAGTTCTATAGGAGAAAGTGAGGACTGCAGATCCTGGAGATCAGAGTTGAGTGTGGTGCTGGGACAGCACAACTAATAATAGTCCTAACCCAAACAAACAACACCCTACTATCTTTCCAGACAATGGGTAGATATTCTCTTAAATTATCAGTTCATTTGTAATGAGGTCAAGGGGTTTCAGTTACTTTCATCTTACTCAGAGAGTAATAGGTATTGTCTCCCTTGAAGGAGTACACCATTTAAATTCCCATGGGAATTCTTATCCTTCTCTGTCATAGCATATGATTGTGTATCTGAAGAAGATTAAGCAAATGAAACAGTGACAATAAATTTTATAATTTCTTTGATAAAAAGATAAAAATATTTCTTTGATAACAAGATAAAAATATTCCAATGTGTTTAATGGGAAAAAGTAGGGTAATTTAAAACTAGGTAGAAGAAATAAACAGAATGAGCTAAGACCATTACCAAAAGTTTGGTTGAAAAGATAAGCACAGTTAAGGCTTTCAAAAGGGATAAAACAGAAAAGTAATGATATTTAGGTAATGAATTCTAAAATGTAGGATTCTGAGACAACTGGTCTGTCACCAATATTGGGATGAATAGAAGGAAAAATGAACAACGAACCTGAGATTGAAGACAAGGTTTCATGAGGGGACATGAGGCTGAAAGAGGTTGCAGATGTAAGGTGTGATGAGAAGATGTGCAGACAACAATAAAAATTTTTCAGTTCACTGGCACACAAGAATTCACGATAATCTAACAAGCACAGGCTTACTGAGTAAGCAAAACTTATTACGGACACTGCCAATGAAATAGATACCAATGGATTCTTATCCCCTGTTCCTTAAAAAAAGGATGTCATAATCAATAACTGTAGTTCAGTATTTGATAATTAGCAATTAATTGTAAATCCTGTGGATAAACCAAGTGTACGTAGATATAAATATCATTAAGGTAGGAAGGGGAAAACTTTAGGAAAATCTGTATATAATGGAGCCAAATACAGTACCTAAGAAAATGTCTCCTACACTTAGAATCAACCATCACAGGAGGAAGACATTCATATCTACACTAATTCTTTGAAAACATAGCTCCATATACCTATATTTTCCCCGTAGCTGTGCAATTCTGTTCTTTTTGAGATGTACTGAAAACTCTTTGCAAGTTACTGATGAATCTGCTTTACTTTCAGATAGAGCATTAGAGATCGCACAACTCAATGCATGTATCTAAAGAAAACTTCACTCATCACTTTCGCTAATTAATTAAATTCAGCAGGACTAGATAACAAACCCATCAGTTAAAGCAATTACTTTTTATTTAGCCTGATCATAATCCTTTATAATAATCATATCTGCTGAAACCATCTCTGCTTTAGGAATGGCAATAGATCTTCTCAAAACTCACTAAGATCCTCATAACATAAGAAAGAGGAATAGGAGAGGCAATTCAGCCCTTCAGCTTGCTCCACCACTTAACACGATCGTGTTTGATCTCATCTTAGCCTCAATTTCACTTTTTTGTCCACTCTCTACAATCCACCACTCATTAAAAAACTGTCCGTCTCCTCAAGTTTATTAAATGCCACAGTATCCATTATACTCTTGGATAGTGAATGCTACAGATTCACAACGCTTTGAGGAAAGTAGTATGGAGTATGGCAGTATAGTGAATGGTATGAATTTATTCTCTACCTCCCCATTACCCCAGCTTTATCACAAAAGAAGAGAGGGAATGTCTCATCAACAGTCATCCATCTTTCATCACTAGTTACATTTTTATTAACCTTTTCCTCCCACAAATGCAGGATCTACTTGTCAGCTCAATTTTTATTTGCTGATGTGATTTTTTAGAATAGTTAATTAAAATGTTGCCTCAGACCTATTCCTTTGTAAATTCACATTCTGCTTTCTTGACCCCAAACACACCAACTTCTGCCTTTGCAAGAGTAGAACATTGTGCAAATTACCAAAATTGACACTGCACTGTCAAATTTGTAAATATCCTAATTTTATATTCGGAGAACCAGAATTTCAGTTCATAACTCAAGCGTGCAATTCACAATAGCACAGTGAAGTGAGACAACACAAAAATGGCGTAGACAAAAAAAAGTGTTTCTATTTCACAAAATCAAAACATGTATGCTAAGGAAATATGGGCAAGAAGAGAAGATTTAAAATTAGAATGGGATGAAACGCTGATGAAAATGGGCTCAAAGAATAGAGAACATTCATGTCCAAAATAACTTTTCTGATCTTAGATGTAATATCTAACCACAAAGTTGGCTTTTGAATTATTTTACAAGCTGTTAAAATAGCAGATAAAGTTTACAGTGAATAAGGTTTACAGTTGAGATAACTTCAGGTTTGGTCTGACCAAAACCACTAAAATGTATTTTCTAGTTTGACAAACTTTGAATCAGATGTTTACAGAGCCAGAAAGGCTTTGTGCATTTGCCAAATGACACCAGAGACCTGACCTGATTTCCACGTTTTGCCTTGAACCATGCACCCACTATTTACACTTAGTGGGGATGGCGTGGTCCTTTTGAAAAGATAAAATACACTTTTGAAAAACAAAGATGATCTTTAGAAGAAGAACTAAAGTTTGCTTTGGGATTGTTAAGGGTAAACAGGAATGCTGCAAAAAACAGAATTGATCAGTAGAACTGCCAAGCTGTCAAGTCACTTAAATCCCCAAATCCTTCAAGTTCAAAAAAGCCTGCTGCAGCTGCTTGCAATCTTGCTAGCCCTCAGCTGACATATGCCTGAGGACTATCATTGAGGATCAGGTGCTGACTGACTGATTCCACAACCTATTATCATCACAGTGGGGAGTAGTATTTACACAACTGATTGACAGCTCTAAGTGACTATAAAGGCTTTGTGTGTGGCTATGAATAAAACCTTTGCTTTCATAAAGAATTAAACATTTGAAAAAAATTAATTGAATGGGCTTTCAAATTAATATTCTTTTCCTTAAAAAAGGTGAGAAATCTGCGATAGACACATAGGACCTTATTTTATTTCAATTCACCAGGGTTCCTGAGGGCTGTCTATGGTGGATACTAGTTTAATTGAAATAAAGGGTGTAAGCGAAAGGTGTGGTGGGTGGGGTAATGGGTTGGTTTGAATTGGCAAGAGGCTAGCTGCTGGCAATAAAGGGCAGTTCTATTAACATTATGTTTACAACTGAAGGCTGACTCCAACTGGCATTATAAAGGAAGACTTTCAGGCATGTTTACGATGTGTACCAGAATTCTGTGGATTGCACCAACGACTGATGAAAAGATTATGAATCAAATGAGGAAGAAACTCAAAATTGGCATTCAAGCTTCTGAAGCTTTCAAATAATGCATTTCAAAATTTAGCAGGGTAAGTCAGATGCAATTCTATGCCTACAGTTTTAATTAGAAAATGTCATTCCTATTGCAATCTGAACCCAATCTGGACAGAAAAATATGGCTGCTACGAAGAATGAGATGGAACAGCTGTGGAGTCTCATCAAACATCTTTACTGGTTAGGCACACAGACTAGAACAGATGAAAGTCCTGGTGTGTTGAAACTTATCCTGGCCACAAAACAAAATCAAAGAGGGCATCTTGAGAGTTAACAGAACTTTAAAAAAATTGAAAATAGAGACAAGTATACTAAAGTTCCCAAACTTGAGTGATTCCAAAATTATTACATTAATCATTTTTTAGAGGTGTCTTGCATGCAAGTTTTGGTTACGGATTTTACAGTACAGGAGGATTTGTGAAAATCCTTGCTTTTAGAAAATGAGAAAAGTTAAGTGCATGTTAGCTACTGAAACTCTGTCTCTAGTTGATGATATTGACAGGTCTAAGATCTTGGAAGAAATGTTATATATAAAAAGGACTGAAAAACAACCCTAATAGAATGTTAGATAATTGGTCGTTGTGGACGGGATGGAACCATTCACCACAGCAGATTCGCTGACGATGATTAGCCACTGCCTTTTGACCAGCGAGGATGCTTAGCCACCGCCCATTAGCCACTGAAGACGATTCGCTGCCGCAAGTAAGTCGCATATTTTGAATATTGGTGGTATATAAAATTGTCGTTATATTGGTTAAGGTAGTGTTTGCGTTGTTTCAGTAACAATTTATTTTCGTTACAGGAGAGTTTTTTTAAGCTTGTATTTTTGGAACAGGAATTTTTAGTATGGAAACAGAAATTATTAGTAAACGTGGAAATAAGAAGTTTTACCATGATGGTTTTATATATATTTTTGATAAACTATCCAAGAGTGATTCAAGTATTAAGTTTTGCCAATGTGAACAAAGGGGCCGATGTAACGGACAGATCCACATATTGTATATTGTATTTTAGCAAAAAGACTTGATGGGGTTCATCCAATATTGTATATACTTCTACTAAATAAGCAGCGGTCAATGTATGTATGTTTCAAATGGTGAAGTCCTTGGTACCTAATCCCAGACCACAGTATATCCATTGTGACTTTGAGCAGGCAGCTATCAGTGCTATAAGAGAATGTTTTCCTGAAGTTAGAATTAACCAATAAAATGATATTTATTTTACCTCTTTTTTTTTAATCAATATGTAGTATGTAGTTGTATAAATAAAGGGGACTGAGAAATATGAAAGAACAGACTGGAGGGAAAACAATCAGTACATATATATATATTTCCAGTGGCAAATAGTCTCTAGAGGTCAAACAACCCCAGTGGAGAAATACTGGCTGCGAATTATTGGCGGTGAATCTGCCGTGGCGAATCATCACCAACCCGTTGTGGAATAACAACCACTTCACAAAAAATATACATGAGAAAAGTGAGGTTTAGTATAGATAAAACCAGCTAAAAGCAGGTACTGGAGAGGAAGAAAATCTCTAAGATTAGGTAGTCATCAACTATCACCAACATAGGCCATTTGATCCCCCCAAAACTGCATGGATGATAACCAAAGTGAGTACTATGCATAAATAGTTTGTCCAGTGCAAAAGTGGCTCAATGGTTTAAACCAGAAAACTAACCTGTTCCCCCGTATTTATCTGCCATATTGATGTCAATGTCTGATTTTATTCTTAACATGATTCGAAGGACATCATCACTACCCTTTCCTGCAGCCCACATAAATGCTGTCCGTCCTTCCAGGTCTGGGTCATCTTTCACTGATGGATGCTTCAAGAATACTTCAACAGTCTCCTATGCAAGAAAAAATTTAAATTAATTCCACAAATTTGCATTCAAGTTTATATAAACCACCTTTCAGCAATCTCTCATGAACACAGCTCCTTTTTCATTGGACACCACCTCCTAATAAAAGGCTGGATTTCAAAGCACTCTGCTGGAGGAGTGGGGAAAGCCCCTAAGTAATAAATTACAGGCCACTTAGGTGTCTCTTGCTGCTTGTGCTACTATTGCACTTGCAACATGGAAAGGTGGAGACAAGGCACTGCAGTGCAGGTACTTTTCACTGCACTCACAGGTGACAGGAAAAAAGGGATGACTTCTTTTAAGGTAGCCTTTGTGCCCATCAGAGGAAGATCATTTCTCTTCATGCATCCAAAATCTGGCCAAAAAAAAGCCAAGACCTCTCCTCACCTTGCCATTATACATCTGGAAACTCAATCTGTAACACTCAATTCGCAAGTAAAACAACTGAAGTTGATAACCAAATTGTTCCTTCAAAAGCTATAAAGCAAAGAAACTGCTAAAATGTTTTCTTGAATCTCTGAGACTTAAGAGTGCCAAGATTTTTACATTCCATATTAATGTTTTAATAGATCAGAACAAAATAACATGTGAGAAACTGACAGATTTGCCCTTAGAAAGATTAGAAGTAATAGTTAGGAACTTAGAGGTGGAGTTCTGCCTGAGAGCCAGGAAAATCAGAAAATGGAAAATGAGCTAGAAACTGAGGATAATGAAACAGATAAATCAAAATGGTATATTGGCTAAGACAAGAAATAGAATCTCAGCAAATTAAAAGCAAGATATTTCCAGGAAAAAACAGGAAAAGGGGTAGAATATGGAAAAATGAAGAGGAAGAAAAGGGAAGAAGAGAGAATTCCAGGCAACAAAGAAAGATAATTTAAACTGAGGCAGCTCTGGCAAAGGAAGGAGACCAAAATCTGATGACAGAATGAAACATAACTCAGACTCTAGTTTGCCCATTTAATTCCCAAGTCAGGAGAAGCCAGGAAGGAAAGGGAGGTGGTGGTGCTCTGATATTTAAGGATGACATCAAGGCGGTAGTGAGAGCTTACATGGAGAAAAAGGTTGAATCAATGGAAATTAGAAAGGGGACTTAGCCTATGGGCAACCAAATAATAATATCGTGGTGGGGCAGGCAATTAAAAAGTAACTGATGCATGTAAAAATGGTACTGTAATTATCATGGGAGATTTTAATTTACATATTGATTGGTCAAACCATGTCGGTCAAGGCAGCCTTGAGGAGGAGTTCATAGAATGTATCGTGATAGTTTCTTCGAACATCACATAAGGGAACCTACGAGGGAACAAGCTATCCTAGATCTGTGTAATGAGACAGGAATAATTAATGGTCTCATATTAAGGGATCTTCTTGGAAGAAGAAATCACAGTATGGTTGAATTTAAAATACAGTTGGAGAGTGAGAAGGTAAACTCCAATACCAATGTCTTGTTCTTAAACAAAAGGAGACTATGATGAGACCAGGGAGAAGTTGGCTAAGGTAGACTGGGAGCAAAGACTATGTGGCAGGACAATTGAGGAACAATGGAGGACTTTCAAATCAATTTTTCACAGTGCCCAGCAAATGTATATACCAGTGAAAAGAAAGGACTGTAAGGAAAAAGGAAAATCATCCATGGATATCTAACAAAATACAGGAGGGTATCAAATTGAACCTAATGCATTCAAAGTGGCAAAAATTAGTGGGCAACTAGGGAACTGGGAAATCTTTAAAAGGTTAACAGAAAGCCATGAGAAAAGCTATAAAGAAAGGTAAGATAGATTATGAGAGTAAACTAGTTCAGAATAAAAAAAAACTGATAGCAAACATTTTTACAAATATATAAAACGAAAAAGAGTGGCTAAGGTAAATAGTGATCCTTTAGAGGATGAGAGGGGAGTTTTAATAATGGGAAATAAGGAAATAGCTTAGGCATTCAACAAGTATTTTGTGTCATTCTTCACAAGACACAAATAACATGCCAATTATTGATGACAATGTGGCTGTGGCAGATGAGAACCTAGAAACAGAAATTATTATCACTAAAGAGGTAGTGTTGGGCAAACTAATGGGGCTAAAGGTAGATAAATCTCCTGGTCCTGATGGAATGCATCCCAGGTAAATAAGAGATGGCGGGTGAAATAACAAATGTGCTTATGGTAATTTTATCAAAATTTTCTGGACTCAGGGATGGTTCCAGCAGATTGGACAACAGTAAATGTGACACCACCATTTAAAAAAGGAGGTAGACAAAGGTCCGGTAACTATAGGCCAATTAGCTTAACTTCTGAAGTGGAGAAAATGCTTCAATCTATCATCCAGGAAGAAATAGTGAGAGATTTGGGTAGAAACTGTCTCATCAGGTGGATGCAGCTTGGGGTTCATGAAAGGCAGCTGATGTTTAACTAATTTGCTGGAATTATCTGAGGATATTACAAGCGCAGTGGACAATGGGGAAATGATGGATGTGGTGCATCTGCATTTCCAGAAGGCTTTCAACAAGGTGCCACACAAAAGGCTGCTGCATAAGGTAGAGATATATGGCATTAAGGATAATGTATTAGCATGGATAGAGATTGATAGAACAAAATGTGCAGAGGACACAAAGTCTGCAGTGGGATTACAGATAGGCTAAGTGAATAGGCAAAGGTCTGACAGATACAGGACAATTTTGTTAAATGTGAGGCCATCAATTGTAGTAGGAATAACAGCAAAATGGATAATTTAAATGGCAAAAAATTGCAGCATGCTATTGTGCAGAGGGACCTAGGTGTCCTTCTGCATGAATCATAAAAAGTTGGTTTGCAGGTGCAGCAGTAATTAAGGTGGCAAATGAAATATTGTCCTTCACTGCAAGAAGAAGAGTTTAATAACAGGTAGGTTATGTTGCAGCTGTATAAGGTGCTGGTGAGGCCACACATGGAGTACTGTCTACAGTTCTGGTTTTCTTCTTTGAGAAAGGATATAGTGGCACTAGAAGGGATGCATAGGAGGTTCTCAAGCATGATTCCAGAGTTGAGAGGGTTGTCTTATGAGCAGAGATTGAGTAGACTGGGATTATACACATTGAGATTTAGAAGAATGAGGGGTACCTTATAGAAGTATATAAAATTATGAAGGGAATAGATTAGAAGCAGAGAGGTTGTTTCCACTGGTGGGTGAAAGTAGAACTAGGGGGCATAGCCTCAAAATAAAGGACAAGAGATTTAGGACTGAGTTAAGGAGAAACATCTTCACCCAAAGGGTTGTGAATCTGTTGAATTCCCTGCCCAGTGAAGCAATTGAGGCTACCACGTTGAATATTTTTAAGGCAAAGATAGCTTTTTGAATATTAAAGGAATCAAGAATTATGGTTAAGCCGCCGGGTAAGTAGAGCTGAGTCCACAAAAAGATCAGCCATCATTTAATTGAACAGTGGAGTAGGCTTGAGGGGCCAGATGGCCTACTCTTGCTCCTATTTCTCATGTTCTCACGCAAGTCTGATGAGGAAGAGATGAACATCTTCTTCATTTCTTTTGAAAACTTAGCACAGCAGTTAATGTGACCTGCCCATTATTGGTCACTGCTACTTCAGAGCTAGATGATAGAGAAAGCTCACAACGTTTATTCCCTCTTACCTGACGAGAGGGCCATTGACTACGAGGCAGCAAAAATATGTTTTTTTTAAGTACATAATAGTTAGTGTCAGAGGTGTACAAGCAAGAATTCAAAACTCTGAAGAATTGGCCTGCCTAAACCTACTTGAATTACGAACAACCTAAGCAGCTTGCTTTTGACACTAAGTAATCTAATCTAATCTTGACCAGATGCTATGGGCACTTAAAATTGAAGCCATCTAACAAATCTTCATGAGGTTATTCTGTCAGAAGATTTCAAAGGCTCCATATCCTTTCCAATTCAGATTCATATTGATGAACGGGGACAGCAGGGTTCAAGCAGGTTGCAATTCTGCCTAACAGATGGCACAGGTTTATGGTGAAAGGGGAAAGATTTAGAAGGAACCTAAAGGACAACTTTTTCATAGAGGGTGTGTTATGTGTATGGAATGAGCTGCCAGGACAAGTGGAGGGGACTGGTACAATAACATTTAAAAGGCACCTGGATGGGTCTATGAATATAAGGATTTAAAGGGATATGGACCAAGTGCTGGCAAATGGGACTAGATTAATTTCAGATATCTGGTTGACATGGACTTGGACTGAAGGGTCTGTTTCAGTGCTGTACATCTCTATGACGCTGTGACTCTAAGTACTCTTCAACTCAGGTAAGCTGAATTTTGGAAGCCATCACAGACCAGAGAGAGATTAGGGTGAGGTAAAGACCTTGGAGACAAATTGGAGAGCAAAGGGAGGCCAGGCAGAGAAGACAGAACTATTTCTGATCATTAAGACAAGGGAAATTTGAGGACAGACAGATAGGAATTTGCCCCTTGTTGATATATTTGTATCATTGATAGTCACAGGTGAGGTGCTGGAAGACAGGAGGTTTGCTAATGTGGTGCCATTAATTAAGGAAGGTGGTAAGGAAAAGCCAGGGAACTATAGACTGGTGAGCCTGACATCGGTGGTGGGCAAGTTTTTGAAGTGGATCCTGAGGCACAGGATTTATATGTATTTGGAAAGGTAAGGACTGATTAAGGACAGTCAACACGGCTTTGTGTGTGGAAAATTTTGGCTCACTAACTTGATTGGGTTTTTTGAAGAAGCAGCAAAGCGAATTGATGAACTCAGATGTGATCTATATGGTCAGAAGTCACAAAACACCAGGTTGCAGTCCAACAGGTTTATTTGAAATCACAAACTTTCGGAGGGCCGCTTCTTTTCACTTCACCTGATGAAGGAGCAGCGCTCCAAAAGCATGAGATTTCAAGCAAACATGTTGGAGTATAACCTGGTGTCATGTAAATTTTGACCTTGTTCACCCTCAGTCCAACACTGGCACCTCTGCATCGTGATCTATCTGGACATCAGTAAGGCGTTCGACAAGGTTCCACATTGTACACTGTTTAGCCAGGTTAAATCACATGTACTCGAAGGTAGAAGAGAGAGGGTGGTGGTGGAGGGTTTTCTTTCAGACTGGAGGCCAGTGACCAGTGGGTATCCTGCGGGTGCCCCGGTTTCCTCCCACAATCCAAAGATGTGCAGGTTAGGTGAACTGGCCATGCTAAATTGCCCATAGTATTCAGGGATGTGTAGGTTAGGTGCATTCATCAGGGGTAAATATAGGATAATAGGGTAGGGGAATGGTTCTGGGTGGGATACACTTCAGTGGGTCTGTGTTGACTTGTTGGGCCGAACGGCCTGTAGGGATTCCATGACTGGTGCTGGATCCACTGTTTTTTGTCATTTCTATAAATTATTTGGATGTGAACATACGAGGTATGGTTAGTAAGTTCGTAGACAACACCAAAATTGGAGGTGTAATGGAAAGCCAAGAACGTTTCCACAGAGTAGGTCAGGATCTTGATCAGATGGGCCGAGGAATGGTAGATCGAATTCAATTTAGATAAATGTGAAGTGCTATATTTTGGAAAGACAAGTCAGGGCAGGACTTATACATTTAATGGTCAGGTCCTGGGGAGTATTTACGAATAAAGAAATCTTGGAGTACAGGTTCATAGTTCCTTGAAAGTAGAGTCGCAGGTTGACAGGATAGTGTAGAAGGTATTTGATATCCTTGCCTTTATTAGTCAGAGTATTGAGTACAGGAATTGTGGCATCATGTTGCAGCTGTAAAGAACATTCTTAAGGCTACTTTTGGAATACTGCATTTAATTCTGGTCTCCCTGCTATAGGAAACATGTTGTGAAACTTGAAAGGGTTCAGAAAAGATTTATTGGCATGTTGCCAGGGTTGGAGGGTTTGAGCTATAGGGAGAGGCTGAATAGGCTGGGGCTGTTTTCCCTAGAGTGTCGGAGGCTGAGGGGTGATCTTATAGAAGCAACAGTCATAGGGAATTCCACAGTCGAAGGTTCAGACAGGTGTTTCTGTGGAAGTAAAAATGATGACATGATGGTATAACGCCCCTGTAGTCCTACGGTTAAAGGGGTCACAGAGCAGCTACTGGACATCCTGAAGAAGGGTTATACCTGAAACATTGACTTCTCCACCTCCACATGCTGCCTGACTGGCTGTGCTCTTCTAGCCTCCTGCTGGTCTCCTTCTGGGGAAGGCAGATCAGCCAGTAATCATGGTCCACATTGGTACCAATGACAAAGGAGGGAAGAGGGATGAAATCCTGAAGGCAAATTTCAGGGAATTAAGAAGGAAATTAATAAAAAAAGACATTGAGCATTAATATCAGGATTATTCCCAATGCCACAGACCGGTGAGCTTAAGAACAGGAGGACTCTTCAATTGAACACATTGTTGCAGAAATAGTATAAAAGGGAGAGCATCACATTTCTGAGGAATTAGGACAAGTTTTGGGGCAGGTGGGACCTGTACATGTTAGACTGGTTATACCTTTATGGGACTGGAACTGAGATTTTCACAGGTCAGTTTGCTAGTCCGTTGGTGCAGGTTTAACCTCACTTGTCAGAAAGATAGGAACCTGTGGGTTAACCCAAATTGGAAGATTTAGTTTTAGATTTTATATTTAGACTTTACTGACATTATTAACTCTGCTATGCCCTGTCACAATAACTGTGGCCCATTATAATCTCAGTACAGAACTTAATAGACAAAATTTGCAAACTGATTCAAACTGGAGAGCAAGGTGTAGAGAAAGAGAGCAGGTGAATTCACAGCAAAAGATGTATAAGACAAGTTAGATAAAATATTTTTGGCCAAATGACTGGCACAAGAAATTTAATATGCATAATAATTGGATACGAGGATAAATGGACCAAATATATACTCCATGAAATATGCCAAAGAAGACTGTACAATGGGGATCATAAAGGTGGACAACAGGAGTTAAACAGGACTTCACCATGTCCAGTCATTGTAGAACACTAACTTTTTTGTTTAATTATTCATTTACTCGATGTGGTTGTCGCTGGCCAGACCAGTATTTGCTGCCTATTCCTAATTGGCCTGGCGACAGTCATGGTATGCTGCCTTTTTGGACTGCCGCAGTCTCTGCTGTGACGGTGAGAGTTCTAGGATTGTGACCCAGTGACAACAAAAGAATAGAAATATAGTTCAAGTCAGGATGATAAGTAGCTTGAAGGGGAATTTGGTGGTGGTGCTCCCATGTATCTGATGTTTTTGCCCTTCTAACCAACAAACAATACACTGTATAGCCAGATTAGTAGCCATGGTGTCATACGAATATTGCATATTGTTCTACTGTACTTTAAAAAAAACTCAAATTTGATCCTAACCATAAAGAATGATTTAAACTCGGAGTGCTGCAGAAAAGAACAACTTCTAGTATCAACTAATTTAGTTACAAGGTAACAGCAGAAAAACTACAGGAACTTACATCATTCTAGGCCATAAATGAGTAGAGATCAATGCAGTTCACTTTTCTGTTTCCTAACATTTGACTCAGGCAATCTATTTCACTTCAAAGTGCTTGCTTGATTTTGCCTTGAAGATATCTAAACTAGCATAGTCAAAAAACAAAAATCTTTGACTTCAGTCAAAATGCTGATATTTGTCTGTTGATGACCTCTGGCGCCGATCTCAACAAAATTGCTGGGGGAGTAACATCATTTAACTATGAAGAAACAAATAGTACTTATTGAAAATGTTAACTAAAACTGTAATATTCACTCAAAATACTAATTCTGCACAATTTAAAATGGCAAGAAATGTCTTTTTCTTTAGACTTTTCCTTGAATGGTACTTACAGCAAAATTGCTCTGAGCAGCATAATGCAGTGGTGTGGCTCCTTGGCTATCTGATGGAATAGTACCAGACTTGTTCCTTTCCAGTAGAAGGTGTCCAATTTGAGCATGACCTTAACACAGATATAAAATTATGATTAAAATACAAACACTTGAAAATAACATAAGTAAACAATGTACAGTCAACCAGAATTGTATAACTTCTAGGTTTTCAGAGTTATTCGTATTACGTTATAACAAAGACATCTGGCTACATTCTGGTTCATTCAAGGTTAAATCGCGGTATTTAAGAGGAAATTAGATTGTTATCTGAAAAGAAAAGATGTGCAGGGCTGTGAGAGAAGGTGGGGGGAGTGACAAAACATAAATTGCTCCTACTGAGATCCAGTGCAGATGAGACAGGTTAAATGGCCTCCTTTTCTGCTGCAATAATTTTGTTATTTCATGATAGAGATTTGTACATACAAACACCATTTTGTATTTCAAAAATTTGACTTACATAGTAGAAAACTGAAATTAAGTATTTTTAAGAATAATTTGATCATCAAAAAGTATTATACACTAACTAGTCAATATATTTTGGTTGCAACTACATAAGCAATGTAATTGTAAACATTTTTACATGTGTAGCTAACTTTAGGCAAGAACTGCTCTAATGTATTTTTGGAAAAGATCTCCCTGAAGTCTATTCTCAGCCAACTGTCCTGCCTGTCTCAAGGTGGGGAAGAATAGAGAAAGATATCAACTGTATCTTGCTTTTCTACTCCTCTGCTGTAAAGAATTTGGGATAAGAACACAAACAGGCTCAAATGCAATGCTTCCTAAAATTCAACAGTCTATCAGTAACCAGTATTTAGTTTGCACATAAAGAATGGTCATTAGATACAATTCAGGACTGTACTGGCTTCCCTACAACCATGCATCGGCATGTCACCAAAACACACATCAGGAGTAGAGTGGAGACAATTGTTGGCTGGTGGAGTATGCACAAAGAGATAAAGGTCAGAACCATTCATTCTAACTGGAATTTATCAATATACATTAATTATTTGATCAAAATTAACAACATCATAGAGGAAATAAATTAAATGCAGGTGCTAGGAGAAGAAACCCACTGAGACTTTCATGAGTGAGTAATTCCCTTCATGGATATAACCAAACTTTGTTAATTGCAGAAAACGATTGTGATTATTCTTACTGGTAATGCCAAATATGATGATAAGTTAAGATTAAACATACGAGAAGATAAAGGCATTAAAGAGGGGGTGACATAGAATGCTTTGTGTGCTTACCTATTCCCTTTAGTACATTTATTAATGAGACCTGTTGACAATTTTTTGGTCTGCACAGGTCAGGAGAAGACCTTGAATATGTCAATTCAAAATTGTCAGCATTATTGAATCACATTAATATTGGCGGATTGTGGGAGATGAAAATGTGTCCTTTAAAGAAAAGGACCATGGTCGAGAAAGACTGAGAGAATTGTTATCTTTTCCATCCTTTTTCACAGAGACCAAAGGCAAAATGAAGGCAGGACACTTCATTCAAAAGGTTCTCCTCTATAGTTCATACCCAACCTATGCTTCAGCTCAAAACAAGGGTTTGAGGAGAATACGAAGGGCTATAAAGAGTCCCACAGCAAGCTGTCACTCAGCACTCTGAAGTAGAGGTCAGCCTTGGTAACATTAAGGACATCTATTCTTAGTATCAATGGATCGGTGTAAATAAGGCAATAACATTTGTTCACTTGTGGAATGTGTGGCAGTACTTCCTTCTCACCCGGGGTCTAGAGGCTGTGTGTATTTCACAGTGGGAGGTTGGATAACTGAGTTTCTGGTTTATATTGAAGACTCTTACCAAAACTCATACTCAATAGGAAAAGGACTTGTAATATAATAAGCTGAGCGGAATATGCACGCAATAGAGCAATCCTGATACATTTTCATGTATACCATACTGAGCAGGTTTGAATTTAGGAAGCTCAGCTCCCTAATCTTGACTGTTCTGGAATGTGAATGTCTCATTACCCTTACAAGCTAGGAAAACACAAAAGAGAGAGAAAGAGAGAGAGAAAGAGAGAGAGAGAGACAGGACCGAAGCTGGTGGAAAGGTTAACTTTTTATGGTCTGATTTGAGTTTACACTTGCTTGTCATGGATTGAATGTTTGTGTGTTGTTCCCTGAAGCTTGAGATCTGGGAATGTTATGAATTTAATTTGCATTCAGAGAATCTAGGATGATTTTAAAGGAAAAAGCCATTTTGTAGGATAGTGATACTGGGCATGTTAGCTGAGCGACGTTACCTCATGACCTTTTCCACATTGTTTAGACGAGTCTCTCATTATGGACAAAGCACTTGCCCATTGGCCTGGCTTGAGCAAATTTTCCCACTTTGATGTGCATGTAGTTAATTAGTCAAGCGTACTCCGACCTGGCAATTAGTTTCTCTTCCTCTACAAACTTTTGCCATTTTATTGCTGCTTATCTGATTAAGGACATGTGGCTTTTTGTAATTGTAATAGCAATTTCTGTATAAAGACAGCTTGTTTGCAGCAATAAAAAGAGTAGCCTGAGAGAGCTCTTTGGGCTAAGAGCTGGCCTCGCTACTTTGCTAATGGTTTTAAAACCTGAGATACCTACAAACCAGGCTTGAGCTCTGTTAAAGTGTAACATTGATGCCATTGCTAAATAAGGGTAATAATTTAAACTAAACTGTCTGTAAGAGTTTTATATTCCAGACTACCACAGAGTACGATCTCTGGGATGAATCAAGAAAAGCTTACAGGTCAAATCCATCAGGGATTCCCTGAGCCATCTCGAATAGGTACTTTAACAAGGTCAGGTCAGGGGGGTCGTGCTGCGGTAATCTGAGGGTCAGATGAGTAGTTGATGAGTCATGGAGGCTAGTTAGATAGAGTAATTGGAGAGTCAGGGGATTAAAAAGGGGTGCGTTTGGAAGAAAAAGTTGGGGTGGTCAGTGTGAATAATTGGAGGTCAGTTCTGAAGTTAACCAGGAGTTAGACTAGGTTCTTTTTCTGTCTACACAGTAATCTGGAAGACACTACATATTAAAATAAGCAAGTCACTCACAGCTGGTGAAATCTTGGTGAACTGTAAAATGTAAACTGCCCAAGGAGAAAAAGTAATTGTGCTCGTAAACATTTGTAGCCCTTCCACTAGAAATAAAATTTAAAGGGAACATTCATTTGGGCAACTGGCTAAAAAAGTTTGCATACTTTGTTGGGAGGACTACATGCGAACAAAATTCAAATTTAAAATCAGCCATGATAATTGCACCATGATTAGAAACAACAAAAATAAAGAACAATTAAACTCAGTTAACCCAGAATTTAAAACCATGTTCAAGTTAATTTATGTAGATTGTGCATAACCTGTCCAAGAACTGTTGGACACATAATCATAATATGATTGCCTAAAAATGTCCTAAGTGCAATTTTAGCTCTAATTACCCAATAAAGCTGCCCAGTGCAGAGGAGTTCGAAATAAATTATCATAAGATGTTATATTGCATCCTTCATACAAGGTCAAAACATCAACTACAGCATCATTTCCGTCAGCAACAGCAAAATGAAGTGGCGTTCGTCCTTCATAGTCCTGCCAGTTCAACAACGATTCAGTAGGAGCAGCTTCCTACCAAGGTGGAAAAAATAAGAAAGTTATAATATGTACTGCTACTATTTTTTAAAAGTAGTAAAATCCTCTAAATAGCACATTTTAGAAGGTGGTCACTTTATCTAGCAGCCTGAGAGATTGAGGAGGGATTGTAAGAAGTTCCCCAGAAGCATCTTGTTATCTAAGTTGTATTCAGTACTGAATATTCGTGAACATGCCTGTTTATATGGGGAGTAAAGCCACAGTTAAAGTCCTGGCACCCAGGGCTCAGTTGCAAAAACGGCAATGAGGTAAGCTGGAAGAGCAGGAACAATCGAGGATTCAACAGTTACAGTTACAGCAGGTGGAGTTATTTTACAACAATTTTGACTTATCAAGCAAGAAAGAAAGAAATTCTGTTGAATAATGGTGAGTTATAAAATACTTTCTATAGAGAAGAATATCCGTAAGGTCCAGGTTAAAAGAAAGGTCACAGGTTTACGGTTTTATGACTGTTTTAAGGTCCAAGAAAATATAAACTCCGGCTAACACACATTAAATAATTTTAAAGTGAAAACAGCTTTTTGTTTTCAGGATACAGCCATGTTTTGAGTGACAAAACTAAACCAATTTTAGACCAAAATACGTAGAAGCAGAAGTAGGTCATTCAACCTGCAAAGTCTGATCAGCCAATTCAGGGAGATCACGGCTGATCTGGTAATCTAGGTAAAACCAAGGATTGCAGATGCTGGAAACCAGATTCTAGATTAGAGTGGTGCTGGAAAAGCACAGCAGTTCAGGCAGCATCCGAGGAGCAGGAAAATCGACGTTTCAGGCAAAAGCCCTTCATCAGGGCTTCCTGATGAAAGGCTTTTGCCCGAAATGTCGATTTTCCTGCTCCTCAGATGCTGCCTGAACTGCTGTGCTTTTCCAGCACGACTCTAATCTAGAATCTGATCTGATAATCCTCAATTCCACTTTACAAATCTACTTCACTGCCTTTTTCCCATAACCCCTGATTCTCTTACTGACTAAAAATGTCTATCTAAGCCTTGAATAAACTTCATGATCTAGTCATAAACCTCTGACCACTTATTCTGAGATTATGCCCTCTGGTCTTCGACTCAAAACTGATATCTGTGGCATTTCACTCATTATGTTTTGCTAACCCAAAAATGGTTCACTTATGCCTACTTTGTTTCCTGCTAGCAAACCAATCTTCTACCTAGGCTAATAGGTTACTCTTTCTACAGCATAATCTCTTACGATTTGTGATAATTTTTGATGTGGAATGGTCTTCTGGAATTCAAAGTCCACCACATTTACAGATTCTCCTTTATCCATGTTGCTTGCTATTTCCTCAAAGGATCTAAGTAATTTGCTATAATCTTAACAAATTTTTAACACTTTCTCTGTACTGTAATTGTTTTTACACCAACTGTCCTGCAGGTTCCTGCTTTCTTTTTCCTCCTTTCTTGAAGAGAGTTTTACATTTGCTATTTTCCTATCTGATGGGATCTTTCCAGAATCTAGGATATTTTGGAACATTAAAACTCATGCATGAAAATCTCGGTAACCATTCCTTTTTAATCCTGGGAAGATCAATAAAACCTGGAGACCGATCAGTCTTTGGTTCCAATAGTTGTCTCAATATCCTCTCCCTGCTGATTGCAATTATTTTAAATATTTCAATACTTCCTTATCCTGTTTTATAACTATTTCTATGTCTTTATCTTGTGTTTTCCACCACAAAAACAGAAGCAAAACATCTATTCCAATACCACTTCCTTGTTTTCCATTAATTCCATCAGCCATAGTCTCTGGAGAACGAATGCTCACTTTAGTCACTTATTTCCTTTTTAAAACCTGTGGAAACAATTACTGTCTTGACATTGATATCCAGCTTTCTCTCAAATTTCTTATTTCATAATTATACTTTAAGTCTGTTTTTGCAGTTTTGTTATATGCTGATCACCTTGCAACCTGCCAATAACCAAACCGAATTGTGCCCTTTTTATTTTGATTTGATACCATCTTTAACTTGTCTAGTTCACCATGGATAATATTTCCTTCCCCATGAAATAGCTCTTTAAATCTCAGTGACTGCATTTCTATTGACCTAACCCTAACTTAATTCCCAACTTTGTTTAGCCATATCTATCCTTATATTGTCTTACTCTCCTTATTTAAGGTTAACCAACCTGTATTAAACATATT
Source organism: Chiloscyllium plagiosum (assembly GCF_037043375.1). Lineage (NCBI taxonomy): Eukaryota > Metazoa > Chordata > Chondrichthyes > Orectolobiformes > Hemiscylliidae > Chiloscyllium > Chiloscyllium plagiosum. The sequence goes on from NW_028270143.1 coordinate 53,313,006, forward strand.
CTTCTCTTTCTCAAACTGAATATGAAAATCACTCAACTGATGATTAGAGTTACCTCAGGGCACCTTTCTTATGCAGTCATTAAACAGTGCACATTGTAAGGTCTAGAATAGTTAGTTCTCTGCTGGCCTCTAGAAGCCCTGAAGAAGGGCTTATGCCCGAAACGTCGATTCTCGTGTTCCCTGGATGCTGCCTGACCTGCTGCGCTTTTCCATCAACACATTTTCAGCTCTGGCCTCTAGAACAAGCTGTTCTAAGAAATTGTTTTGAAAATACTCGAGATAAAAAGAGGGTCGATGAAAGTAATTTGGTGGATGTGGTGCATATGAACTTTCAAAAGACATCTGATTAAGTACCACACAACAAGATTGCCAGCATAGTTGAAACCTATGGAATAAAGCAGATAAGCATTAATTTAAGATTGTTAGCTGACAGGAACCAGGGGATAGAGATGAGTGGTTAGTTTTCAGATTAGAGGATGGCACAGAGTAGAGGCTTTGTACTATAGGGAAGGATTGAAGTTGAGGTATTAACAATGGATTGTTCTACGACACAACATTTCACAGACTGGTCAGAACTTTACACTATTAAGAATGAACGTGATTTTGGTCAGAAAATGACTATTTTGTTGGTTTATTTCAAACTAAAAGACTAATAAGTTAATCTGACATGAATTCACACTGATTGGAAAAAATGACTATGGAAGTTAGCTGATTGATTTCACTTCATTAACATTTTACATATTTAGTTGTTTTTCTTTCTTCATTCACAGGATGAGGATGTTGCTGGCAAGGCAGCCTTTATTGCTCATTCCCAGTTGCCCAGATAGCAATTAAGAATCAACCACATTGCTATGGGTCTGGAGTCATATGTAGGCCAGGCCACATAGGGATGGCAGTTTCCTTCCTAAAAGGACATTAGTGAACCAGATGGGGTTTTCTGACAATCAACAATAGATTCTTGGTTATTATTAGACTCTTAATCCCAAATTTTTCTTTGAATTCAAATTCCACCATCTACCATAGCCAGATTCAAACCCAGGTCCCCAGAACATTATCTGGGTCTCTGGATTAACAGTCCAGTGATAGTACCACTGGGCCATTGCTTCCCCATTTGATTATCATCTGGGTGCAGATGAATTCTTTTCCAATTTTTAAAAATCTTCCTGTGGAGCTAATAAGAGCAGAAGTGTTCCCTTGGCTTTAGAGTGCACACAATCATCCTTCCCCCAACTCACCAATATCCAATCCAAAAAGCAACTTCCATTCCTTTGAATTTATCTGAAGATGGAAAGCAGTGAGATGATTCAACTTGTCCAGTGAGCTGCCTGTGCAACCCTTCCCAAAGGTACAGGTGAGCTCAAAGGACCAATTTCTGGCAACATTCTTGATTTGAAATGAGGCTGAGTCCAGACTCCAACCTAGCTCAAGATGCTTTAAGTTGTACATTGTGATTGCTATTAATCTGCTTTCCCAAGAGAATCAGTTGGAGGATAGAGATTAACAAAATTAAAGCTAATCCTGTGAAGATTGATCTACTGTCTACTGATAGCACCTGTTACTGAATTACTTAAATTTGAATTGAACAAAAAAACCCTATTATTCCAATTACTAATTCAATTTACTGGTTAATTAATTTTTAAAACACAAAAGGACAGTGAATTATTAATAGACTGAAGTTATGATGCAACAACAATACAGCAAAGAAATTCCTTTTTGGTCCATTCCCACAACAATGCAATTTCTATTGTCTTCAGTCATTGCATAGAATTTTTATCAACATGCTTACCAGAATGCATTTCACTGTGTGAATGGCTGTAGTGTCTTTGTTACTGGCAGCCCAATGGAGTGGGATTTTGCCTTCAATGTCAGGAATGCCTATATTGGAATCATGTTTTATCAGCAGTTTCACATGTTCTGGATGGTTGTAGTAGGCACTCCAATGTAATGCTGTTTGCTGGAAAAGTTAAAATAATTAAAAATAAGGCAATTAAGATTACTATTAATACTAGGTTATTTTGACTTTCTTGTTCAAAATAACTTCTATATTATTATTCTATTATAACAGAGGTGGATAAAGGCTTCACAGTAAATTATCAGTCTTAACTCTTCTATTATATTAAAATATTGAACAAAGACCAGGTGCTTCTGAGAATGCATTACATAGTCAATGCATCAGAACTTCGGAGGCATCCAGTAATGCATTTGTCTGAGGAAGAGAAACATAAAATATTATTTAAAATAAATAATTCCAAATCAACCATAATTCACTTTTCATTGACAGAACAAGAATGGTATTAGAAGAGCCCTGGGTGTTGGTTAACAGGAAAAATGTAATTCATTACATGGATAAGAAGGAAGCAAGAATGAGAGAAGGGTTAGAAAAAATACATTTGAAATATTGGGCCAAATCTTCCAAGAAGTGAATTTAGATTGCCATTCTGCTTCTTTTAAACATACCCTACCAAGAGTTCAAAGTTTCTAGCCTGAAGTTTCAATTTGGGCCTCTTGAGAAATGCATTGTAACGGTGCCAGAAGCCTTGCAGTGCAGTGCAGAATCAGCACTGAATGTCAAACTACATCCCCCTTTTTAAAGCAGTATTGCACATTCTCAGAATTCTGGGTGAGGTGATTGAATGGTTAGGACAGCAGGGATATATGCTGCCAAGTAGGTAAGGGAATATGATGGCGGATGGATGAGAAAATATGTGGCAGATAAGTCAGTGTTGGGGGTACAGCTGCAAATGCATATGTGAGGGGGCGACAATTAAGTACGTGAGGCAAAAGAGTGGAAAGTGTGGCTGACCGGGCATGATGCCTGGTGGGTGAGGAGGTACAGTGCCAGAAAGATGATAGGGTGTGCCTGGTGGGTGCGGGGGTAGGGTAGTAAGTGGGTGGGTGAGTGATTAGAGTGGCAAGGACATGTGAAGGGAGACGATAGCAGGTGGGTGGGTGAAATAGTAGGATGGAAGGTACATGAAGGAGGAGTTTGGTGTCAGGTGGGGATTTAAAGGCTTTAGTGTTTATTGAAAGTCAATAAATAATCATGCAGTTGGCAGGTTTCAATCTGTTTAACTTTTCCTGTTGTTAACTTTAACAACAGGAGCAAGTCATTTATATCCCTCAAAAGTTTGCAACTCAGTCTCAAAAGTTTGGGATTTTTCAGGGGTGTTCCAGACAAAATGTAATTACCTATTGAAAGTTTAAACTTCCTAAGCAATTACTACATAGTCAATGCATCAGAACTTCAGAGGCATCCAGTAATGCATTTGTCTGCACATGTCTAGACTCCCAACTATCTGGGGATCAGAAGATCTAGGCCATATTAGTTATGTCAATAATATTTAGAGAAAAAAAAATCAATAAATATATATTTTCCTGGATCGAGATTAGCAAACTATCCAACCAGTACAACAATTAGCCTTATTGATCTAATTATTACTTAGTCTATTTTCTTTTGTCGACATATTTCAATTAAATTTACGGATATATTTTTTAATTCAAATTTCTCTGTTGATGTCCAACAGCAGCTGCTGATAAGCCCTGAATGGAAATAATTTGTTTTGATTATATTTCCATTGCTAAACATTTTGCACTTGAGTTTATTTAAATGAAAACAGACAATTGATTAGTTTTATGTCAGTACATTTGCATTGCTATAGCAGCTATGAATGCAAATAACATGCTACAACAAATAAATAAAAATGATCAGTGTGAATAATTACTGTATACCACTCATGGTTAGAAGCATAATACCTGAACTAACAAATCACATTATTTGATGGACTATGTTATTTTAAATCTAGTCCTAACAATATTATACTTTCTGTAATTTGGAACATCAACATGATATATATGTTTTTACAGTTTTATTTTGTTTCCTCGTCTATGGCTCCATCCTATATACATTAAATTTAACTGCATTGTTACAGTCTATTGAAGAATTCTTGAACATATGATTCTGTTCTGTAAGGTGAATCTATCCACATTAGGGAACATCATTTTTTTTTCAAGTGAAATGAGTGTCGCACTGAAGTAGAAAATTATCTTTGTCACCCAACTTGAGTGTCTTGACTATGTTATCCCAACAAGATCACTTAATTTCAGATTTTTGAACAGTGATTTGAAGATTAGTATTAAGAAAAGTATTGCTTATTTGAAATACTCTTTAAAACCTTCTTCCTTGAGTAAGTTTTTTTTGTGGGATGTGAACATTGCTGGCAAGTCCAGTATTTGTTGCTCATGTGTAATTGCCCTCGAGAATGTGGCGGTCAGCTACCTTCCAGCTGCAGTCCATCTGAGACAAACGTTGAGATAAGATTGACGAATATGCAGATATGTATCTGGGGAGATGCTGAAGCAACTGTTATCTCAGTTATGCAACGGACTGAATCAGTAGATCATAACTGGAGCAGTTTCATAGAATTGTCTTCTGGTTTCAGCAATCTTTGCTTAGCATCTGCATGAAATTACCAAATCATTTACAGCAGTGAAAGAGTGTGCTGACTTTCCTGGCTGATGGGATTGCTGGTTAGAACGTGTGCAAATGATAACTAGGTTTTCCTTGGGACTGGAATAAACTCTGATGGCAGCTGAGACTATCTGAAAATTTATGAAGGTGTCATCTACATCATGTCTAAGAAGAATACCTTCAGCATCAAAGCCTACTGTGTTTAGGAAAGCATTGCCATGGAACTGTTGCCATTTCAAATGGAGAGCCAAAGCAACACAGAAGCTGCAAAAATGGCATCTTCTGTAATTCACACTTATATACAGTGGAACCTCGATTAGCCGAACGAGATGAGTGGGCACAATTTCACTCTGATAAGTGATTATTTGCTTAATTGATTCAATGCCTCTCCTCTGGGGCTGGAGTTTCATTTTTTCTTGCTCTGCCTGCCTTGCTCCCTCTCTCTGTCCCTTGTTTCTGAGCAGACACACACTTGTGTGTAAGGGACCTACAGCATTGCTGAAGCCTCCTACCACCACCACCGCCCCCGCCGCCGCCACCACCCCCACCCCACACCTTCAGTTCAATGGGATTGACACAGTGAGCACTTGCTAAGTTCGCTCCCATTTCAGAAGACTAAGCAGCAGCACACTGCGTGCGAGCCCCTGTGCGCCCCTGTCCTGTACAGGACAATGTTGGAGAGATTATCTGGGGAAGGGAGGTTTAGGGTACACCCCTGTGTAGAACTCCAGGGAAAGTGTGCAGTGGGAGAGACAGAGAGGATGGGCGGTCAGTCATTTGGAGAGCCTGAGCTCCCATCGATATCCAGGACTGTTCTCGGCAGCATTTCAGTAAGCCAAGTTCATTTTTAATCACTGTAAACAAAACACGCTATCAGTGGTGAAGCACCTCTTTGATGTAATGTTTCTATGGGGACCTTGAGATCTTCGGATAATCCAAAATTCAGATAATTGATATTCAGATAATCGAGGTTCCTCTGTAGTTGCATTAGTCCTTCAATGATATTGCGGGACAGCAGAAGACGTAGGGACTCTCAGCTGTGTGGACCTTAGAATACATCTTCCTTGGGTAAGCCTCAAGATTTCTCTTGATGTTTATCAGGTTGCTCTGAGAAAAACACCACTCTAAAACGAGCTGCAATAAGTCAATACAAAAGCAAAGGTGACCATTTGGTTTCAGAACTGTAATCATGCTTGAATACACAAAGTATTGTGGCAGGTATAACATCCTGTTCCTCTAACTTTATCCAACAGCAGATTTAAGATCCTTCCAGGCTCAGTTCCACCATTAGCTGCCTACACCTGAAAATGGTAGGAGATGTGAAAGAAAGGTTTTCCAAAGCCGTGGAAAAAGCAGGAAGCACCGTTTTGAAGTCCTGGCATTCTGGTTCAAACACAAGCAACAAAACTGCCTGGCAGGGGGGCTGACAATATGCCAAAAGAAAGTCAATTTAAACAACAATGACCAAAGGGTGTGATAATTGTGGTTAGCAATCTGGAATCATGGTCTACTGGGATTCTCGAGAAGCTGCTCTTGCATCAACTTGGTTAGTTTATTGACAAGTTTTACCAGGTTCTTATCAAATGAGGACATAGGGTTCACTCCTCTTTGGATAACTTTATTGAACTCATTAAGTCAATGCAAAGGTCAAGCTGGACATTTGTTTTGGAACAGAAATAGAGCTGGAACACAGTAGATGCTGGAACTGATCTAACATCCTATCCAGTTCACCCTTAATATACCAGACAAGGGATCCAACAAAGGGGACAAGACAGCAATCTACGGCAGTTGCTCATCAAGTTACATTACTGATTATGTTAAAGACTTGAGAATTTCTGGTCAGTTATTTTCCCAACTCTTACACTCAACGTTCTGACTAATGAAGGCAAACATGCCAAACACCTTCTTTACTACTCTGTCTACCAGTTACGCAATTTTCTATGAGCAATGGACCTGAACTCCTTCGTCCCTCTGCTCTACAATATGCCCCAGGACCCTCCATGAACTCAAGAGTGGAGTGCTGGAAAAGCACAGCAGGTCACGCAGCAGCCAAGGAGTAGGAGAATTGACGTTTTGGGCATAAGCCCTTCATCAGGAATGTTCCTCGATCTCCAGTATCCGCAGTCCTCACTTTCCCTGATCGTGAACTGTCTAAGTCCTCCCTTGTTTGTCTGAAAAGGTGGGATCTGCATGGCGACATCAGACAGCAACCTTACGTGCAGGAATGGAATCCACGCTGTTAGCATCACACTGCCTCATATACCAGCTGTCGAGCCATGAACTAACTGATCGCTTTGTGTGAGAGTGCCAGTAACTCCCCAGTCATTGGATGCAATTAAATGCCAATTGATATATAATTAGCAATGGACAATCCACCTAACTTGCACATCTTTGTACTATGGGAGAAAACTAGACCACCAGTGGAAAACCATGCAGACATTGGGAGAATGTGTAAACTCTACACAGCACCAAGGACCTGGCTAACCACTGAGCCACTGTGCTGCCTGCATTAAGTTATTTATTTGAAATTATTCAAGCGATTAATTTTTCATTTCAAGATTGAACAGCCTAACAGCTCTGACCAATAGTGGAAGTTTAGAAAGCTGGGTGGGAGGTCAACAATTCCCAAAGGTATTTCTAACATGTATATTTAAATTAAATAAAAATATTTCCTAAGCAACTCTTACAGCACACAACTACTGTTATATTCATGACAATATCACTGTTATTCTCACAAGGACTTTGTGGAAATTTAATTCCAGCAATAAAAAACTACTCTCTCAACACAGTGTTGAAACGTCAGCCCATCACACATTCATGTATTTGAGGTTGATCTCACAACCTTCTGATTCAAAATGCAGAATGCTAACAATTAAGGTAATCTTAAACATTTAATAAACCGCACGTTTTACTTATCTTACTGAAGTTACAATAGGCATGCATACAAGGTACATGATGTCACTAAAGAATATGCTCTGCCGTCCAAAAAAAAAGGTATAGGTAGATGGGATCTCCCTCTACTTAAGTACGGAACAGAATGAAATTACTAATGATCTTTTGAGTTGGTTTGATTATATGATGTGCTTTTGCTGCTCTGAGTCTGCCATAAAAAGGATATAGGGCATGGTTAAAAGCATGAGTATGGGAGCTGAAATGAGAAAGGTCATAGAACTTATAAAACTCTGTCAGATGCAGAGAACCTGGAATCAGACAACAAAACATTGATTTGCTACAACTAAATCACAAGGATAATCTTTGGGGAAATGTAAATTAGAACTATTCAAATGGAACAATTTATTTAGAGCATTATGCTCCATAATATCATTATAAACAATACTGTAAATATTAGCTTTTAACATAGTTCTTTTGTATAATCTCTAATACCTTGTTTTTATCTTGGGTGTCCACTTCTCCCGGAGCCATAGACTTTAGCAGCAAAGCCAAACATTTAGGACTTTTGTGGCGTGTAGCTAAATGAAGTGGAGTCATCTCCTCAAGATCCTTCTGCATCCAGTTGGCACGTCGGTTAAGCAGCAGCTTCATGAAGCGGTAATTTCCCTGCACAAACAGAACAGAAAAGTATTTGTTTTTACATCAAAAAATCACTATTAAAAATAAATTTATACAACACTTATTGTGAGCATAAGTATTGAATAACTGAACCTAATAATAACTAAGATAATCAGAAGGTTATGAGTTTGAGTCTTAATGTTATCCATTTGGAAGCTTTCACCAATATCTCTGTGGTGCAGCTGTATTGCATTCAATTGGAATTGGTATTAGGTGACTGAAAAAGGGCTCTTGTGGTGAAATGGTAGTATCCCTTCATCTGGACCAGGAGGTCTGGATTCAAGTCTCACCTGATCCAGAGGTGTGAAATAACATTTCTGAACAGGTCGATTTAAACAAAAATAGGTGACTGATAGACAGTTACTTTAAAAATAACATTTCATTGTTTGTGATTTACATGAAGAGGCATGTAACTGAAATGGCCTGCCTGTCTGCCTACCTGAACATATTTCCACATTAGCAGATGTGTTAAAATGACTACTTTTGGAATTTTGTTTTATATATGGCACTGATCCATGTCTTAGATTTTAAGAAAAAATGGATGAGTTTCTTTTAAAAAGAAGAAAATCATCTGCTAATTCAGCTGATGAAACACCTGAACCCAAAGAACAAAATTCAAGAACTGTTCAGAGAGTGTAACGAGAGCTATCTGGTCTATGGAAGTTCATGGACAGGAGATGTACCTGCCCTTTCCTTGTATGTTTCATCTGCAGAGAGAAGTTGGCAAACACAGCAATGGTACCAAGTAAGTTACCATTTATTATGAAACATCCATCTCTTACAAACAGACATATTCACTACCTCAACAGCTTAGCAGAACAAAACATCAAGCAGACCCAATGCCTGAAGGGAGCGTGGCAGATACCAGAATACAAGCTCAAGAGGTTAGTTCCTAAATGGCTGAGCTTATAGGAAAACCAAAGAAGCCCCAAATCATTGTCAAAACCTTAATCATGCCTGCATGTAAAGGAACATAGCGCTGATGTTAGGAACTGATGCTGCAAAATAGTTAAATAACTATTTTTAAGAAGCGACTGAGTCATCCAGCTAGTGAAGAAAATAACAAATACCCATGTGGGAAAACACCTTATCCGCACCATGTGATGGAGTATTTACAATGACTATGATTGTGAACTAAATGGATTGTGTATCCAATCTTCTGATTCATTAGAAACGCTGATGTTAAAGTCAAAATAAGAATTTGTAGAAGTATAGGTGGACTGGACAATAAAGCTGAAGTTTGGAGACATGACTTCAGGCTGGTGGTGTTCAGGCTGTCCACATTTTCACTTTGAGTGCGAGCAGCAGTTAAGGTAAGACAGTTTGTTTTAAAATTACTTACCGGTAGCGGGCAGCGGTGTTTTTTTTCTCTTCACAGAAAGAGCGGGAGCAGCAGGGGGAAGTGACGAAGACCAGAGGGGCAGCCGGGAAGGAAAGCAGTGAGTATAAATACTCACCCTTCGACGCCAACGGTCACGTCGAGTGCGAGCAGCAGCTAAGGTAAGGCAGTTTGTTTTAAAATTACTTACCGGTAGCGGGCAGCGGTGTTTTTTTTCTCTTCACAGAAAGAGCGGGAGCAGCAGGGGGAAGTGACGAAGACCAGAGGGGCAGCCGGGAAGGAAAGCAGTGAGTATAAATACTCACCCTTCGACGCCAACGGTCACGTCGAGTGCGAGCAGCAGCTAAGGTAAGACAGTTTGTTTTAAAATTACTTACCGGTAGCGGGCAGCGGTGTTTTTTTTCTCTTCACAGAAAGAGCGGGAGCAGCAGGGGGAAGTGACGAAGACCAGAGGGGCAGCCGGGAAGGAAAGCAGTGAGTATAAATACTCACCCTTCGACGCCAACGGTCACGTCGAGTGCGAGCAGCAGCTAAGGTAAGACAGTTTGTTTTAAAATTACTTACCGGTAGCGGGCAGCGGTGTTTTTTTTCTCTTCACAGAAAGAGCGGGAGCAGCAGGGGGAAGTGACGAAGACCAGAGGGGCAGCCGGGAAGGAAAGCAGTGAGTATAAATACTCACCCTTCGACGCCAACGGTCACGTCGAGTGCGAGCAGCAGCTAAGGTAAGACAGTTTGTTTTAAAATTACTTACCGGTAGCGGGCAGCGGTGTTTTTTTTCTCTTCACAGAAAGAGCGGGAGCAGCAAGGGGAAGTGACGAAGACCAGAGGGGCAGCCGGGTAGGTATTTTCCCTTTAAAAGCGCGCAGGAGAAGAACCCGAGGCACTACAGAGGTAGTGTCTCCCACCCGCCCTCCTCCTCTAACCTAAATAATAAGACCCGTTGTGGTAAGTAGGTAAGTGCTGCATTTTGTTTGTTGTATTCTTTAGACCCAGATTTTTTAAAAAAGGTTACTTTCAGAGGGATAGCAGTGAAGGCAGTGCAATGTTCCTCTTGCAACATGTTTGAGGTGAGGGATGCCATGGACGTCCCTGCTGATTACACTTGCAGGAAGTGCACCCATCTCCAGCTCCTCCAAGACCGTGTTAGGGAACTGGAGCTGGAGTTGGATGAACTTAGGATCATTCGGGAGGCAGAGGGGGTCATAGATCGGAGCTTTAGGGAAGTAGTAACTCCAAAGATGGCAGATAGATGGGTGACAGTGAGGGGTACTCGGAGGAAGCAGCCAGTGCAGGGACCCCCTGCGGCTGTTTCCCTCAAGAACAAGTATACCGTTTTGGATACTTGTGGGGGGACGTCTTACCAGGGGTAAGTAACGGGGCTCAGGCCTCTGGCACGGAGCCTGTCCCCGTTACTCAGAAGGGAAGGGTGGAGAAGAGCAGAGCAATAGTAATTGGGGACTCGATAGTTCGGGGCACAGATAGGCGGTTTTGTGGGAACGAGAGAGACTCACGTTTGGTATGTTGCCTCCCAGGTGCAAGGGTACGTGATGTCTCTGATCGTGTTTTCCGGGTCCTTAAGGGGGAGGGGGAGCAGCCTGAAGTCATGGCCCACATTGGCACCAATGACATAGGTAGGAGGAGCGCTGAGGATGTTAGGCAGGCTTTCAGGGAGCTAGGTTGGAAGCTCAAAGTTAGAACGAACAGAGTTGTTGTCTCTGGTTTGTTACCCGTGCCACGTGATAGAGAGTCGAGGAATAGGGAGAGAGAACAGTTAAATGCGTGGCTACAGGGATGGTGCAGGAGGGAGGGATTCCAGTATTTGGATAACTGGGGTTCTTTCTGGGGAAGGTGGGACCTCTATAAACAGGATGGTCTGCACCTGAACCTGAGGGGCACCAGTATCCTTGGTGGGAGGTTTGCTAGTGCTCTTGGGGGGGGGGTTTAAACTAACTCTGCAGGGGCATGGGAACCCAGACTGTAGCTTTAGGGTGCAGGACCAGGAGTGTAGGGAGGTTAGGAACATGGCATCAAATACAAAGGAGAGTGCCTGTAAACAGGAAAGTGGCTTGAAGTGTGTATACTTCAATGCAAGAAGTACACGAAATAAGGTAGATGAACTTGCAGCGTGGGTTGGTACCTGGGACTTCGATGTTGTGGCTATTACCGAGACATGGGTAGAACAGGGACAGGATTGGCTGTTGCAGGTTCCAGGGTTTAAATGTTTTAGTAGGGTCAGAGGTGGGGGTAAAAGAGGGGGAAGTGTGGCATTGCTTGTCAAAGATAGTATTACAGCTGTGGAAAGGACGATGGATGAAGACTCGCCATCTGAGGTAGTTTGGGCTGAGGTTAGGAATAGGAAAGGTGAGCTCACCCTGTTAGGAGTTTTTTACAGGCCTCCTAATAGTCCTAGAAATGTAGAAGAAAGGATTGCGAGGATGAATCAGGAGAAGAGTGAAAGTAATAGGGTGGTTGTTATGGGGGACTTTAATTTTCCTGATATTGATTGGGAAAGCTATAGCTCAGGTTCGTTAGATGGGTCAGTGTTTGTCCAATGTGTGCAGGAGGGTTTCCTGACACAATATGTAGATAGGCCAACAAGAGGTGAGGCCATACTGGTTTGGTTCTGGGTAATGAACCAGGCCAGGTGTTAGAATTAGAGGTAGGTGAGCACTTTGGGGACAGTGACCACAATTCGGTGACTTTTACTCCAGTGATGGAGAGGGATAAGTGCGCACTACAGGGCAAGAGTTATAGCTGGGGGCAGGGAAATTATGATGCGGTGAGGCATGACTTAGGATGTGTGGCTTGGAAAAGTAAGCTTCAAGGCAAGGGCGTAATTGATATGTGGAGCTTGTTCAAGGAGCAACTATTGAGTGTCCTTGATAAGTATGTACCCGTCAGGCAGGGAGGAAAGGGTCGTGTGAGGGAGCCGTGGTTTAATAAGGAATTGGAATCCCTTGTTAAATGGAAGAGGGCGGCCTATGTAAAGATGAGGCGTGAAGGTTCAATTGGGGCGATTGAGAGTTATAAGGTAGCCAGGAAGGACCTGAAGAGAGAGCTAAAAGCAGCAAGGAGGGGACATGAAAGGTCCTTAGTTGGTAGGATTAGGGAAACCCTAAGGCTTTCTATAGGTATGTCAGGAATAAAAGAATGACTAGGGTAGGAATAGATCCAGTCAAGGATAGTAGTGGGAAGTTGCGTGTGGAGGCTGAAGAGATTGGGGAGACACTGAATGAATACTTTCCGTCAGTATTCACTCAGGAACAGGACATTGTTGCCGATGTGAATACTGAGTCACAATTAAGTAGAATGAATGGCTTTGAGGTATGTAGGGAAGAGGTGTTGGAAATTCTGGAAAGGGTGAAAATAGCTAAGTCCCCTGGGCCTGATGGCATTTATCCTAGGATTCTCTGGGAAGCAAGGGAGGAGATTGCCTTGATCTTTATGTCCTCGTTGTCTACAGGAGTAGTGCCAGAAGATTGGAGGCTAGCAAATGTGGTTCCCTTGTTCAAGAAGGGGAGTAGGGATAACCCTAGTAACTATAGGCCGGTGAGTCTCACTTCTGTTGTGGGTAAAATCTTAGAGAGAATTGTAAGGGATAGGATTTATGAACATCTGAATAAGAATAATGTGATCAAGGATAGTCAGCATGGTTTTGTGAAGGGCAGGTCGTGCCTCACAAACCTTATTGAATTCTTTGAGAAGGTGACTAAGGAGGTGGACGAGGGGAAAGCGGTAGATGTGGTTAATATGGATTTTAGTAAGGCATTTGATAAGGTTCCCCATGGTAGACTACTGCAAAAAATACAGAGGTATGGCATTGAGGGTGAGTTGGAGGTTTGGATTAGGAGTTGGCTAGCTGGAAGAAGACAGAGGGTAGTTGTTGATGGCAAAGGTTCATCTTGGAGTGCCGTCACTAGCGGTGTTCTGCAAGGATCTGTTTTGGGACCATTGCTGTTTGTCATTTTTATAAAAGACCTGGAGGAGGGGCTAGAAGGTTGGGTGAGCAAGTTTGCGGATGATACGAAAGTCGGAGAAGTTGTAGACAGTGAGGAAGGATGTAGCAGGTTACAGCGGGATATAGATAAGCTGCAGAACTGGGCAGAAAGGTGGCAAATGGAGTTCAATGTCGCTAAGTGTGAGGTGATTCACTTTGGTAAGAATAACAAAAAGATGGGGTACTGGGCTAATGGTCGGATACTTGGTAGTGTGGATGAGCAGAGGGATCTTGGTGTCCATGTACACAGATCTTTGAAAGTTGCCACCCAGGTAAATAGTGCGGTGAAGAAGGCATATGGCGTACTGGCTTTTATTGGTAGAGGAATTGAGTTCCGGAGTCCTGAGGTCATGTTGCAGTTGTAGAAGACTCTGGTGCGGCCGCATCTGGAGTATTGTGTGCAGTTTTGGTCGCCATACTATAGGAAGGATGTGGAGGCACTGGAACGGGTGCAGAGGAGGTTTACCAGGATGTTGCCTGGTATGGTAGAAAGATCGTATGAGGAAAGGCTGAGGCACTTGGGGTTGTTTTCATTGGAGAAAAGAAGGTTTAGGGGTGACTTGATAGAGGTGTACAAGATGATTAGGGGTTTAGATAGGGTCGACAGTGAGAATCTTTTTCCACGTATGGAGTCAGCTATTACAAGGGGGCATAGCTTTAAATTAAGGGGGGGGGTAGGTTCTTTACTCAGCAAGTCGTGAGTTCATGGAATGCCCTGCCAGTAGCAGTGGTGGACTCTCCCTCATTATGGGCATTTAAGCGGGCATTGGACAGGCATATGGAGGATAGTGGGCTAGTGTAGGTTAGGTGGGCTTGGATCGGCGCAACATCGAGGGCCGAAGGGCCTGTACTGCGCTGTATTCTTCTATGTTCTATGTTCTAATTATCTGATTAGATTAGATTTGATTAGATTCCCTACAGTGTGGAAACAGGCCCTTCGACCCAACAAGTCCACACCGACCCTCTGAAGAGTAGCCCACCCAGACCCATTTCCCTCTGACTAATGCACCTAACACTATGGGCATTTTAGCATGAGCAATTCACCTGTCCTGCACATCTTTGGACTGTGGGAGAAAACCGGAGCACCCGGAGGAACCCACACAGACATGGGGAGAATGTGCAAACTCCACACAGTCACCCAAGGCTGGGATCAAACCTAGGACCCTGGTGCTGTGAGGCTGCAGTGCTAACCACTGAGCCACCATGCTGCCCATGTTGGTGTATCCAGTTCTGTAGTACTGGCTGTGGTTTGGGTTTGCAGGCTTTGGGCAAGCTGTACCTTTGATATTGACTTACTCTACTCCTTCAACTGTGCCGTTTCTCACTGTTTTCCCTTGCATTATCACCCACTTCTTCTGCTACTCCTGCTCAAGTTTTCTAAACATCTTCAGTTATTCTCAATATGTCACTTACTCTAATGGCAATACCACTTCTATCCTTCCCCATTTTCCACTTGAGTACTTTCTATAGATCATTTTAATTTATTCACATTCTTGCACTTCACATGTCTTGTACTGTTTTTTTTAAAATATCTGAAATATATATTTGATCATGGTTTTGCTGTACTCTTGCTGTTTGTGACAACATATCTCTGCCATCTAGCATTTTCAACAATGGCGTGCGTGAAAAACAACAGGAGTGAGTGTTTGTCAGAGAAGCAAGATTTTCGAGTGGCCCATCAATTCCTCCTCAGATGAAAAGGCTCTGTGCACATCAGCAGGGCCAGGTTTGCCACCATTCTCAGCAAATTGCAATTTACTCTGATCCATGATTCATGAAGAGTTAGAAATGGTTGCGTTTAACAGACTTTGAAAATGTGTCTGGTCTCACAGTGGAAGACTGTGTATTTGTGCCAGTGTATTTGAAACATTAATGCTTTTGATCCTTCTTTTAGCTTATTGTATGCACTATGATGCAAATCTCTCTTGTAAGCTGTAACCATAGTAAATGCAAGTACATGTGACATTCATGAGCAATAAATTCAGCTGAACAAAGTGGGTAGGCCGTGGAATTGTTTGTCTCATTGGTGTGTGCCTTAATACCGAAAGGGTCAAGAACCACTGCTGTAGGGTACTGGATGGTAAGGGAGTTAGTAATGTGATCACCAGTATCAAGAATCCAATCTGACAAATTACCATACAGCAGCCCGCCCTCAACTGTCAGTAAACTGATGGAAACTGTCACTGACAGTCGCTCATATTCAGAACGAATCTGCTCATTGATTTTTAGTTTGGTTTGTGAATGAATTCCCCTGTGCCAGGACTCAATACAACCCTTGGTCCAAGCAAGGGCTAAGGAGCTAAACTCATGAGAGGAGGTCAGAATATTGGCCCTCAACATCAAAACAGCATTTCCTTAGTGCGATTAAAAGGATTTAGCAAAATCTAAGGGAATATGAATTGAGGGAGAACTCTCCATTTGTTGGGAGTTATATGCAGTACAACAGATGATAGTTGTAGTTGTTGGTCAACCCTGGACATCATTTCTTGAATTCCTCAGGGCACTGTCCTTGGATTAACCACTTTCAGCTATTTCATCTATGATTTCTCTCCATCATAAGTCATTAAAAGTTACTCCTCCTCAGATACTGAAACAGTCAATGTTCATAAGCAACAAAATTGGACAATATTTCAACTTGAGTGATAAGTAACTAGTAACATTTAATCCACAGAAGTGGCACAGAATGGCCATCCCCAAAATGAGAAAAATTAGCCATCTGTCTTAACATTCAATAATATTACTATCACCGAAACCACCACCGACAAAATTCTGCGGATTACCATTGACCAGGTAATTGACTGGATCAGCCATGACCGCAGCAGCAGGTCAGGAACCAGAAATCTTCCATTGAGTCATCAACCTCTTGATTCCCCAAAGTCTATCCATTATCTGAAGACTCAAGTCAGAAATGTGATGGAATGCTCTCCACTTGCCTGGAAGAGGACAAATCCAACGTCTTATAAGCTAAAATCATACAGGACTAAGAAGTCTGCTTGATTAGTACCCTTTACCACTCCCTAAAATATTCACTCTTTCCATCAGCAATGCACAATCCCCACATTGTGCAGCATCTCCACAGGACAAATGCAACTCATCAAGATTTCTCAGCGTGTGACCTCTGTCAGCTAGAAAGTCGAGAACAACAGAGGGAAACACGAAGACCCACAATTCCCTGCCAACTGACACACCATTCTGATTTAAACTAATCAACCACTCCTGTACTCTGACTTCTGTATTCACCATCACCTTTGCAAGGCAATCGCCACCATTTGAAGAACTACTACAGCCCATAAAAAAATTTTAAAAGGGCTACAATTATGCAAATTGGCCAAAATAGAAGCTGAACAATCATAAGCACATAATAATTAAATTCTAATATTGAAAATTATTTAAAATAATCCAGGCAAAATTAACAATTTTTCGAATGTTCATGGGCTGACAATACTGTATGCACATAACTTTCATCTTTTCAGTTGTCAGCTGGCTCAGTTCATGACCTACCTGTTTGCAGTAATTTGCCATTGAAATAATTGATTTTCAAATATTAAAGCTTGCTACCTTTCAAGAATCTGAGAAATATTCTTCACTTCCTCAAAGTAAATTTATTTGAATAATATACATCAGTTATATTGCTTGTGAATTTTTAGTCATTCATGGAAATGAAAATATTATTTCATGTGAAATTGTTAAGCATTTCTGTTGCTGATTTCCATCCTAAGATAATTCTTATTCTGAATAATTGCAAATGTATCAATATCATTTATTAAAGAGATTGGTCACCTGAAATCTTAAATGTTCATTTTGGGAAAATTGCTTAAATGGAAATGATTCAGTTTCCCTTCAGTTTATTTTCAGACGTTTTGTCACTACACTAGGTAACATCATTAGTGATGCCTCTGGATGAAGCACTAGTGGTATGGCCTGCTTTCTATTTATGTGTTTAGGTTTCCTTGGGTTGGTGATGTCATTTCCTGTTCTTTTTCTTGGTGGGGGGGGGGGGGTGATATTTGGGATCCAAGTCAATGTGTTGTTGATAGACTTCCGGTTGGAATACTATGCTTGTCAGAATTCTCATGCATGCCTCTGTTTGGCTTGTCTTCGGGTGGATGTGTTGTTCCAGTCAAAGTGGTGCTCTTCCTCGTCTGTATGTAAGGATACTAGTGAGAGAGTGTCATGTCTTTTTGTGGTTAGTTGATGTTCATGTATTCTGGCAGCTAGTTTTCTGCCTATTTGTCCAGTGTAGTGCATGTTACAGTTCTTGCAAGGTATTTTGTCAATGACATTACTTCTGCTTGTCGCCTGTATAGGGCCTTTCAAGTTCATTCTCATGCAGGAGACATCACCAACCCAAGGAAACCTAAACACATAAACAGAAAGCGGGCCATACCACCAGTGCTTCATCCACAGGCTCACGAACGATATTACCTAGTATGGTGATGCAATGTCTGAAAACGAAACTTCCAGCTCAGTGAGCAAACCTACATCCAGAAAATGTATCTTTTTAATTCACTAAATACATAACCAATGTGGTGGAGGACTATCACCCATAAATGCAAGCAGTAAAAACTGGCAACTACATCAGACAACATGTCATCTGAATACAATGTTTTTCCTTGTTATTGTCAAAAACACCATGACTACAACATAATTATTTGTGAATGAACATATTACAAAGCTATGTATGGATTCTGATCCTTACCCTCTCCTGAACACAATTATCTATCTCCATATGCTGCTAATATATTTGCACCTGTATTAAATTATCAACTTAGTGTTGCAACATACATTACATTATACAGTCTGGAGTCACATTATCTTCTGTCAGTTTTAAAAATTAATTAAATACAGTGCAGAAGCTGGAAAAGTGATATTACATTTCTAATTTTTAAAATCTTAAGAAGTGATTCTTTATGGCCCTATAAAATAACTAATTCTGTGTGTAGATATAATGGAAACAATGCAAGAATTCCTCTTTTAATAGCCTTTTCGAGGAAATTGTTCTCTTTCAGCAGTCTGCACTCATAGGGCAGTCTGAAAGATTGAATAGAGTTTTTACAATGTCATCGAACAGGAACACTAATGGTAATTATCTTTGGTTATTTAATTTGCTACAAAACACCTGCAGAAAATTAAAATTCAACGTTTAGTTTGAAAATGGAAATATTGATAAATCTCTAGAAGTTAATTTCCTCCTGTCTGGAATCCCTTTTAGTCAGAATTGAAAAGTAAAGTGCTGCAAAGAACTCAGAAATACAGATTGTGAACATAAAGGAATCTGGAATCAAAGAATATGTGCATGCATGAGTACTGGGTGTATTGGTATTATGCAACAAGATAGAATTAATTAATGAACTCACAGTGAAGGTGTCCCTAGATAGTAGCAATCATAAGATGATTAAATTTTACATTCAGTTTGAAGCAGACAGGAGTGGGTTGAAAACAATTTTTAAATATTCAAATAAGAACAATTTTTAGAGCATAAAATCAGATCTGGCTACAGTGAATTGGCAAATTATGTTGAAGAAAAGGTTAATAGAGATGCAATGGTAGACATTCAAAGGAATACTACAAAGTACAGACATTTCAAGAAGTTATAAATATTCCGAGGGAAGATATCTATGCAAAGACAGGTGGGAAGACAAAAAATTGAGAAAATATAAAATCAAAGAATGACAAAAAATTAATAAGGAAAAAAATTATGAGTGAAAGATTAGAGTCGAGGAGATAGCTAGCCAGAAAAATAAAAATACTATAAATATTTAAAGAAGAAGAATTACAATGTGAAAAGTAGTCCTATCATCCATCATAGGGAACATGCTGAAAGCTATTCTTAATTAGCAGATCAAGCTAATCAAAGTCAAAAATGATTTTATGAAGTAGTGGTCATGGTTGACCAGAGCTCTACCTGACAACAGCCCACTGATTGTTATATCTGGCGCTGATTGGTTAAACTGAGAGAGAGAGAGAGAGAGAGAGAGAGAGAGACTTCCAGAGCCTACAGACAGAAACGTAGATCTTTCCTTCTCCATGTAGATAAAAGACTGAAAAACCAGAAAGCTTAAAATAAAGAATTCTAAAACAAGGAAAGGCCCAAATCCAGCTGATCAACCATTGAATCAAAGAAGGATCTTTACCCCTTGACAGCAGCATGTTTAAAGGATTGTAAGAAAATAATTTTCTAGCTGGTGATCTGGAGTTTTGATTTAAATTTTGTTTACCATCTCTATATTCTTTTTCCACCCATAGTATGGGTATTAAGTCATTTGTTATTTGTACTGATTGTGTGTCAGCATGTATTTGAGGTGTGGTATAAAGGAATATAGCTTAAGTTGCATAACATTAATTAGAAATATTTTCTTTTTCTGTTCTTCTTAAAGTTGTGAGTTATAGTAGTTATTTTTGGTTACTGATTCATCCTGGTTTTGTACTGGATAGCAGTCAGGCAGGTAAATTGGTCATTTTGATGGATTTACTGAGATTGTATACATCTAGAAATTTTTTAAGGCTTATGGAACACTGAGACAAGACTTTGTCATGACAGTTTGTACATGGTGTGTATGTTTTGTGAACTTTGTGAGCAAAAAAAAAAACTGGGTGAAGAGCTAGTCACTCAAACATGATAATGGACGACTGCATAAAAGCCACATCAAGGGTTTTTGACTCTTCACAATCACCTTGAAGATATACCTTAAGGCTATATTCTTTCTGGAGACCAGTGGACAGTGCACAAAGCCTCTAATAGGGGTCTTCCAGTTGCTGTACCCTTGGGGCTATTGTGCAATGACTTGTCATTTCAAACATATTCCATTTATTTCCCTGGAGCTCCTCCTTCCTTTGAGAACTGTGGGAGCTGAGATCAAGAATGGTGACCATCCCACTCAGCCTTAGAAAGACTAGGCTCAGAAGCATCTTCTGTGCTGATGCCAGTTTCTTACAAAGTTGGCATAAGAAGAGAACATGGTCAGTGCATTTTCCACCCAACACCAGAACTCTTACTGCCTGTGGAACTTGGACATTGTTGTGCCATGTCTGTAAAAATAAAAAAAATGCCCCCACCTCGCAGCATCTCAAAACAACCCAGGGGCTGAGGCAGGCAGCACTACCCCTCCTGCGACTCTATTTTTGCATCCAAACCTATGGGTGTGCAGTCAGCATCGATGGCTAATGTTACTGAGACTGTCAGCAGAGAGGGTTGGAACATCCACGTGTAAAGAAAGTATGGGAAAAACATCTTGAGGCAAACACCCAGATAGCATGAGCCAGCTCATGTGCAACTCTGATTATGCTTGAGACTATGATAATGCTCACTTTGGCCAAATTTGCACAGTTCACAGCAGACTTTTTTTTTTATTCTGGAAGGTACCTAACTATTCTAATCCCAGTCAGGGCTCCTGGCAGATTCTGTCCCCAATCCTGTAACCACAGCTGTTAGCAGATGTCATTCAAACCTCAGGAGAATGAAACAGATCGCTCTGCCTAGACAGTCCCTCAAAGAGATTAAAAGGAATGCCTATCTAAGGAACAGGTGCAAGATCTGCCAGTACAATGTGATCACCCATCAACAGGTCCAGCTTCTTGCAGGCAGAAGCAAGCCAGGCCAATAAATCTGAACAGTAAACACAAGGTCAATTCCCTAGAAACTGGTGCAAATGAATAAAATGGGCCCACATGTCTGCCCACTGGGTGGCAAAAGGAAAGGGGAAAGCACCTATTTCTAGAAGGTACCAAGGTACTGGTGTTGAGTTTTAAGGTGTTCTCTGTATTGCTGTATGGCCTCAAATCTAAATTGTTGTCTCTGCTGGCCTAGATTCCTGCAGGAGTCCAAGGAGCTCCCTCCTCCTTTGATTGCTGAGTTGGATGTTGTAAAATATAACCCACCCCCTGCAGCGTCTGGATGGAATTGTGTGTGTGGGTGAGTGTGAGCATGTGTGTGTGTGTGTGTGTGTGAGTGTGTGTGTGTGTGAGTGTGTGTGTGTGTGAGTGTGTGTGTGAGAGTGTGTGTGTGTGTGTGTGTGTGAGTATGTGCATGCGCGCGAATGTGTGAGAGAGTGTGCGCATGTGTGAAAGTTGTGTATAATTGTGTGAAAGCGTGTACGTGTGTGAGCGTGCTCCTACTGACTGAGTTTCCTTCATTATATTTCAATGTTGTTCAAGCACACGTACTAAGTACAGTTACTGAACAATTATAGAAAATCAATTTGCTTTTAAATAGGTAACTCATATAACCCACAGTCAAAAGTAGTTCTGATAATTCTTCTTACATTTCATATCCAAACTCAGGGCTGGCCCACAGTACCATGACCTCTGCCACAGGGACAGCAAGGAGGCTATTCCCCAAACAATATCAGCTGGAAGGGGAATCAAACCCCAACTGTTGACACCAATCTGTCTATACCAGCTGTCCAACTAATTGAGCTAACCAACCCATGAGGGAGTCAGAGTTGCTGTGGCAATATACCCTTTAAACTGCATATTCTACCTGAAGCTATAGTAAGTGATGGTAGAGACTCTGATCATTCTAGCTGCTGCAAAATAAATAATCATCTTATAAATACAATATTCCATGTGGCCAATGCCCTTTTCGTTAAAGGATTCAACATCTTCCTAAGAATTGTAGAATTGCTATCGACCTATATCCTAACAGTTAAATTTTAAATGCATCGGAAATATTAATCCTGCTTTGCTAAGTAACCAAACATTATGTGGATATTGTGTTGCAAACTGCAGATCATAATTTGGACTTATTAACCTTCATGCACCAAAAAGCACATGAAGCAGCTTGAAGCACACATTTATATCTGCTTTCTGAAACTTGTCTTTTTCTTCCATGGAATAGGTCACTAGCATGAAGCCAGAGGCGAGAAGCAGTTAGAAGAACTTGAAGGTTGATGTTTAACACATTTGGCTGCATAATCAAATTGACTTCCATGGTCATTAGATCCTGTAGTGAGATTAAAACCAGAATTTCTGCCTTATTAATATGATTGCTACTTAGTGGAGCACAGGACATCCCCCAATTATGCCTCACTCAAAATAATTGGAAACAAATTACGTAAACTATTTGAAGACAAAGACTTTCAAACCAGATGACTATACCAGTCCAGTCAATAAAATATATTGTGCATTTAGCCATTTCCACCTTTCCAAACCTGGGGTCCAGATATATAAGAACATAAAAGTCACATTACAGAGAACTTAATTGATCCGTACTTTTGGAAATATGGAAGAAATTCTAGGTATTCGTGTACGATACAAACTGTTTTCAGAAAAAAATGAACTGAATTTTAATCCACAACACTTATTGCAATAACCAATACAAGTAAACCCTGTCTCTAATCATATATCCTAGAACTTATATTCAAAATTGGAGATCGCTGTTAGATTTTTAACTAAAGAATGTGGTTATAAAGAATCTGAAAGATAACTGAATTGCATTGCTATCAGAAAGCAATCATATCTTCTCCAATGAAACAAAACTCAATACATCTGTGGAACAGAGATCATTACATCGCTGAACAAGAGCACAACTTTTGAAATGTTATTTGCATTACCCCTGTTTTACTCTCACCAATCCAATGAGTAGTGCACAGCAAGATGGCAAAACTGGTATTTACTTTTTGTATTTCCGAACTGTTAATAAGGCTGTAATTAATAAAGATGTAATTGGATAGAAAGAGCGGCCAGATTGCTTTATGAAACGTGGGCAAAGATTACCAGAAGGAATTCATTAACACATCTAGGATGCAATTAAACTCTGCTGTCTGGGCTGTCAGGTCTCTATCATACTGTAATCATCTCCAGGTCCACTGTAGGAGGAGAATCTTAAGCAAGTTTCATTACCAGAGTTTGTAAGGATAGATAATAGTAGTGACAGAAAACAAATGACAAATTTCAAAGATTATGTGACATGTTCAAAAACATTGAGAATAACATGAGATTCTGTACAGTTTGAGGCATATATATGAATTTATACCAGTGCAATTTCTTCAACTTTGCTCAAATCTATAATGTTTTTTTCTTTCGTACTGGCTTAACACCTAACAGTTTTACATGACTTCAATATATTCGTAATGAACAATAGCATGGTGACCCAGTGGTTAGCACTGCTGCATCACAGCACCAGGGATTTGGGTTCGATTCCAGCCTCAGGTGACTGTCTGTATGGAGGTTGCACATTCAATCCCCTGTCTGCATGGGTTTCCTCCGGGTGCTCCGGTTTCCTCCCACAATCCAAAGATGTGCAAGTTAGGTGAATTGGTTGTGCTAAATTGCCCATAGTGTTCAGGAATGTGTAGGGTGGGTGCATTAGTCAGGGGTTAAATGTAGGAGAATGGGTCTGGGTGGGCCACTCTTCGGAGGGTCAGTTTGTATTTTTTGGGCTGAAGGGCCTATTTCCATACTATCGGGATTCCAATTCGCCGAAGTTAGTTTTATTAATTTCCTTCATAATCCTGACAATGTAATTAGACCCCTAAGTTCTTTTTTCATCTTTTCCCAAGAAAATAAAAAACAATGTGCATTTATAGAAGAATAAGGGAACTGGATGTCACAACTTCCTCAGCCTTTCCTTTTTAACTTAAACACCAATAGGGATCACCTTTGTTATTAATCTTTGAACTCACTCAAGGGCAGTAATACATTAATTGTGATTGGGACCAGATTTAAATGCAGTATTCCTAATGAGATTTTGTTCTGCATTATTCACTCTCCATTCTATTTCTTTGAAGGTTACAATGTCAAGTTCGTAAATTTATTAATTCAATTCAACCTGTGCCTGATTACGCTACCTGCTTTGATGATAATTCCCCCTTTACAGCCACTGAACAAGAAGATTACACAAAGAGCATAGGTAGCTCTAAACAGTATTATCCCCGATAAATGGAGAGGTTCTATGAACATTCTCCCTCATCTAAGGTTTCATTATTTGGGTCCCTCCATACTTATAGCATTTGATCAATAGATTCTCCATGATAGGAAAGGATAAAACTAAATCATATATTTCGCTTTCATTAAAGAAGATATGAAGAAACAGGATTAGGAATCAGAAAAAGGAGGTGGTTACATTGTAAAAAATGTCATTTTCAATGAATGCTAAATAGAGTAGAATTTAGTTTGATCCAATCCTGTCATGGTAGATGAACTGATCAAATGCTATAAATGTAGAGGAATGTAGCCACATCAATATATTAACTTGCACTTACGTAATTTTTTAATCTGAATTGTTACCTATTCAATTTTTGAGACTCAGGCACAAATACAGATAATTTTAAAATTCATAATCTAGAATCTCTACATTATCTAAAACTAAACTGCTTCTTCTACCTTCTAGGTTTATTGCTAAATGTATGTCAAAGACACATTTTTAAGAAGTTCTGCCACATGAGAATAAAAAGTCTTTTAATCACAATACCATCTGTCTCTTGCACAATAGTGACTGTCATGCATTTAAACCTTTTTATAAATATCTCAGTCCTATTCTGAACCTCATTCAGAATACTTTGTTGGCAAGCCTTTAGAAGTTCTGCTCATCACCTCCTTACTCTAGTATGAGCAAGGATGACAAGTGACAGCTTCACAGCACTGACAGGGCAGACCTACAGCCCACCTTCCCTATTCTCAATCCAATTAGACCTTTAATCCTCTAGATGAAAGGCCCAACTATACATGTTCCACATGACAAGGACAGGTATTGATTATTTGTCACTACAGTTAACACTGCCCTTGTTGAAGCTATTCTGACAGAAGCAAGCCTCTCAAATTAGACAGCATTTTACCTGCCCCAGAGGACAAATGGCAAAACAAGTGAAGGCTAATAAAAGGTATAAAAATGAACAAATCATAACATTATGACAGGTTGATTGTTCCCAGCAGTTCAGACAGTGTATTCTGTCAGACTAGTAACAGGACTTGCTCCTCCTCCTTTGCCTATGGTGATGTTTCAACTTTGACTGAATGAAAGGCCAGAACAATTAAGGAATTTGACCAGCAAAGAGAAGCCTGCATAGTAACTATCGTCAAGAGACACAATGTCAATAGAAGGCTGCATTTGTCAATAGAAACCTACATGACAGGCATATGTCTCAAACATTATCCTTACAAAGTGCTCTCTGTTTTCTTAAGTTTTGTTTCCATCTATAGCTCAAGATCACACTTTATTTTATTGTTTTGGCTTTTAAATCAGCATAGAACACAAAATTTAAAATAAAACTAATGTTTTAAATGCATTTGCTACAGTTGAAGTTGGCATATACTGACCAACAAAATAGGCAATCATTTTGATAAAGATAAATGACAATAATAGTCTCGAGATGGGGATGACAGCTAGATTTTTTTTAATAAATTGCTGACAGCAACTTAATTATAAGTTATAAAAAGATTAATGCAATATGTTTGACAGTACTATTTCTAATCACACAAAATTTTCCAAAAATAAATGTCAGTCAAATAAAATACTCCCAAAAGCATTTCACATTATTTTACAAACGTTGTAACACAAGTCAGATACAAAAAAAAACAGGCTTTTACAAAATATATATTTATTAACAAAGAAATGTCACATATCTATTGTGAAAACTGCAACACAAATTAACATTTTTTTTGTTTTTTTTGCTTTGTATGGAAATCCTCACTCCAAACTAGAGAAAACACTTGACTCTTCAAGAAATGCTGCTTGAATTTTGGTAAAGCTGAGGTCTTATTTACTGTTAAGTGTGAAATATCTTGCAGTTTAACTATAAAAGTCAAGAAACAGGCTTTTTCAGAAGATTACAAACATTGGCAAACCTGTGCAGTATGTCATGCTCAGTGAACATACATCTTATTCATAACTGCCAGGATACAAATTTTGTTCAAGGACTCTTGAAGTAAACTTTTCCTTACAACAACTGGACATTGTACTTAAAAAGATGGTCGCCAAAGGTCAAGTAACCTTTTGTGATT
This sequence comes from Chiloscyllium plagiosum, assembly GCF_037043375.1. NCBI lineage: Eukaryota > Metazoa > Chordata > Chondrichthyes > Orectolobiformes > Hemiscylliidae > Chiloscyllium > Chiloscyllium plagiosum. Next base: position 53,339,319 of record NW_028270143.1, read on the forward strand.
TCTAAATAAACAAGGATTAACTCATGTCTAAACATGCTTCTGGAAAGTAATTAAAATGTAAATGCTGATGGATGGAAGATTCTCCCTTAAAAATACATTCAAAACGTGAGTACCTTTGAGTTTGTATTGCCCGATTGTCTACATTTGAACAGGAATTAAAATCAGTATGTATCTCACTAGACGCAGTGTCTGTGAGCTTGAATGTTAACTTATTACGAGCAGATATTAGAGCTACCATTCTTCCCCATTGGGTAACAATGATATACAGCTTTGAATCAGTTGCATGGACAGTAAAATATAAAGCATGTGGTCACATGACTTCAGAGAACAAAGTTCATTACTTTAAGAATCATCATAAGTCAAGTGAATCTCAACACCAACAGGGTACAAGACGACATATGACCTGGTAAGAAGACCACAATATGGAGAAGTAGAAGTAGGCCATTCAGCTAATTGAGCCTGCTTCGCTTTTCAATGAGATCATGGTTGATCTGATAATTCTCAACTTAATTTTCCTGCCTTTTTTGTCATTACCTTTACTGATTAAAGATCTGTCTATCTTAGCCTTGATACACTTAATGACTCAGCCTCAATAGCCTTCTGTGGTAAAGAATTCCACAGTTCACAATCCTCTAGGAGAAGAAACTCCTTCACATCCCTGTCTTAAATGTGCGGCTTCTTATTCTGAGACATGTTCCTTACATTCGTAATGGACAATTTGCTCAAAAACCCTCCATATAACCAGTCAATCAAGGCAGTGAGACTGGAACTAATTTGTTCCCACCTACAAAAAGAATGTCTCTCTTCTTCAAAGATGCATGGTTGCAATCTTAAATGACAAACCCAGAAACATACACGTTTCCTTCACCTCAAAAGAACCACAAAATAAGACCCACCAATCCTTGTAATAAGTCCAACTTAAAGAACTGACTCAAATGTGATTTAGTTTATTTTATGCTTTTTTTATTTGTATTATTTTATTATTATTCTGTTAATAATCTAAGTAAAAGACATCTGTAAAACTTATGAATAAACATTTATCTTTTCTTTTCATTTATACTTACCAGGAAGTCTGTTTCATGGCCATGGGATAAACAGTGAGAGTACTGTGATATACAAGTATTGCAGTTGCATGGAATAGGATGCAACGGAATTTAATAATGCATCATTGTTCACATATTCAAATGTACTGGTAGATCTGATGAAGATAACACCATAGAACTTTGAGACAAAATGTTCCAATTTTATGAAATGCATATCTTAATGATGCTCACCTTTTGTGCTGCAAGATGTAAGGCAGTCCTCTGGCTGCGGTCTGCTTTGTTGATATTAACTCCAGCCTTAATGAGTGCCTCAGCACAGTCCAATCTGTCAGCAAGTACACAATACATCAGTGGGGTCCGACCAAACTGGTCTTCTGCATCCTTTATATTTGGATTTGCTGGATTTAAAAAGTTGGGAGGAAAGAAAAAATTAAGAATTAATTTAAATAAGTAAACACATTAACTATGAGAGTCATAGTGTCAGATATATTCATTAAAATAAAATAAAGAACTGCGGATGCTGCAAATCTGAAGCAAAAACCGGAATTTCAGCACGTCTGCCACTTGTGGAGCGAAAGCAGAGTTAATATTTCTGGTCCAGCGATCCTTCTTCATAAGATTATTGTCAAAGTGGATCAAGCACAAATACAGATGATATACTGTTATATAAATCTCACTTCTTGATGCATGAACTATTGTCATAAATTTATATGAATTAATATCCTTTTTGGAATTGGATTTCATAACAATGGATGTAGGTTACTTCTACAGTGTTTTCTTCTTTTGAAATAAGTAAGTCAAATTCCTTCCAGAACCACATTTGGTAATTCATTTAGTTTTCAGTTCAGGAGCATTTAAGATTGAGCAAGCTTTTTAAATTCAGTTTCGAAGAAACACAAGTTAAGTTCAGAACCAAGTGTACTGACTCTCCCAGGAGGACTTCAGGGCAGTTTGTGGAGAGTTTTGTTTGCAATCTGCATCTTATTGGAACAGAAAGATATAAACTCTCATATGTGAAAGATTCATATTGTCAGACTTGGAAAGGTCTTATCAAAGTGTCTCTGCACTCTATGGCAAAAAAAGTGTAAGGAATCAGTAAAGTTGAAGTAGAACACTAGAAGAGGAGGGATAGGCAATTCAGCCCCAAAAGTGGGCTCTGCCATTTAATATAATCACAGCTGATTTCATCTTGGTCACAAGCCTGTTTTCCTCTTCGCTCTCCATAACCCTTCAACCCACTATTAATTAAAAAGCTGTCTCCTCCTTAAATTTATTCAATGTCCCAGCATCCACTAAACCCTGGAATAGTGAATTCCACAGATTCATGACCCTTTCAGAGGTGTAATTTCTCCACATTTGTTTTAAATCTGCTACTCCTTATCCTAAAACTATGACCTCGCATTATAAATTGCCCACAAGAGGACACATACTCTCTTAGTTTGCTTTGTCAAACTGCTTTAGCACCTTATATACCTCAATTAGATCTCCCCTCATACTCCTAAATTGGAGACAGTGCAGGCCTAAACTACTCAATCTCTCTACACAAGATGAGGCCCTCATCTCTGGAATCAATCTAGTGACCTCTTCTGAACTGCCTCCAATACAACTACATCCCTCCCCAAGTAAGGGGATCAATTTTTACAACAATCCCAGTGTGGTCTAATGAATGCCTTGTATAGTTGCAGCAATGTTGCCCTGCTTTAGCAATAAATGCCAAAATTCTATTTGGCTTTCTTATTACCTACTGCATCTTCAAACTGAATTGAATTGAATTTATTGTCACATATACCGAGGCACAGTGAAAAGTCTGCGAGCAATACAAGCAGATCGCATAGTTAAGTAGCATAGATAGAAAATAATTAGGTAAATAGCAGCAAAAACAAAAACCCAGGCGAACGTTAAGAGTTTGTGAGTCCGTTCAGTATTCTAATAACAGCAGGGTAGAAACTGTTGCGAAACTGGCTGGTGTGCGTGTGTTCAGACTTCTGTACCTTCTTCCCGATGGTAGAGGTTGTTGAAAAGCATTGCCAGGGTGGGATGGATCTTTAAGAATGCTGGTGGCCTTTCCTTGAAAGCGGGTCTGGTAGATGAATTCTATAGATGGGATGTTGGCCTTTGTGATTGTCCAGGCCGAGTTCACCACTCTCTGTAACTGTCTCCGATCTTGAATGGTACAGTTGCCATACAGGTAGTGATACATCCAGACAGAATGCTTGTGATGACACACCTATAAAAGTTGGCAAGGGCATTCGTTGTCAAACCAAACTTCCTCAGCTGTTTGAGGAAGAGGAGACATTGTTGGGCCTTTGGAACCAGTGTGTCCACATGAAGAGTCCAAGAAAGCTTCTTGTGGATGACCACTCCCAGGAGCTTGACACTCTCCACTTGTTCCACCTCTGTGCTGTTAATGTGTAGGGGGCGCATGAGTAACATCCCGCCGGAAGTCAATAATGACTTCCTTGGTTTTGCTGGCATTGAGAGCTAGGTTGTTCTCAGTGCACCATTTTACCAGATCTTCCATCTCCCGTCTGTCGTCTGTTTCGTCGCCATCTGAGATTCGACCAAGTATGGTATGTCATCAGTAAACTTGTAAATGGCATTAGTCTGGTATTTGGTACAATGCAGTGAGTACAGTAGGGGACTGAATGTACATCCCTGGGAAGCTCCAGAGTTGAGTGTTAGTGACAATGTTGTCGCCAATCTTCAAAGATTGTGATCTGTGGGTCAGGAAACTGAGGATCCAGTTGCAGAGATGGGACTTAGTCCGAGCTCACTAAGTTTAGTAATCAGTCTTGAGGGGATAATAGTGTTGAAGGCTGAACTGTAGTCAATGAGTAGGATTCTTACATAGCTGTTCTTCATATTAGTTTTCTACAATTCATGCACAAGATCCCTCTGCATCTTCGCACTCTGGAGTCTCTCTCTCCACTTATATACGTTGCCTTGCCATTCTTCTGACCAAAATAGATAACCTCACAAATATCCATGTTAAGCCATATCTGCCAAATATTTGCCCATTAACTTAAGCTATCCATTTTGATTTGTTAATGTTTTATTTCTTCATTGCAACTTACTTCTCCACCTATTTTAATGTCACCTCCAAATTTAGCTATGGGATCTACTATTCCCACATCCAAGTCATTAATAAAAATTATAAATAATTGGGGCAAAAGGATCAAATCCTGTAGCATCCCACTATTTACATTTTGCCAACTCGAAAAATGATCTATTTATCTCAAATCTCTACTTTCTGTTGGTTATAGAAGCTTATGCTATCTGTTTTTATTTTTTTGTGCTGGTTTCTTTCAAAATTTACTATTGTTCTTTTTATCACTTTTGTTAGTGACCTTTGTTACTTTTTAAAAGCTTCCCAATCTTCCAGCCTGCAATATGGCATGCCATAGTTTTATTCTATTATCTTTAACTACCTCTTCCACATGGAATGTAATTTCCTCTGACTTTCGTGTCTGTAAAGAAAAACTTGTCCAAAAGCTTGTTGAAACTTTGGTTTGTTGTATGCTTTGATGTCTTTCTGTTTGTCTTCTAGATTTAGATAGTTTTCTTTGTTGTTTCTTTCAGTGTTATTGATGGTTATTCTGATATTAAAGAAAACCTGCAGCCTTGTGTGGAAGTATTGAGTGACTAGCCGCTATCACTAAACAAAGAGAAAATAAATTCATCAAGCAGGTTTCACTTTGGGACCAAACGTGTCCTGTAGTACCATTAGGTAGGATTGGAACATCACAATACTCCAATTCATAATACAGTACTCAGGAAAAAAATCTCTACAGGCTGCATCCTTTACTAAGTATTTGGATGCAACTACTGAAAACCAGTGGAACTTCAAGATCAGCAAAGGATCCCCACTTTCTATATCAACATTTGGCAGCCACAACACTGGGGATACATTTCTGAAAAAGTATATTTTCAAAATACCATTTGTAAGGGAACAGAACAATGCAATGTATTGGTTGCGATACACTGAGTAAAGATACAGGAACTGCAGGCATTAGATGTTCTTGTCCTTCGGCCTACTTCCTCCTACAGTGCTAAAGGTGGACTGTAGGACGACCTAGTATTTGGACAAAACCCAGCATGTCCTTTGGAAGCTTAAGTTGCAGTCCTTCCCGAAGAGAACTGGCAGAGTTCTGGATTTACATTCCTACAATTATGTGTACTGCAACTCTCATTTCTAAAATAGAACAGTAATTTACTGTCACTTGTATTTTACAAATATTATAGTGAAAAGTGTTTAAATCACCATACTCCAACACCTATATTAATAACAGAAATCAAGTATTAAAAAATTAAGACAAAGTCCATCTTTGTACAATTCACAGCTCATGGGTTCCCAAGGTTGAGGAAAAAACAGGAACCACATTTTCCACCACGGCAGAAAGTCAACATTAAAGCCATTGGAATCCCAGGTTGGACCATCATGCTGTTGCAGACACTGCAGAAGCTGCCTCCAAGACCCACCTCATCGCTGAAGCAGACCAATGGTTGCAATCCCAGGCTGGAAATAGCCACAGAGGACACCCCAAGGAATCCCAAGCCACTGGATTCTCACTGAAGATGTTGAAGCAGACCACCACTCTGGAGGCCCCACAAGAACATGGCCGCAACGGCCACGAGGAATGGACCACACTGCCTTCACCGTAGCAAGTCTCCTGAAACATCCTTTCTCCATCAAAGCCATTAAAAAGAAAGATGAATTTTGATGTTAAGCATCAGTAAATGAAGAATGATGCTGCAGAACTGGTGATCAGAAGCCCAAACACTTCCTACCTACCCTGTGGCTGCCATTTTAGACCATAAGACATAGGAGCGGAAGTAAGGCCATTCGGCCCATCGAGTGCACTCCGCCATTCAATCATGGCTGATGGGCATTTCAACTCCACTTACCTGCATTCTCCCCGTAGCCCTTAATTCCTTGTGACATCAAGAATTTATCAATTTCTGCCTTGAAGACATTTAGCGTCCCAGCCTCCACTGCACTCTGTGGCAATGAAGAAATGTCTCCGCATTTCTGTTCTGAATTTACCCCCTCTAATTCTAAGGCTGTGCCCACGGGTTCTAGTCTCCTCGCCCAACGGAAACAATTTCCTAGCATACACCCTCTCCAAGTCATGTATTATCTTGTAAGTTTTTTTTAGATCTCCCCTTAATCTTCTAAACTCCAATGAATACAATCCCAGGATCCTCAGCTGTTCCTCATATGTTAGACCTACCATTCCAGGGATCATCCGTGTGAATCTCCGCTGGACACGCTCCAGTGCCAGTATGTCCTTCCTGAGGTGTGGGGACCAAAACTGGACACAGTACTCCAAATGGGGCCTAACCAGAGCTTTATAAAGTCTCAGTAGCACAACGGTGCTTTTATATTCCAACCCTCTTGAGATAATTGACAACATTGCATTTGCTTTCTTAATCACGGACTCAACCTGCATGTTTACCTTTAGAGAATCCTCAACCAGCACTCCCAGATCCCTCTGTACTTTGGCTTTATGAATTTTCTCACCGTTTAGAAAGTAGTCCATGCTTGTATTCTTTTTTCCAAAGTGCAAGACCTCGCATTTGCTCACATTGAATTCCATCAGCCATTTCCTGGACCACTCTTCCAAACTGTCTAGATCCTTCTGCAGCCTCCCCACTTCCTCAGTTCTACCTGCCTGTCCACCTAACTTTATATCATTGGCAAACTTCGCTAGAATGCCCCCAGTCCCTTCATCCAGATCACTAATATATAATGTGAACAGCTGCAGCCCCAACACTGAACCCTGTGGCACACCGCTTGTCACTGGCTGCCATTCCGAAAAATAACCTTTTATCCCAACTCTCTGCCTTCTGTCAGACAGCCAATCCTCAATCCATACCAGTAGCTCACCTCGAACAACATGGGCCCTCACCTTGCTCAGCAGCCTCCCGTGTGGCACCTTATCAAAGGCTTTTTGGAAGTCTAGGTAGATAACATCCACTGGGTTTCCCCGGTCTAACCTACTTGTCACGTCTTCAAAGAACTCCAACAGGTTTGTCAGGCACGACCTCCCCTTACTAAATCCATGTTGACTTGTTCTAATCCAACCCTGTTCTTCCAAGAATTTAGAAACCTCATCCTTAATGATGGATTCTAGAATTTTACCAACAACCGAGGTTAAGCTAATTGGCCTATAATTTTCCATCTTTTGCCTTGATCCTTTCTTGAACAAGGGGGTTACAACAGCGATCTTCCAATCATCCGGGACTTTCCCTGACTCCAGTGACTTTTGAAAGATCTCAACCAACGCCTCCGCTATTTCCTCAGCCACCTCCCTCAGAACTCTAGGATGTAGCCCATTGGGGCCAGGAGATTTATCAATTTTAAGACGTTTTAGCTTTTCTTGCACTTTCTTTTTTGTAATGGCAACCATACTCAACTCAGCCCCCTGACTCCCTTTAATTGTTGGGATATTACTCATGTCTTCCACCGTGAAGACTGATGCAAAGTACTTATTAAGTTCTCCAGCTATTTCCTTATCTCCCATCACTAGGCTTCCAGCATCAGTTTGAAGTGGCCCAATGTCTACTCTTGCCTGTCGTTTGTTTCTTATGTATTGAAAGAAACTTTTACTATCATTTCTAATATTACTAGCTAGCCTACCTTCATATTTGATCCTCTCCTTCCTTATTTCTCTCTTTGTTATCCTCTGTTTTTTTTTGTAGCCTTCCCAATCTTCTGATTTCCCAGTGCTCTTGGCCACTTTATAGGATCTCTCTTTTTCTTTGATAGATTTCCTGACTTCCTTTGTCAGCCATGGCTGTCTAATCCCTCCCCAGATAATCTTTCTTTTCTTGGGGATGAACCTCTGTACAGTGTCCTCAATTTTACTCACAAACTCCTGCCATTTTTGCTCTACTGTCTTCCCTGCTAGGCTCTGCTTCCAGTCTATTTTCGTCAGTTCCTCTCTCATGCCCTCATAATTACCTTTATTTAACTGTAACACCATTACATCCGATTTTGCCTTCTCTCTTTCAAACTGCAGACCGAACACTACCACATTATGATCGCTGCTTCCTAAGTGTTCCCTTACTTTAAGATCTTTTATAAAGTCTGGTTCATTACATAGCACTAGGTCCAAAATAGCCTGCTCCCTTGTGGACTCCATGACAAGCTGATCCAAAAAGCCATCCTGTAAGCATTCCATGAATTCCCTTTCCCTGGATCCACTGGCAACATTATTTACCCAGTCCACCTGCATATTGAAGTCTCCCATGATCATCGTGACCTTGCCTTTCTGACATGCCTTCTCTATTTCCCGGTATATGTTGTGCCCCTGGTCCTGACCACTGTTAGGAGGTCTGTACATAACTCACACTATGGTTTTTTTGCCTTTGTGGTTCCTCAATTCCAGCCACACAGACTCCACATCATCCGACGCTATGTCATTCAGTGCCATAGATTTAATTTTGTTCTTAACTAATTTTGTTCTCATCCTCACTCCGGATTATTAAATAAAGACTGTGTCGTGTTTTAAGAATTCTTCTTTGTCTCAGATTATCCCATAGCATCTCATAAACAATGCTAGTGATCAAAATTTGGAAAAATGTGGTAAACCAACTTGCAAACAGCAATGCCTCACAAACATCAAATGATATTTGATCAAATATCAGATCATTTATGTCTTGTGGGGAATGAATATTGTCCTGGATACTGGGCAACATCCTGCTCTATTCTGGTTAGTGCTGTGGAAATACTTTGCAACCTCTTCAGTTTATCATTTCACCAAAAAATGCTGCAAACATCTTACGAATGGTTTCCAAGTCAATGCCACAAGTCTGGCTATAGAATTTTGTTCAGTGGCAGCCTCCAAACAAACTTTAAACCAATCATAATTCTAAATGTCTATACTTGTATCATAAAGGAAAATTCCATAAGTTTACAGATAAAACAATTCTCTCTTAGGGTCAGACAGGCTATTCAATTGTAAATTTGAATCTTGTTAAAAACCTAGTTATAACTCATTCAACAAGACATATCTTCTTCAAGGATTTGCACACTGAGGCTAACCCCAAGATAAGTGGAAATTCATTCCAACACAAGTGATTTCAGAAGGTACAACCCGAGACTGCTTTAACAGTGCACCACGCAGAAGAGCAAGGAATCAGTGACAGCAACTCCTGGATTTCCTCATTTAACTAAGTGTGTGTGGTCACCAGAAGATCACGTCAGTTTCAGATTTGTAATGGCAGTGAAAACTGAAAAACTCACAATCATTACAACCACAAAAATCTGGTGATAGGATTTCATAGCCATCTGGTCTTTTTCAACATAAAGCTAGTCATTACTTAGGTAACTCTGGAATGGGGTTATGAATAATGTTCGCAAGATAATCGTAACCATCTGTAGTATCACTGTGTTATTGTGCCCCACCGGAGTTCTGAAATAGTTCTTACGAAAATCAGAATTAACATCCTCTGTAGCTGCCATAAAACGTATCTTGCTCTTTATGAGCTGCCTGCAGCCTTTGCTGACCACTTCATTTCCACCACTCCTTTGTTGTCAATCTGGGCGAAACTGCACTCACGGTTACATTTGCATCTATTTAATCATAGTCCAAGAATCACTGGAAATGATTTCTCTTGCTAACAACCCCATCATCTCTGGTGCCCTGCAAGGATGCATCATTGACCGCCTCCTAATTGACATTTATAGATATTTTTCATCAACCTATTCAGACATATTGTGACACACCTCTGAAGCAGGTGGGGCTTGAACCCAGGCCATCTGGCTCAGAGGTTGGGACTCTACCATTGTGCCACAGGAACAATAATTTTGATTTATGAGCTTCTCCTTTGTGACATCATCGAGAAACACAGCTTCAGTTTTCACAAATGTGTCAATGGCAGCCATCTCTACATCTGTTAGCCTTTCCACTATCTCTAATTTGTCAAAAACTCAAAGATTGAATGAGCAGAAACTTCCTCCATCTACATGAGGGACAAGGACATTGACTGAGATTCTGTCAGGCTGACATGGTCTTACTCACCAGTCAGAAGTTTGAGGAATACCCATGCATGAGAGAACCCTGAAGAAAGTCAGTCACTAAGTGGTCAGCTTTCTCCACAATCAACATCCTCAGTGGCAGCTGTTTTGAAGCAGAGAATGCTACAATTCAAAAGAATCTGATAACAGGACACATAAAATAATGGTAGGATTAGGTAGAATCAACAGCGATTTAAGAAAGGACAATCATGCTTAACAGACCTTTTGAACTGCTGTGAAGATGTAACTAACAAATCAGATTCAGTGATTTAAATAGGATCACATGAATGAGGGAGAATGAACTGGCATGGATTTAGAAAACAGTGTAGGAATAAATGGTAATTTTCAGATTGGCAGGCTGTGATGAGTGGAGTTCCACAAGGACTATTGCTGAATAACCTTTGTGTGCTTGAAAGTCAATTTTATACCTGTTGACTTGGAATTTTCCTTAATGATAAATAAATGATGGATTTAAAGTTTGTGACATTTCAATTTCTACCTTAATACCATCTGTAATTTTAAATTTTTATTCTGTACATGTAGGGATTTAATGTAATGCTTCCAAATCTGCAGATGGTACAAAACTGGGAGGAAGTGAGAGTTGTTAGGATTATGCAACAGACACTTCAAGGGAATTTGGAGAGTGAGTGGCTAAACATTTGGCAGACGAAATACAATGTGGATAAATGTGAAGTCATTCACTTTGGAAGAAGAAACAGAAACAAACAAATTTTTTTAATGGTGAGAGAGGTTGAAAAGTTTTGGACTTTAAAGGTATTTGGTTCTTGTTCATGAGTTACTCAAAGTTAATATACAGTACATCATGACAAAGGTAGAAAATGATATGCTGACTTTTATTAAAAGAGGATTTGAGTGTAAAAGTACAAAGCTGTCTTACTGTAACTGTATAGATGCTTTTCAGTCCAAATCTGGATATTGTCTAAGGTTGGCTGCATTTGGAAATGAACTGCTCGAGTATCTGAGGCAACATGAATGTTGCTGAACATTGTGCAATCATCAGCAAAGATTCCCACTTCTGACTTTATGATGGAGAAAAGATTATTGGCAAAGCAGCTGAAAATAGGGCCTAGGTCACTAACTATCCTGAGAAACTCTTGCAGAGATGCCCTGGATGAGATAACTGGATGTCAACAACCACAACCATCTTCCTTTGTAGCAAGTATGACTCCAACCAGTGAGATGTTGACCCTAGCAACTATTGATTAAAATATTGCTCAGCTCTTTGATGTCACACTTGGTCAAATGTGACCTCGATGTCAAGGACTGTCACTCTCATCTTAACTATGGAATTCAGTTCTTTTGCCCAGGACTGTAGGTTAGGTGCTGAGTGGCCCTGGTGGAACCCAACTGACATGAGTGATTAAGATATTGCTAACAAAATGCTGTTTGATAGCACTGCTGATAACACCTTCCATTGCGTTCCTGATTATTGAGAGTAGACTGATGGGGCAGTAATTTGTTCTGTTTATGTACAAAACATACCTGGGCAACTTTTCCACATCGTTATTTAGATACTGTTGTTGCTGTACTGGAACAGTTTGGCTAGGGATGCCACGGGTTCTGGAGCATATACTATTATCAGAATATTGTGTTTGATATGATGTGGGCTGATTTGAACTGGCCAACAACTAGCATCTATGATGTTGGGTACCACAGGGCAGGGCCGAGATAGATCATCCACTCAGCACTTCAGGGTGAAGATAGCTGCGAATGCTTTTGTCTCATCTTTTGCACAATATTTTGGGCTCCCTATCAATAAGAATGGGGATAATTGTGGAGCCTCCTCCTCCAGTGAATTGATTAATTGTCCACTACCATTGACAACTGGTTGGAACAGGACTGCAGAGCTTACAGCTAATCCATTGGTTGTAGAATTGCTTAGCTCTGTCTGTTACTTTCTGTTTCTGTGTTTGGCAGGCAAGTAGTCCTGTTTTCTAACTTCATCAGATTAATACTTTATTTTGCGTGTACTTTATGCTGCTCCTTTGGCACGCCCTCCTGCATACTTCATTGAACCAGGGTTGTTTCCCTGTCTTGATGGTAATGGTACAGTCAGGTTTTGCTGGGCTGTGAGGTTGCAGATTATGTTGGAGTACAAATGTGCTTTTAGCCCATGCTCCCTCATACATGCCCAGTTTTCAGGCACAAGGTATATCAAATGTGAAGGTGTGACTTCATCTCCACAAGGACAGAGTGATGGTCACTCTTGCCAATACTGCCATGGATAGATGCATCTGCAGCTGGCATGAGGATTAAGTCAAGAACATAGAATAGTTTCCTTACCTCTGAATAAGGAGATTCATGTTCATGTCCCACCTGCTGCAGAACTGTCTATCATAACATGTCTGAACAAGTGGATTAAAATATCTGTTACACCCATCTTTTTTATCCCCTTCTCAATCCTGTCTAAAAATAACTCTTCATATCAGGATACTGAGCTATTTCATCTTTGCCCCTCATTAAACCAATTTTCTTTTATAGCAAAGATACCATTTGCATGGTGTGCATTATTCATTATACTCCTTATGTTTACACACATACCATTCAATACCGACAATTTCTGTACATTTTTAACCTCTCGCCTCTTCTATTTTTCAGTTTCCTGCTCTGAACTTGACCCATGTTCTTATTTCCCTGTCAATCTAGGTTAGCCACTCCCCACCAAAACTTACAAATCTCACTGCAAGGATCTTTATCCCAGTCTTGTTCAGGTGTAGGGGGTCTGCCTTGTACAGGTTCCATCTTTCCCAGAATTTCAGAATTAAGCTCCACCATTCTGCATTTAAATTTTTCATACAATGGTGTGGACATTTGTTATTCTCATACCAACAGGCTGCAGGTATAAGAACAATCAAAGTTTTAGTGTGTGAGTATAGATCAGCATTAACTAATCTAAAGCAAGGGCTGAACGGTCTATTCCTGTTTCTACTTTTTAATGGAAACTCATCAATTACATGCGCTATGTCAACCTGAACTACACAAATAAGGTACAAGATTGAAAACATTTAACATTAAAACATTCAAATACATTCTTCAATCCAGCATACAATACTAATAAATGGCATGAAATAAATTTCAAAATAGTCATCAGTAACTAGAGAAATTAGAGAGCTGAGAGTGATTTGAATTCCAAAAGAAACAAAGGCAAGTTTAAGCAGTAATTTTCATTGGGAGAATTCTGACTCTTGGGTCTGTTTCCATTCTTAAGTAACATATTCGTACAGTTCATTATATTTGAGGAAACAAGAGGATTTATTCAATGTTAACTGGCAATATTTTTATTTTGTCCAATAATGTTCACATAATACTTGTACTATTGAATGATCAAGGAAAAGAAATCTGCAATTCATTACTAGTTTAAAACTCTAAATGTGGACGTTCATGCTATTACACCATATAAGTACTACAGTAAGTCAGTTTTCTGGCAATTCAATGATTCATTACTGTACACATATTGCATGCTGCCATAAAGAACTAGAAAGAGATTAAAATATTGGGTAACTTAAATATATGACGTAAACCAAGATATTAAGAGTAGAGGAGCAGACAGATTGAAAAAAAAAATGCTTTTTTGGATAGTTAGGACTAGAGGTCATATTCTAAAACTTAAACCAGGACCTTCCAGGTGAGAATTAGGACACACCTCTACAAAGGTTTCAAGAAGTTTGGAACTTAATATCAACCACAATTTGTGAAGTGAGTCAAATTTTAATTTTAAATCTGAGATTGACAGGCTTTTGTTGCCCAAAGAGATTAAGGGATTTGGGCAAATAAATATTTGGGTCGCAGATCAGCCACAATCTTACTGAACGATGGACCAAGCTTGAAGGGTTAAACCATCTATTCCTGTTCCTGGGCATCCAAAGGCAGGAGTAACTCTAGGTACTTAGCATTAAAATATAACAATAATTTTCTTTGGTAATGAAGCTGCCACATTAATCAATACACTGAGTGCATAAACGCTAGCATAAATTCAGTCATAATTAGACAAGAACGTTTTGAAGGACTTCCTACATGATAACTTCAAAACCACATATTTAAAATTCAGTTTTTTTGTAAATGAAAAAATGAAATTTACAAAAATTGTACCTTTTTAACTTTCTTAGCCAAATATAGGGCAAAAACAAAAGCTTGAAGCACTTAATTTATCCATCTTCATTCATTCAAACTTGCATAGTTGTACAGATTTCGTTTAGCAGGTATTTATAAAAGGATTGTATTATTTCATTTACAGTTAAATATTTCTAAAGATATCCAACACATAACTGAAAACACTTGTACTTCATTTTTGCCAAGTTTCTAGTCTAGAGTTTCGCTGTTGCTATTCGGTGCTCATCTCAAATCCATTCAAAAATGAATGCGAAATCTGCCAATTCTCTTGTATTCAATCTGGCTTAGCTGGTGGTACTCTCAACTCAGAAGGATGATAGTTTGAACCCCACATGGGCCAGGATTTTATCAGTCTTCTGGAGATAATCTGGGAAATGGGAGGATTTGTGAAATGATGATGGAAAGCAGAAGGAGGAACCCCATGAGGAGGCCTCCACAAGGTAGTTCCAAAAGCAAGAACAAGTTGGACTGTCTAATAACTGGAGGTGGGTGGTCAAGTAATCCAGTCAAGTGGTACTTGACAGCCCTTTTACAACCTCCATGATGTTTTAGAATGCCATTCAATGGGTTTATTATAACAGACACGTGTTTCCGAAGATTTTGCCTCAACCATTTGCTGGGTCTCAATAAGACACGTGATCTAAAGCCTTGTTTACAGATCGTGGGGTTACCTTTAGTCCACTACTGAATTTTGATCTGAAATTGCTCAGTCCTGATATGTGAAAATTATGTTTTGATACCTATCCACAACACACCCTTCAAAATTTTGAATATGTATCTTTCGTCCTGATGAAATCTGTACATACATTTTAGGACTGAAAGTGGCTCATTTTCACAAGTCATGATTTTTGAAATAGTTAACATATTCACAAATCATTTTTTCCAGCCCTTTTGAAGAACCAGTTGAGGTTCTAATCAGCACCTCAACAACTGCGACAATCCTGGCACCTGCCTCCCACAGAGTTTTATTTTGCTCCATTCCTTAACAGCTTGCAGTCTAAAATTCAGACTTCATTTCAAATCCCTCTCACTTATAGCTCAGTTTAACTTCAGGAACGAACTGGATTTCTCAATTCTACTTACCAGCATTACCAGTGAGAAGTCGTCAGTAATAATTTGCTTTCCTATTCTTCTTACCCAAGTGAATAATCACCTATTTTTTGACATTATATCCCAACTGGCAACTTTTGTGCCCAGACACCTAATAGCTTGATCTCCCCCCTCTTGCCTCCAATTGTACCTGCAGCAGATTTGATGCCAGTATAGTCTGTCCTTTTTCCCGAGCTATTAACATACATTGTAAATGGATGAGATCTCAGCACTGATCCATATGGCAAGGTTATTCGTAATTCTTAATTTACAGCAACTGTGGTTTCACACGACCATTTGTATGTTATAGCACGCGAGCTACTCAGGTCTCTCAATAAGTCCCTTTTTTTTTGCAAGTGTCATTTATGCAGTTGGCATTTTTTTCTGGACATATCTAAAGGTACTGTTTTAATCCACCTATTCTTCTCACAATAATACATCTTGGTGATAAACCATTTGATGATAATTCTTCCCTCAATTAACAGAAATTAGCTGAATGTTCACAAAACCATCCTTAAGACCTAAATGCCCTCTACATTGATGGCGCAACAACCAATATTGTATGGAGTGCTCCACAGGCAGCTTGACAAGAGCACTATAAAGTTCTAGCACAACTCCTAGAGATCTGAAACTAGTGAACTTGCCAATATAATAAAACATTTTTTTTGTTCTTTGCCACTTTACTCTCAAATCTTTTGATAAACTCTACCCCATTTTTCTACATTACAATAAAAATTGCACTTACAAATTACTTCATTGTCTGTAAAGTGCTGGGAAATCTGTGAAATAAATTCAAGCCTTTCTTTCCCTTTACTTCAATATGCTGGGTATTATCACTGGGTTAATCATTCAGAGGCACTGATTACATCAAATTTAGCACGGCAGCTGATTGAATTTAAATTCAATCAATCAATATATCTGGAATAAAAATGTGAGTCTCAGTAATAGTGATCTTGAAACTTTTGGATTGTCAGAAAGATCCATCTGATTCACTAATGTCATTAATGATATCTGCCTCCTTATCTAGTTGACCTGACGTATGATGTTAGACACAGCTGTTTGGCTGACTCCTAATTAAATTCTGAAATGGCAAAGTAAGCAATTAAGCTGCATCAAAGGAGATGAAAAATATTAAGACCAAAATGACCACTTAGCATTCCTCTCCCAAAACTGAAAAGGATAAGGGCACATTATGCCCTGACAACCCTGAAAAGTACTCTTCACTAACATACGGGGATTTCTGCCAAAATTTGGGAGGTGTCCCACAGAGAAGTCAAGCAACTAAATTAATTCACAGGATGTGGGCTTTATTGACTGGGCCAGAATTTATAGCCCATTCCTAGTTGCCCGCAGAAGTTGTGGTGAGTTACCTTCTTGCCCATTTGATGTACCTTCTTAGGAAGGGAACTCCAGGATTTTGCAACTGATGAAAAGGTGTAGATTTTCAAATCAAGAAGGTGAATATATTGGAGGGAAATTGCAGGAAATGTATCTACTACACTTGTCCTTCTGGATGGTAGTAATTGTGAGTTTGAAAGATGATATCTGTGGAGCCTTAGTGAATTTCTTCAGTGCATCTGGTAGTTGGTATACATGGCGGCTGCTGTATGTTAGTAGTTGGGGGTTGGAATTTGGTGACAATTAAATGGGTTGTCTTCTCCTGGATGAAGTCAAGCTCCTGAATGGTGGACGGTTTTGGGTAGTCAGAAGGTGAGTTTTTCAATGAAGGATTTCTGGCTTTTGGCCTGCTCTTAGAGCCACTGCTCGTCCATGCAGTCTAGTGCAGTTTCTGGTCAATGGTAACCCCCACGACCAAGATATTGGTAGTGGGGGAATTCAGTGATGGTAATGCATTCTAACCTTACAGGGCGATGGCTAGATTGCTTATTGTTGGAGATGGTAATTGCCTAGAACTTGTGTGGTGCAAATATCACTTGCCAGCCAAAAATGGATATTGTCCAAGTTTTCCTGCATCTGGACACTGTTTTGATATCTGAGCAGTTATCAACAAATATTCCCATTTCTCACCTGATGGTGGAAGAAAGGTGATTGATGAAGCAGCTGAAGATGTCTGAGCCTAGGACATTGCCCATTGGGATTCCGGTACAGATAGTCTGGCGCTAAAATAATTGACTTCCAACACCTTTGGGCTGAGTATGGCTTTAACCAGCAGAGAGTTTTCCCTCTGATTCCTATTAGCTCCAGTTTTGCCAGGGTGTTTTGATGCCACACATGGTCAAATGATACCAAGGACAGTCGTATCACCTCACCTCTGGAATTTGGATTTCGTTGATATTTGAACCAATAATGAGGTCTGGAACTGAGTGACCCTGGCAGAATTCAAGTAGAGCATCAATAAGCAGGTTATTGTTAAGCCAGCACTGCTATTTAGAGAAGGGGTCATCAACAGAACTCTCCCTTAAATGATAATGAAGACTAGACTGAAGAGGTAGTGATTGGTTGAGTTGATTTTTGTCTTTCTTTCTGAGTGTACATGACATATCTGGGCAATTTTCCACATTTGCGACACAGATGAAAGGATTGTAGCTGTAAAAGAACATCTTGACTAAGGGCACGACCAGCCCAAGTACATAAGTTTTCAGAATTAGTGATCCTAAAAGTCCTCAATATGTACTGTAATTTCAGAATACCACATAGGTAGGAAGTTTCAGTGTTCTCTGCAAGTTTCTGCTTTGAGCTTTAACAGATTCCTTTCTATTAAAATTTGAAAATTAGGATAGACATCATTCCATAGGGTCTTCCTAATATTGTTTGCTGCTTGGTGAAATATGAGAAAATACTGTCATTTCTACAATGACAGTTAAAGTGGAAAAAGAAAAAGCAAAAGCAATGAGACAAAGAAAAGACAGAAAAATTGTGAGAAATTATTACAGTAAAACCATGTTTAGCCAGGACTGAAGGATACTAAATCCTTCAGTCCTTCATTACTTTTGCCAAACAATGAGAATACGTTTTGCTATAATCTATCATTGTTTCAAAGTAGGAAAAGGCAACATCCTCTGCCTCTCCCCACACCTTGAGCGGAAATGGCATGTCCAGAGCTCTTGTCATCAGTCTGTCACCATGATTATAATTTTTAATGAGTGAAAGCAGCTGCAAATCTGAGAAGGATATCAGCTTATTTAAAGTTGGAATGGTATTATCACAGGTTGTAGAATTCAGTTTAGTTTCAAATCTAATACTCTTTTTGATAAGGTTTCACATCAGCTGTTGTTATACCGCTGTCATCTTTATCAAGCAAAAACTAACTCTTCCTAGTGATTTCTACTTGGTGATTGGCTGAAAGCTTTTCTTTGCAAAGCTATTCAAGAAGGATACTGTTGATCCAATAATTGTAGAAAATTAGTGACAGCAGTCTCAAAAGTGTAAACAGTCCATCCCTTTCATTGGTTTAATGGGTGCACCTTGTCACTTTTGATGAATTCATGGTTTCTGTAAGAAGGGTGAAACCCTGCAACTCCAAATCTACAACCTGAGAGAAACAAGATAGCAAGTGATAGCCTTGAAGCTCATGCATATATTATTTCAAATATCTAGTTCATAATTCAAATGTTTTACAATGTAATGGTTGGTTTCATGAATCTAATTTTAGGTTGGAGGTTAAAATATAAATTAAGTAACTGAAGTGAATCTATTCAAACAAGTTGGGAATTAATTATTTAAACACTACATTTAGCATACAAGATCAGAGGGAGACTTGGACAATAAATGGCCCATTTCTTATCCTCTTGATAAAGCCAGTGTGTCTATTGGTATCTCCAGGAAAGCTGAATGCTAACAAATCTGGGAAAGAGAATTCTAAACCATGATTAGAGATAAAACATCATTTATAGTACAATTAATCCAGAATCAAGGAAAACATAAAAACTTAAAAGCCAAGTCATGTATATATTTCACAGTAGATCACGTGTCTCATGGCCATCGAGGTAATAATTCAGGCTGCAACTTGGTTAGGAGGGTCTATTGTTTAATTAAATGAAGGAAGCAGTACACTGGTAATTTCAGAAGCCTAGGTTAATGCTCTGGGGGCCTGAGTTCAAATCTCTCCACACCAGCTAGTAGAATTTAAAATTTAAATGATAACATCTGTAATTGAAAGCTCATATATATTAAATCCATTACTGTATTATTGTTTTTTAAAAAATCCATCTGGTTCATTAACATCCTGTTGGGACAGAAACCTCCCATTCTTACCTGGTCGAGCCTAATTGAGACTCCAAATCCACAGCAAAGTGGCTGACTCCTTATGTTCAAGGACAACTGGGGAGGGACAACAAACTCTAGTCTTGCCAGTGAAGTAATCTCTTATGAAAGAATAAAGAAAAAATAATGGGCTGGCTTGCAGCAGGGAATTTAGGTAGAGTCAGTTGTACCTTTGCTTTGGTTAAAACTGCGTCTCATTGAATCGAGTGCACCAACAGGAGGTCATAGTCAGTTAGGCCTGCATTTCAAGCACAGAAAATAAAAACTTCATTGTACAACAAATGGAAATACAGGTGGAGCTGTATTTCAGTTTGGATGTTGTGAGAGGAAGGCAGATGGAAGATTGGCTTAAGCTAGCTAGCAGCTAGAAGACAACATGCAAAGTGAACTTCACAGAGCTGTGAAGCAGAAACCAGTCAGCTTGGGAAGTTGTGAGAACACTGGGGGGTCTGCCAGCAAACTGACCAAGTAGTTGAGGCATCCACAATCATGAAGTTGATAAAGAAAAAAGCGGAGGATTTTGTAACTAGAACACTGGGGGGTCTGCCAGCAAACTGACCAAGTAGCTGAGGCATCCACAATCATGAAGTTGATAAAGAAAAAAGCGGAGGATTTTGTAACTAGAACACTAATGGGAGCAACTCCATAGAATCTGAACTCAGAGGAATAGCTCGAATACCATGGAAACAAACTCAGGAGGGCTGTGGGATAGCTTTTGAGTTGGTTCCAGGAAAAAATGGATTTAGGTTCAAGAATTTGAAAGAAATATCAACTCTTGTGAGTGGCAAAGAATTGCTTTTATCGCACATCACTTTATAAACTAGAGAATTAGTAGTACTTATCTTGTTTAATGCTTTTGCACATATTATAAAGTTTATTTTGCTTTAAACTTTGAAACCTTTGGACATAGTTCTGTCAGCTAATTGCCAAGTGTTCAGACTTTTTCTTGAATCATTAATGGCTCCTAACAGGATCAAAATAGTCTGTTCCATGTTAGGTTCCACTTACACCTTAGTTTTTAAACAATTCCCAGTAAGTATTCTCTGGAGCTATTTACGAGTGAAGCACAAGATTAGGGAGAACTGTGATCAACATACTTTTCCTTGTGACGTTTTAAGTGGTTTTCTTGGTTGCTCTACTTAAGCGCATTAGAAGCAAAAGAACATTCTATAATTGTATGATAACAATTCAATTAGGACAAACACTTCTACAGAAAAGCAAAAGCAAGAATAATTTTCCCTTACAATGCTGTGCAGTTTAAGAATGATATTGTCATCTTTGGGAGATGAGGTGCCACATTTGTCTTCACATAATTGTAATCTTTCTACTGCTATATACAAAATGCTGCAAGAATAAATATATTAAAGTTGTGTTAAATAAAAGCTCCATCATGTCCACCAAAAATTATTATGGCCTCAGAAAATTAGAAAATAGTTAAGGTTAAATGTTAAAACAGAAGTGGCATCAAAAGCATGATGAAATGTTATACACTGTCACACTGAAGTTCTAAATGGAAATGAGTCAGAATTTAATCTACGTCATGGATAACAGAATTGGAATGCTTCAGGACAATTTCTTTTTGACAGCCTTTAAACAAACAAAGTTAACATTGTCCTGCTGTTTAGGATACCAGAGAATTTCTTGAAGCTGATTCTATCACTCACAACTACAGAGCTATATTCAAAACACAGACAAATTTGCAGAAACTGACTATTCGGCAGGAAATAATTCTGCATAATCCTTTTATTGCTTTTAATCTGGATTTTTAAGTTTACTAAAGGAAGAGGTTTGAAAATCTTGCCATAGATTACCACCAAAGTAATCGTGCATTTTTCTCAAATCACTTCAAGTTGAATTTTTTTTTTTGTGAATTCAAATAACCTAACAATTAACTATTGGACCATCCCATCTTGACTTGCATAAAAAACATTTGCGCTTTGGTGATCATTGTTTATAGGCCAACGATCCAAAAGATCGTTCAACGCAAAAATATTCAAACAATGTTAGGTTACGCATGGCTGTCAAAAGAAAATTTAATTGTAATATGAAAGAGTCAGAAAAACGAGAGAGCTCAACAGAGTCTGTTATGATTGTAACAAGATCATCCAGGTAGACCTCATAGAATATGAGTTCCCTGGTTGGGGCTGTAAATATGGTCTAATTAGGGAACCCTGGCTAACAGGAAAACAACACAGGAGTGTCAGATATGCTGTTCACTCAGAGTTGGTTCTGAGGGAGCTGGACCAGCGTCAAGGACTTTCCGTACATAAAGGGTGAATTGGTGATGGGATACCGGCCTCTGTGGAATTATTTCAGTGGTGATGAAAGTGGGATACATTGTAGGAGCCCGAGATAGCTCATCTACTCGGTATTTCTGGCTGAAGATTGCTGCAAATATATCATCTTTCGCACTGACGTTTTTGGCTTTTCCAGCATTGAGGAAATGCAGCAAGTGGAGCATATGGCTTACATGGTATACTAATGAAAATGGACACCGTTGCTAGTCCAAATGAGCTTGGGGAACACCATATGCCTCACTCAGGGCATATCCTGGCAGTTCATTCCACGAATGGAAAAGTGTATAAAAAAATTGCCCCTCAGGTACTTTTTAAAATCTTTCTCCTCTCACTTCAAAGATATCCCCCTTCTTTTGAACTCAACTGCCCAAGGGAAAAGACTTTGCTTATTCACCTTAGCTAAGTCCCTCATGATTTTATAAGCCTTTACAAGGTCACCCCCAAACACCTAAATGCCAGTGAAAAATGTCCCAGCCTATCCAGCATATTCTTAAACTCAAACCCTCAAGTCCCACAGCATTCTGGTAAATCTTTTCTGAACCCTCTCCAACTTAAAATCCTTCCTATAGCAGGGTAACCAGAATTGTACTCATTACTTCAAAAGTGGCCTCACCAAAGTCCTGTACAACCTCAAAATGAAGTCCAAATTCAATACTTAATGGTCTGAGTAATGAAAGCAAGCGTGTTAAATGCCTTCGTAACCAACCTGTCTACCTGTGATGCAACTTACAAAGAACTCTGTACCTGAACCCCTAGGTCTCTCTGTTCAACAACACTACCCAGTCCTGCCCTGGTTTGTTTCATAAAAATTCAATACCTTGCATTATTCCAAATTAAACTCCATCTGCTACTCCTCAGCCTATTGACCCAATTGATCAAGATCCCTTTGTAATCTTAGATAACTTTCTTCACTGTCAATTATACCACTAATTTTGTGTCATCTGCAATGTACTAACCATACCTCCTAAATTCTCATCGAAATCGTTTATATAACTGATAAACAAAAGTGGTCCCAGCACTGATCCCTGGGGAACACTGCTGATCACAGGTTTTTGGTCTGAAAACAACCCTCCATCCCTCTGCCTTCTACCGTCAAGCCAATTTTGAATCCAACTGGATTTCTCTCTCTGAAGCCCATGTCATCTAACTTTAAATCTTCCATGCAGAACCGTGTCAAAGGCTTTACTAAATTCCAAGTAGACAACGTCTACTGCTCTGCCCTCATCAACCTTTTGGTTACATCCTCAAAAACTCAAGTTCATGAGACACGATTTTCCATGCTGACTATCCTAAATCAGTTCTCAACTCTCCAAAATCATGTAAATCCTATTTCTCAGAATCCTCTCCAACAACTTACCCTCCACCGATGTCACACTCACAGGCCTACATTTCGCAGGCTTTTCCTTACAGCGTCTCTTAAGTAAAGCTACAACATTAGCTACCCTCCAGTGCTCCAACACCTCACTCGTAGCCATAGATGATAGAGATATGTCTGCAAGGGGCCCTGCGATTTCTTCCCTAACTTCAGACAATATCCTGACATACAGTCAATCAGGTCCCAGAGATTTAACTACCTTCATGTTTTTAAGATCTCCAGCAATTTCTCTTCATTTTACTTCCTAACTGCCAACTGAATATGCACCTTAACTTCAAGAGAATCCTGAACCAGGGTTCCCAAGTTCCTTTGTATTGCAGATTTCTGAAGCATTTCAAAAATAGTCTATGCCTCTATTCTTCCTACCCAGGTGCATAACCTTACATTTTCCCATATTGTATTCCATCTGCTACTTCTTTATCAACTCTCCTTGCCTGCCCAAGTTTCCCTGCTTCAATTTTAGCCATCTCATACTACGTGCCCACCTATTTTTGTTTCAACTGCAAACTTAACGACAGTACCCTCAGTTCCACCATCCAGATCATTAATGTATAAAGTAAATACTCGTGATCCCAACATAGATCTCTGCTGAACTCCACTGGTCCCCATCTGCCATCCTGAAAAATACCCCTTTATCCCTACTCTCTGCTTTTTGCCAATCAGCCAACCTTCTATCCTCGTCAGTATCTTGCCCCTAAACTTAACTTATTTCAAAACCTCCTGTGCAGCACTCTGTCAAGGCCTTTGACAAAGGAAAACCAACAGATCATGTCCACTTGCTCTCCTTTGTCTAATTTGCCCATTACACCTTAAAAGAGTTCTAACAGATTTGTCAGGTATGATCTCTCTTTGACAAAGCCATGCTGACTCAGCCCCATTTTAACTGGCACTTCCAAGTACTCTTTAATAATGGACTCTAAAATCTTAGCAATGACCGAGGTCAGGCTAACCGGCCTATAGGTTTTGTCCTATAGCCATTGAACCTGTAGGTTCAGCCATTGTCCAATCCTCCAGCACCCTCCCAGTGATTTCTGAAAGATTGTCACCAAAGCCTCAACAATCGCCGCAGCCCGAGGTGTAGTCATAGAGTTGTACAGCACGGACAGACCCCTCAGTCTAACTGATCCATGCTGACCAGATATCCTAAATTAGTCTAGTCCCATTTCCAAGCATTTGGCCCATATCCCTCTGAAACTTTCCCATTTATACACCCATCTAGATGCCTTTTAAATGCTGTAATTGGACAAGCCTCCATCACTACTTCTGGTAGATCATTCCATACACGAACTAATTTCTGCATGAAAATGTTGCCTCTTAGGTCCTTTTTAAAGTTTTGCCCTCTCACCTTAAACTTATGCCCTCTAGTTTTGGACTCCCCTACCCCAAGGAACAGACTTTGTCTACTTGCCCTTCGTGATTTTATAAATCTCTATAAGATCATCCCTCAGTCTCCAATGCTCTAGGGAAAACAGCCCCAGCCTGTTCAACCTCTTCTTATAGCTCAAACTATCCAACTCTGGCAACATCCTTGTAAATCTTTTCTGAACCCTTTCAAGTTACACAACATCCTTCTTTATAGGAGGAAGATCAGAATTGCACGCAGTACTCCAAAAGTGACCAAACCACTGCCCTGTGTAGCTGCAACATGATCTCCTAACTCCAATACTCAATGCTCTGATCAATAAAGAGAAGCATATGGGCGGCATGGTGGCTCAGTAGTTAGCACTGCTGCCTCACAACACCAGGGTCCCAGGTTCGATTCAAGCCTCGAGCAACCATCTGTGTGCAGTTTGCACATTCTCCCCATGTCTGCGTGCTCTGGTTTCCTCCCATCTAAAGATGTGCAGGTCAGGTGAATTGGCCATGCTAAATTGCCCATAGTGTGTTAGGCGTATTAATCAGAGGGTCTGGGTGAATTACTCTTCGGAGGGTCGGTCTGGACTTGTTGGGCTGAAGGGCCTTTTCCACACTGTAGATAATCTAATCTAATATCAAACGCCTTCTTCACTTTCCTACCTACCTGCGATCCATTTCAAGGAACTGTGAACCCACACCTCCAAGGTCTCTTTGTCCATGTGGTCTGGGTGATTTATCCACCTTTTCCCCACACAGCTTCCTCAGCACATTCTCTTTAATGATGGCCACTACATTCACCTCTGCCCCCTGTCTCTCATGAAGTTCTGGTATGCTGCTAGTGTCTTGCACTGTGCAAACTGATGCAAAGTACCTATTAAGTTCTTCTGCTATTTCTTTGTTCCCCATTACTACTTCTCCAGCCTCAATTTCCGGTGATCCAATGTTCACTACTGCCTCTCCCTTACCTTTTAGATATCCAAAAATAAGACTCTTGCAATCTTCTTAGCTAACTTACTCTCACATTTCATCTTCTCCCCCTCTTGTTGTGCATTTTTAAAACTTGTTCTCTGTTGGCTTTTAAAGGCTTTCCAATCTTTCATGTGTTGCTCTTGTCTGTCTAGATGGAAGTGGTCATGAGTTTGGAAGATGGATCTTTGGTGAAGATGAATGGACCTGGTGGAACCAAAACTGAGCATCACAGAGCAGGTTATTGCTAAACAGGTGTTGCTTGATAGCACTGCTAAAGACACCATTCATCACTTTAGAGATGCTCTAATAAATTAATAAGGTGGTAATTGAATGGGCTGGATTTTGCATGCAGGACATACATGGGCAACTTTTCACACGGTTAGGTAGATATCAGTAATGTTCTAGCTCTACTGAAAAAGCATGGCTAGGGGAGCAGCAAGTTCTGGAGCACAAGTCTTCAATACTATTGCCAGAATGTTGTTGGGGCCAATAGCCTTTCCAGTATTCAGTGCCTCCATTCGTTGATATCACATGGAGTGAATCAAATTGGCTGAAGACTGGCATCTATGACGCTGGGGACTACTAGAGGAGGCCGATCATCCCCTCAACAATTCTGGCTGAAGCTTGCTGTTAATGTTTCTGACTTATCTTTTGCGCTGATGTGCTGGGCTCTTCTGTTATTGAGGATATCTGTGGAGTCTCCTCTTCCAGTGTGTTGGTTAAATGTCCATCACTACTCATGACTGGATTTGGCACGATGCAGACTTCAGATCTGATCCGTTGGTTATGAGATCACTTAGCTCTGTCTATCACTTGCTGCTTATACTATTAAGCACACAAGTAGTCCTGTTTGGTAATTTCACCAGGCTGACACGTCATCTTCAGGCATGCCTGGTTCTCTCCTGGCATGCCCTCCTAGATTCTCCATTGACCCAGGGTAGGTTCCCTGTTTGATAAGTGGGAGATTTGCCAGGCCATGAGGTTGCAGACTGTGTTGGAGTACAGTCCTGCTGTTTTTGATGATTCACATCACTTCATGGATGCACATAGCCTGATGGACAGAAACCTGAGGCCTAGACTTGAAGAAATGGTCCCGGTTAAACTGACGAATGACAGTACGTGAAGCATGAAGAGCAAGGAAATGTCAAGCTATCAAAAAAGTTGAAAATAAGAACTGAGCATGTGCAAAAGGATTAAAGAGCAGAGGGTCTGGTCAAGGAATCAGTGAAGAAAGGAAGGCCAAGCAGCTGAAGAAACAAATCCAAGCAGGATGATTGCAGCTGGCAACAAGGCCTGGATGACTGAGGGGGCAAACAATATTTGCAAATATACATTTAAATTCTAAATCTAATATAATCTTCCAAACATTTATAAAATCTTACATCTACGCCTTGTATTATAATTGTCTGCATTTAAACTGGGAATGAATAAAGACTGGAGCTGGAAAAAGCACACCAAGTCAAGTAGCCATGATTTAAGAGATACTGGTGTTGGACTGGGTGTACAGAGTTAAAAATCACACAATACCAGGTTATAGTCCAACAGGTTTAATTGTAAGGCACAGAATTTATAGCACACATACACACAGACACAAACACCTACGTGCACACATATACATATATGTTTGTGGGGTGAATTTGTACTTGCAGAGTGACATTGTACTTTGCTCAAAAACTGCATGAATTCATGTTAAACTCTGTTATCTCACTTTTTAGATTAGAATCAATTTAAACATCATGGCACAGACAGAGAACACAGGGGGCTAACACTTTCAACATATTGTCCAGCTAACACCAATTGTTACAGTTAACCCGAGAACGCAACTTTTAAAAAAAAGCTTTGTGATTTACACATGAAAAAAGTGAAACTATCATGGTGTATGAATAGATGAAAGACTCAACAGACAATCAAGATATTTTTCAATGTATAATTTCAGTTACATCACACTGTAAACTTTTGCTATAAATTCTGCGTCTTACAATTGTATCCTCCACAATCACCTGAAGAAGGAGCGGCGCTCCGAAAGCTAGTGTGCTTCTAAGTCAAATAGCAACAGAGAAGGGGGTGAGTCAACGTTCCAGGTCGAAAACTTTCATCCGGACTGGGGGGAGGGGAAGGGGGAAAGTGGGTGAGGTGGCGATAGGTGGATGCAGGTGGAAGATGGCTGTGATTGGTCAATGGAAAGGGTGGAGTGGATAGGTGGGACGGAAGATGGACAGGTAGGATCAGGTTAAGGAGGTAGGATGGAGGAGGGGGGCTGGGCCTGGGATGAGGTGGGGGTGATGTGGAGATTTGGAATCTAGTGATTTCTCTGTTAAGGCCATATGGTTGTAAGCTCGCGAAGCAGAACATGAGGTATTCTTCTTCCAGTTTGCTTGTGGCCATGTGTTGACAGTGGAGGAGGCCCAGGATGTGGGAGTGGGTGGGGGAGTTGAAATGGATGGTGACCGGAAGGTGGGGTTGATTAGAGCACGGACCATAAATGTTCCCTGAGCCAGTTCCCGAGTTTGTGCTCAATCTCTCCGACATAGAGAAGACCACATCGGGAGCAATGAATGCAGTAAATCAGGTAAGAGAAAATGCATGTGAATCTCTGCTGGGCTTGGAATGATTCTTTGGGGCCTTGGATGGAGGTGAGCGGAGAGGTATGGAGGCTGGTTTTGCACCTCTGGCGGCCACAGGAGAAAGTTCTGAGTGTGGAGGGCAGCATGGTGGGGAGTGTGCACCTAACAAGGGAGTCACAGAGGGAATGTTCCTGTGAATAGTGGACAGGGATGGGGAGGAAAGTATCATTTTAGTGATGGGATTAGACTGCATGTGGCGGAAGATGACGCATTGGATTTGGAGACTGTGGGGTGAAATGTGAGGACCAGGGGGACTCTACCCTTGTTGTGGTTCAGGGAAGTTTTGTTTGAGGACAGAGACGCGGAAAATGGAGGAGATGCAATTGAGGGGATTATTGATCCCGGGGATGGGAAATTGTAGTCCTTGGAGTAGAAGGACATCTGGAATGTCCTGCAGTGCAAGTGCTCATCCTGCGAGCAGAAATGGTGGAGGCAGAGGAATTAGAAGTATGGGATTGCATTTTTACAGGAAGGGTGTGGGAAGGAAATTGCCTCAACAAAGTTGTCATGGTATACTATAATTGATCTCCACAAGAAGAGATTTCTTGAATATTTGCCCAAAATACCTAGTATTTGATTTATTATGGATATTCTTTGCTCAAGATTTCTTAACACTAGAAACGCTCTTTCTGTTGTGGTTCTGTTCGCCGAGCTGGGAATTTGTGTTGCAGATGTTTCGTCCCCTGTCTAGGTGACATCCTCAGTGCTTGGAAGCCTCCTGTGAAGCGCTTTTGTGATGTTTCCTCCGGCATTTGTAGTGGTTTGAATCTGCCGCTTCCGGTTGTCAGTTCCAGCTGTCCGTTGCAGTAGTCAGTGTATTGGGTCCAGGTCAACGTGCTTATTGATTGAATCTGTAGATGAGTGCCATGCCCCTAGGAATTCCCTGGCTGTTCTCTGTTTGGCTTGTTCTATAATAGTAGTGTTGTCCCAGTTGAATTCATGTTGCTTGTCATCTGCGTGTATGGCTACTAAGGATAGCTGATCATGTTGTTTCGACTATAAATGCCGGAGGAAACATCACAGAAGCGCTTCACAGGAGGCTCCCAAGCACTGAGGATGTCACCTAGACAGGGGACGAAACGTCTGCAACACAAATTCCCAGCTCGGCGAACAGAACCACAACAACGAGCACCCGAGCTACAAATCTTCTTACAAACTTTGAACTCCATTTCTATTCACTCTCAATCTTCATAATTTAAACACATCAAATGTGACCGTAATCCTTACAATTCCGATAAAAATAGTCCCAAACTTTCAGAGCATTCTTCATGTTGAGAATGTGTATAGGATAATAAGCAGGCAGGGAAAGAGTTAAGTTCTGAGTTTTGTGAAATAAGAGATTCAGCTGAGCATGACTCAGATCAGGTAAGAATTTACAGTTAACAATGGGGTGCTAGAGACAAGGGTAATGGATTAACAAGGTGGCAAAGCAGTCATTATGTCGAGCCATTTAACAATACTGGAAGAAATCAGCATGTGAGGTCAGTTTAACAAGGTGAAAAGTATTCATTATGTGAAGCCAGTTCTTCATTGTGTAACAGCAGATGGATGTAATCTTTACTATTGACACTCGCTGATTGTAACGGTTACCCAATCCATATGTATGTTGCCTTATCTGGATGCTCCTCCCTGTAAAATGACCGTATATTTAATTGAGAAACTGCTGTTCCAGACACTAATGTCTCTGTGCACATGGGTCCCACCTGGTCCAAAGGTATGTAATAACATCTTTGAAAGATTACTTAGAAAATACCAAGGAGAATAAGGAAACGTAACAGAATAATTTCAGACATTCTTATATCAAAAGAGTAACCTTGGCAATGGCTGACAGTTTACCAGGAGAAATGAGGTGGGACATCGACAAGCTGTTTAATTAATTATTCTTATCTTCTGGGTGATATGCAAAAATCCTAGTTTGAAAGTCTTGGTCTGAAGATTCAATAAACTTGCTCTAAGTTGTGTCATTGATTGAATGTAGCCTTATATAATTGGCAGTTGGTAATGCCACACATTTAGGTGAACATTAACAGTAACATTTGGAAGCTTGGATGCAGATGGTGAATTTGTATAGAGTTACCATACCTAGAAACTATGCTTTGGTAGCCTTTAAATCACATTTTGACATTTTTATTCTGTGTAACAGAAGATAAGGCAGCCTACTTGCGGAACGTTTCAGAGAACACCTCTGGGACACCCAGACCAACCAACCCAACCACCCTGTGGCTCAACACTTCAACTCCCCCTCCCACTCCACCAAGGACATGCAGGTCCTTGGAATTCTCCATTGCCAGACCATAGCAACACGACGGCTGGAGGAAGAGCGCCTCACCTTCCGCCTCGGAACCCTCCAACCACAAGGGATGAACTCGGATTTCTCCAGTTTCCTCATTTCCCCTCCCCCCACCTTGTCTCAGTCAAATCCCTCGAACTTTCTTCCTGACCTCTCCGCCCCCACCCCGGCCTATCACCCTCACCTTGATCTCCTTCCACCTATCGCATTTCCAATGCCCCTCCCCCAAGTCCCTCCTCCCTACCTTTTATCTTAGCCTGCTGGACACACTTTCCTCATTCCTGAAGAAGGGTTCGTGCCCGAAACATCGATTCTCCTGCTCCTTGGATGCTGCCTGACCTGCTGCGCTTTTCCAGCAACACATTTTCAATACTAGATGAGAGGCAACCACAGAGGATGACAGCTACCACACAACCAGCAAGCAAAGCTGAGATGTCAGTAGTTTAATGAGAATGGAATGAATTTTCATTCATTCAGAAAATTCACTCAGAAAACCAACTTGTAACAAAAGGTTGACAACAGTAAGTGAAATTATTTACAGAGAAAGTGATATCATATTCAAGAATATCAATGAGATTTAGCTGTATTAATCAAAATGGTAAGGGTTCGATGGTCGATTTTATTTGACTTCAATCAAATTCTCTCCATCCTGATTTCATTTTGCTTTTATATTTTCAAAGTATGTCTTTGGAATGGAATAATAAAAAAAAGGGTTTCTGTTATCTTAAGTGCACCAAAACAGATTTAAATGCTTATAAAACAGAGGTTGCTGGAAAAGCTCAGCAGGTCTGGCAGCAACTGTGAAGAGGAATCAAAGTTAACGTTTTGAGTCCAGTAACTCCTCCTCAGAACTGATGGTAGCTAGGAAAATGTCAGTTTACATTCAGAACATAAGGTGGGGTGGAGGAGATAAGGAGTAAACAATAGATAAGGTTAAAGCCCAAAAAGAGACAGCAGTTGGACAGACAAAGGCGACAACAATGATCTGGCTGGGAGGGTGAATAGCTATCTATGGAGACTGTTCGTAGCTAACAATAGGTAGTGTATAATGGCAAATTATGTAATAACAAAACCTGGCATGTGAGACAGAGGGATGGGACATGGGAGAGTTCAGGCCCTAAAATTATTGAACTCTATATCAAGACCAAGGGGTTGCAGGGATCCAAGCAGAAATTGAGGTTTTATTCTTTCAGCTTGCGCTGGAGCAGTGCAGCAAGCCTGAGACAGAGACATTAGCCAAAGAACAGTGTGTTGTGTTGAAGTGTCAGGCAACTGGAAATTCAGGGTTGTTTTTGCAGTCAATGTTCTGTCAATGTCAATGTTCTGTGAAGCAGTCACCCAAACTTAGTTTCCCAGTGCAGAGGAGACCAAATTGTGACCGGCAAATGCAGCAGACTAGATTGTGAGAAGTGCAGGTAAAGTGTTGCTTCACCCAGAAGGTATATTTGGGCCCTTGCATGAGGTGGTGATAAATTGGCAAATGTTACAGCTTCATAGGTGCAGAGCAAGGTGCTGTGGGGATAGTGCTGAGAATGGACCAAGTTATGTCAGAGGGAAAAATTCCTGCAGAAGGCAGATGAAGGAAAGGAGGGGAGCATGTGTCTGGTGGTGGCAAGTCACTGGAGGTGGCGGAAATGACATCTAATGATCTTCCGGATGTGAATGCTGGTGGGATAGTAGGCAAGGACAAGGGGAACCCTAATGCTGTTGCTGAAGGGAAGAAAGGGGGTGAGGGCGGAAGAGCAGGAGATGGGTTAGACCCGGTTGAGGGTGCTGGGAATCCTCGGATGAGGAAGGTGGACATTTCAGATGCTCCCTTGTCGAAGTTGGCCTCATCGGAACATATGCAATGGAGACGGAGGAACTGGGAGAATGGAGTGGAGTCTTTACAGGAAACATGGTGCGAAGATGTATAGTTCAGGTAGCTGTGGGAGCTTTTACAGTGGATATTAGTGGCCAGTCTTTTCCCAGATATGGAAATAGCGATGCCGAGTAAGGGAAGGGAGAAGTCAGCGATAGATCAGGTGAAAGTAAGGGCAGTGTAGAAATTGGAAGCAAAATTGATTAACGTTTCCAATTCAGACAAGAGAGGGAAGCAGCGCCAATGGTATCATTGATGTATCGGATAAAGAGTTGTGGGTGGAAACCAGAATAGGACTGGAACAAGGAATGTTCCACATATCCCACGAAGAGACAGACATAACTGGGGCACATGCAAGCATCCATTGCCACCCCTCTGACTCTGATTCGTTGCCCCAACGTGGTCTCCTGTACATCGGGGAGACAGGACACCAACTTGCAGATCATTTCAGAGAACATCTCTGGGACACTCACACCAACAAACCCCACTGCCCTGTGGATGAACACTTCAATTCCCCCTCCTACTCCACCAAGGACATGCAGGTCCTGGGCCTCCTCAATCGCCAAACTCTTACCATCTGATGCCTGGAGGAAGAACGCCTCATCTTCCGCCTTGGAACACTGCAACCACTCAGGATCAATGTGGATTTCATCAGTTTCCTCACTTCCCCTCCCCCAATCTTATTCCAGTCCTAAACCTCTAACTCTACACTGCCCCCTTGACCGGTCGTACCTGTCAATCTTCCTTCCTTCCCACTTCCGACCTATTTCTCCCATCCACACCTTCATCTACCTATCACATTCCCAGCTACCTTTCCCCAGTCCCACCGCCCTCTCATTTATCTCTCAGCCCCGCCTGTCCACAAGTCTCATTCCTGATGAATGGCTTATGCCCAAAAAATCAATTCTCCTGCTCTTCGGATGCTGCCTGACCTGCTGTGGTTTTCCAGCACCACACTCTCAAGTCTGATCTGCAGTCCTCACTTTCTTCACCCCTCTGACCAGAGGGGATTGAGAGTATAAAGGGATCACACATCCATGGTAAACAGGAGGTGCCTGGAGCTTGCAAACTGGAAATTCTGAAGCTGATATAAAGTGTCAGAGGAATCACGGATGTACATGGGCAGGGACTGGATCGGGGAGAAAAGACTGAGTCAAGGTAGGCAATTTTGCTGAATCTATACTCTTTGAATCACCTTACCGAAATGGAGCAATATTTCATTTACTTTTACATGTCAGCTGTATAACTCTTGCAACCTTATAGTAATTAACTACAAAGATAAGGTTGCTCACCTGCTATGAGTTTATGCAGTGCACACCTGTCTCCATTGACTGCAGCAGCATGAACTTGAGAGGTCAGTATTGATCCATTAGACAACCAATTCTCTGTAACATTTGTACTTCCATCAGATCGAGGTACAATTCCTGCCTGAGTAAAGAACAAGTCAATCAAATAGTATAGAATATTCTAGGTCAAAAATAAGATGTCTTTTTTCTAAGCATGCCTCCAAATTCGAACTTAACTATACTAAGAATTTTCTAGGCTTAGGTACGTGTCAGAAAAATACTAATATCAATTTTAAAATAGCATTCAGTTGTTACAATTGCTTAAACAATGCACAGAAGAGTGGATACTGGTTTTGTTTTCCCAAATTAAAAAGTAGACTGTCGCAAACAGCCCTTCATGTGGAAGGCACCGGGGTACAAAACAGGAGAAAGGACTTAGCAACACATGAGTGAAACATTTGTAACAAGCATGGATCTTACATCTGTGGATTAAAAAAAAGGAAGGAAAATCTCAAGACATGCAAGCCAAATTTCACGTCAAAGCACCAGGTAAGAATATAGCTCGGAATATAATTTGATGCAATCAAGGTGTGGTGAGGATTTAGGAAGAAAAACAAATTTACAGAGTGGCACACTTCTAAATTAGCAGAAACTAGAAATAGGATCTGGATGTAGGTTTGCTCACTGAGCTGGAAGGTTCGTTTTCAGACGTTTTGTCACCATACTAGGTAACATCATCAGTGAGCCTCCAGATGAAGTGCTGGTGGCATGGCCCACTTTCTATTTATGTGTTTCGGTTTCCTTGGGTTGGTGATGTCATTTCCTGTTCTTTCTCTCAGGTGGCAGTAAGTGGGATCCAAGTCAATGTGTTTGTTGATAGAGTTCTGGTTGGAATGCCATGTTCTAGTAATTCTAATGCATGTCTTTGTTTGGCTTGTCCTATGGTGGATGTGTTGTCCCAGTCGAAGTGCTGTCCTTCCTCATCTGTAAGGATGCTAGTGAGAGTGGGTCATGTCTCTTTGTGGCTAGTTTCTACGCTTCTATGGATTACACAAAATTCACAAACCAGGTGCCCCCCTCAGACCCACAGTCTCACGGCCTGGAACACTAACTTATAGATTGGCCAAGGGGCTACGCTAAAGATTAAAACACTTAATAGAAAACTCACGCCATTGCATCCGCTCCACCCAAGAATTCCTGAAGACCATCAAGGACATCAAGATATAAGAGGATGAAATAATTGTCTCCTTTGACGTAACAGCCCTGTTCACATCCAACAACATCAACCTGGCCAAGGAAACACTGACTACATTATTAGAAGAACAAAGACACAAACACCAAACACCACCAACTTCATCAGCAGGACGGTATCGTCAAGCTAGTGGACCTATGCATTACCACCCACTTCACCTTCAGCAACAAAACCTACAGACAACCCAATGGAACACCCATAGGATCTCTGAAATCAGGGTTCTTAGGAGAAGCAGTAATGCAGAGACTCGAACAAACAGCTCAGCCAACCATCCAACCCAAACTTTGGGTCCGCTACATGGATGACACCTTCATTGTCACCAAACAAAACAAATTAGAGGAAACTTTCAAGACCATCAATAATACCCTTACTGGCATAAAATTCACTAAAGAGGAGGAAAACAACAACAAACTGCCATCCATTGATGTCGCAGTAGAGCGAACAGCCAATGGGGAATTTCAAAACAGCGTTTACAGGAAATCAACACATACGGACCAAATATTGAACTACAGAAGCAATTATCCCAACACCCACAAACGGAGCTGCATTAAAACATTAGTTTAATGAGCCACCACTCCCTGCAGTGCAGAGGAACTATGAAGAGCAGAGGAAAATCACTTATACAGTGTATTCAAAAAGAATGGGTACCCAATAAACACAGTCAGATTTCTCAGCAACAAATCCAAACAAGCAGACAAAACACGTCCAGAAACCCTAGCCACTCCCCTATATCAAAGACATCTCGGAAATGACTGCGAGACTACTCACACCTCTTAGCACCATTGTAGCTAACAAACCCACCAACACACTAAAACAGCACCTAATGAACTTGAAAGACCCTATACAGACAACAAACAAAACTAATGTCATATGCAAAATATCTTGCAAGAACTGTAACAAAAACTACATTGGACAAACTAGCCACCAGGATACATGAACATCAACGAGCCACAAAGAGACATGACCCATTCTCACTATTACCCTTACCTGCAGATGAGGAAGGACAACACTTTGGCTGGGACAACGCATCCATCCGAGGACATGACAAACAGAGACGTGCATATGAATTCCGAGAAGCATGGCATTCCAACCAGAACGCTATCAACAAACACATTGACTTGGATCCCATTTACCATCCCCTGAGAAAAGGAACAGGAAATGACATGGCCATAAGAAATGACATCGCCAACCCAAGGAAACCTAAACACATAAATAATAAAAAGCGAGCCATGCCACCAGCATTTCATCTGGAGGCTCACTGATGATGTTACCTCGTATGGTAACAAAATATCTGAAAACAAATCTTCCAGCTCTGTGAGCAAACGTACATCTGAACCTCGACCTGAGCTACAAATCTTCTCAAAAGTCGCTAACTAGAAATAAGATGTAAATAGAAAGGACTGTTATGTAGAGATAAGATTTACAATGGGAGAGGTTGGAAGCTAGAAATGACAGAATAATCATACTTCAAATGACACATCCTATTTTTCTTTTGTCACTAGGAATGAGGAAAAGACGTCAGTTTCAAAGATACTGGAATATTATATAGCTATTGAATGGACTTGGGTGTATATGGAATTCAAAGCCTTTGAAAAGAAGAAATGTAGATGTTAAAGGAATAAACCATGTTTTCTTTAGACAGAAATCAAAATGAAAGAAATCTGGGAGTCAATTTGAGATGAACACTAAGATCTGAGGTCTTAGAATTGAGTCAATGAGAAGATGTGCTTTTTTTTGGCTGGGCCTCCAGATACATGAAGGGACTATTTTATCCCTAGAGGGGATTCACAAAATAGCTGATTCTGAAAGCGATGAAGGTTTGTGCATGGTTTCAGCAGCAGATGGGCTGAGATATGGGGAGGTGGAAAATATCATCAAGATGCAAATGGGTGATCTTTGTGACAGGGTGCATGTGGAGTCAGAAGCTCAACGTCGAGTCAGGCTCTACTTTTCGTCATTTACATAAATGACTTGGATGCGAGCATAAGAGGGTATAGTTAGTAAGTTTGCAGATGACACCAAAATTGGAGGTGTAGTGGACAGCAAAGAAGGTTACCTCAGATTACAACAGGATTATGATCAGATGGGCCAATGGGCTGAGAAGTGGTAGATGGAGTTTAATTCAGATAAATGCAAGGTGCTGCATTTTGGGAAAGCAAATCTTAGCAGGACTTATACACTTAATGGTAAGGTCCTAGGGAGTGTTGCTGAACAAAGAGACCTTGGAGTGCAGGTTCATAGCTCCTTGAAAGTAGAGTCACAGGTAGATAGGATAGTGAAGGCGGCATCTGGTATGCTTTCCTTTATTGGTCAGAGTATTGAGTGCAGGAGTTGGGAGGTCATGTTGTGGCTGTCCAGGACATTGGTTAGGCCACTGTTGGAACATTGCGTGCAATTCTGGTCTCCTTCCTATCGGAAGGATGTTGAGAAACTTGAAAGGGTTCAGAAAAGGTTTACAAGGATGTTGCCAGGGTTGGAGTATTTGAACTATGGGGAGAGGCTGAACAGGCTGGGGCTGTTTTCCCTGGAGCGTTGGAGATGGAGGGGTTACCTTATAGAGGTTTACAAAATTATGAGGAGCATGGATAAGATAAATAGACAAAGTATTTTTCCTAGGGTGGGGGAGTCCATAACTAGAGGGCATAGGTTTAGGGTGAGAGGGGAAAGATATAAAAGGGACCTAAGGGGCAACGTTTTCACACAGAGGGTGGTACGAGTATGGAATGAGCTGCCGGAGGAAGTGGTGGAGGCTGGTACAATTGCAACATTTAAAAGGCATTTGTTTGGGTATATGAATAGGAAGGATTTGGAGAGATATGGGCCAGGTGCTGGCAGGTGGGACTAGATTGGTTTGGGATTTCTGGTCGGCATGGACAGATTGGACCAAAGGGTCTGTTTCCATGCTGTACACCTCTATGACTCTATAGAGTCACCAGTTCTACAAGTAGTCTCATTAAACCTGAGACAATGACTGTGGAGGGACTGCTATTCATGGCTGTGATCTTT
The DNA here is from genome assembly GCF_037043375.1 of Chiloscyllium plagiosum. NCBI lineage: Eukaryota > Metazoa > Chordata > Chondrichthyes > Orectolobiformes > Hemiscylliidae > Chiloscyllium > Chiloscyllium plagiosum. The sequence continues at coordinate 53,377,144 of NW_028270143.1, forward strand.
CACAATGTTTAGTTCAAAAATTCCTTTCTCATCCAGACTGGCAGCCAAATTAAAGAAAGTTATGTATAATGACATTTGCAATCTTAGGTTGACTCAAAAGGCAATAACATTATTTTATTACAACATTAAGAATCTGGCAGCCAATTGTCAAACAGTAATGACTCAAACACCACTAAGATAATGATCAGTTAATCTCTTTTGGTGATGTTGTTTGGTGTTGCCAGGGTTGGCTAGGACATTGAGGAGAACTCCTGGTTTCTCTTTGAAACTATGTCATAGAATATTTTATGGACACCCAACTGGGAAAAGGAGTCCAGAAGGCCTTTGACAGGGTGCCACAAAAGAGGCTGCTAAATATGATAAATAAGGTCCCATGCTATTTGGGCCAAAGTACAGGCATGGATAGAGGATAGAGGCTGACTCACAGTAGGCGCAGAGCAGCGTTAAAGGGATCTTTTTCAGGATGGCAGTTGGTAACTAATGGAGATCCGCAGTGATCAGTCATGGGACCACAGCTGTTCATTATACATTAACAAACTAGATAACAGAACTGAGCGCATTGTTGGTAAGTTTGCAGTTAACACAAAGATTTTTGGACAGACAGATAACGATGAGGAAGTGGGGGATCGCAGAATAACTCGGACAGGCTTGGAGAGTGGACAAAGAATTTACAGACGGAATACAATATAAAATCGTGTGAGGTTATGCACTTTGGTAGAAAAAGTAGCAGTATAGGCTATTTTCTAAATGGGAAAAGTGTTCCAAAAATCTGAAGCTCAAAGTGACTTAGGAGGTAGAGTTCAGGATTTTCTTAAGGTTAACATGAGCTTCAATTGGCAATCAAGAAGGTAAATGCAATGTTTGCATTCATTTCAAGAGGGCTAGAATACAAGAGCAGAGATTACTTCTGAGGCTGTAAAAGGATGTGGTCAGACTGAATTTGCAATATTGTAAGCAATTTTGAGCCCTCTATCCAAGGAAGGATTTGCTGGTTTTCGAGTGGGTCCAGGAGAGGTTTATAAGAATGATCCTGGGAATGAAGGGCTTGTTTATGAGGAGTGGATGAGGACTCTGGATCTGTACTCCATGAAGTTCAGAGGATGGGGTATCTTACTCAGACACTATACAAAAATGAGAGGCCACGAGTAGAACATACCTGGACCTGAGGGCACAGCCACAAAATGAAGGAATGACCCTTTAGAACTGAGGTGAAGAGTAATTTCTTCAGCCAAAGCTGGTGAATCGATGGGATTTATTGCCACAGAAGGCTGTGGAGGTCAAGTCACTGGAGTCTATTTAAGGTATAAATAGATAGACTCTTGATCAGTATGTTGATTAAGGAATACAGGGAGAAGGCAGGAGAATGGGTTTGAAGCAGACTCAACGAGCTGAATGGCCTAATTCTGAATGGCCATAAATCTGGCTAAGGTTTCTCAACTACAACCACAGGGATGCCAAGACAGCAGACTTCCTAGCAGCACTAGAATGCACACTCAGAAACAATGGACTGACAGAAGAGCCACAACAAACAGTGAGACAAAGTATCGTACCCCTGATAACAAGGAAAAGACAAACACATAACCTCAACACCAAGGAGAGGGAAGCACTAAAAGCACTAAGAAACGATAAGAATGTAATCATACTACCAGCAGACAAAGGCAGAGTGACGGTCATCCTGGACAAAGCAGAGTACATCCAAAAAGCACAACTACTTGCAGATACCAACACCTACCAAAAGAGGGAGTTTGACCCCACCCCACAGCTCACCAATAGGATAAGCAACACAGAGGAACCTACAAAAAAAAAACGGACAGATAACCAGGTTTGACCTCCAAAGAATAAAACCTGAAAGCAACAACACCCCCAGATTCTATGGACTACCGAAAGTGCACAAACCAGACATCCCACTCAGACCCATATATTATCGCTACCGGGGACACCATCACACAAACTGGCTAAAGAACTACAGCAGAAACTGAAACACCTGATCAGCGGATCCAGACAATGTATACAATCAACACAGGAAATCTTGGACATCATCAGAAATATACACATAGACAAGGAAGAAACTATGGTCTCATTCGATGTAACGGCACTGTTCACCTCTATCGATAAAACCCTAGCCAGAGAAACAATAGCCAACCTGCTGGACATACAGAACAGACAACAAGACGGGGAACCTATCAACAAAGACTGCATACTCAAACTAATGGACCTGTGCCTCACAACACACTTCACATTCAACAACCAAATATATGAACAAATCAACGGAAGACTCATGGGCTCACCCATCTCTGGACTCATAGCAGAAGTGGTAATGCAAAGGTTAGAACAAACAGTCTTACCGCAAATTCAACCCAAACTCTGGGTCAGATATGTGGATGATACCTTTGTAATCATTAAAAACACAGAAATAGAGAACACACACCGGATCATCAACGCCACACTCACAGGAATCCGATTCACTAGAGAGGAAGAAAAGGACAACCAACTCCCATTCCTAGACGTGATGGTACAGAGAACACCGAACGAAGAATTCACCACAAAGGTATACAGGAAAGCCACACACACAGACCAAGTCCTAAACTACGAAAGCAACCACCCCAACACACACAAAAGAAGTTGCATCAAGACACTATTCAAAAGGGCCATAACACACTGCAGTACACCAGAACTGCAAAAAGAGGAAGAAGAACACCTCTACAATGTATTCGCCAAAAACGGATACCCACGCAATTTCATCAACAAATGCCTAAGGGAAAGACAACGGAATGAGGACATGCCACAACCCAAAGGACTAGCCACACTACCGTGCATCAAAAACATTTCTGAACTGACAGCCAGACTACTGCGACCACTAGGACTCATAACAAAGTAACAGCCACTCTCAGACAACAACTCACTAGGACAAAGGACCCGATACCCAGCATGAGCAAAACCAGTGTAGTGTACAAAATCCCATGCAAGGACTGCACAAAACACTACATAGGACAAACAGGAAGACAGCTAACGGTCCACATCCATGAACACCAACTAGCCACGAAACGACATGACCAGTTATCCTTAGTAGCCACACACTCAGATGACAAGCAACATGAGTTCGACTGGGACAACATTACCATTATAGGACAAGCCAAACAGAGAACAGCCAGGGAATTCCTACAGGCATGGCACTCATCCACAGATTCAATCAATAAGCACATCGACCTGGACCCAATATACCGGCCACTGCAGCGGACAGCTGGAACTGACAACTAGAAGTGGCAGGTACAAATCACTATAAATGCCGGAGGAAAGATCACAGAAGCGCTTCACAGGAGGCTCCCAAGCACTGAGGATGTCACCTAGACAGGGGACGAAACGTCTGCAACACAAATTCCCAGCTCGGCGAACAGAACCACAACAACGAGCACCCGAGCTACAAATCCTCTCCCAAACTTTGAAATTATGGTCTTATGCATCTAAAAGACAACACCACTGAACACTGCGGCACTCCTTCACTACTGCAAAGGTGATAGCCTAGATTTTGGGCTCAGATTTTTAAAGTAAAACTTGAATCCACAATCCTCTGATCCAGAGATACGATAACTATGAAAAAACTGAAAGAACTGCAGACGCTGCCAACCAGAAACAAAAACAGAAGTAGCAGGAAAAGGAAAGCAGGTTTGGCAGCATCTGTGAAGATAAATCAAAGTTAATGTTTCAGGGCCGGAGACCCGTCCTCAGATGATCTGAAACGTCAACTTTATTTTCTCTTCACAGGTGCTGCCAGACCTGCTGAACTTTGCCAGTAACTTCTGTTTTTGTAGACGGTAACTATGGCTGGGCTACAACCTACACCAGTTCAGTTATCATAACGAGTAGTTCGACAACAAAAAGTTAGTAAAAGGGGATCAAAAGAAATACTGAAAATAGCTAACACTAATTCTTTTATCATAAAAACATACCTTTAATTATTATCCTTTACTGTGTAGTAGATATGAAGTTTCGAGGCCAGATTTTAAAAATAAATTTTAAGTGTTCTCCTCAATCAATCCAAATAAGATGAGGAATAACCAATACAATATGCAAACAGTTTATATTTTTAAATTTGCTCATGGGATGTAGGTGTCACTGGAGAAACTAGCATTTATTGCCCATCTGTAATTGTTCATAGACAAATGCTGTAGGTTTAGGAACACATGCAGGTCAAACTCAGTACAGATGACAAATTTCCTTTTCCAAATGGCATGAGTGAATCAGAGGCGTTTTACAACAATCAACAATTGTTTCCATTAGACTGGCTTTTTTTTCAGAGTTTCGTCAAATTCAAGTTTCACTATCTGCCATGGTGGGATTTGAACCACTGTCCCCAGGACATTCGTCTGGGGTTCTGGATTACTGGTCGAGTGACATGGCCACAATGTCCCCATGTTCCCCAATATGATGTCAACTTTAATTATTGCCATTGAAACCAGAACAGATTTGACAGAAATTCAATAAACGTATCAATCAAACTAATTTTGAAAAATGTTCAAAAAGAAAAAAAATCTCACATATGCAGCACTGAAGAGTTTTTGTTGTTCATATATTTGCAGTAAAATTTGTAATCATTGAGAAATACAGCTTTTTCTTGTGGGTTTTTGTAAGCAGAATGGAATATATGAGAAGATATTCATTGCAGTAATCCACGTTTTTTTTTTAATGGTATTTGAACTTTGGCAATTTCTAAGCGACCCAAACAAGCGTCATAGATCCACCACATCATTACCATAGCATTCACTTTCAGCACACTTGCGTGACAGGAACTCCTCAATTACTTAACCAGCCCTCCCACAGTCTGGAACCTTAACAAATGCTTTGGAATGCATCAAGACTTCACACGAAAGACCAGAAACACTCTTGTGCCAAAAACTTTAAGAGTTAACCCAATCACTTCTCGAATTATTCTATATATTGTCAAGTTGCTTGGCTGATTTTTAAATAAAAAGATTGTGAACCTTCCTGCTTCGCCAAACGTCTACCTCCAATGAAGCTAAAATGGCAAATCTCATGAAACTTTAAAACTAAACTGAAAGCAGTTGAGTCTGTGTACTATCCATAATGTGAATCATACAGAAACCATTTAGCCTTTTAACTTAAAATAATAAAGAACAGTATCAAAGTCATTTTAGCTCAGTCTCCATTGTCGATCAACTGTTTGTGTTCTGAAATAAAAATGAGCAAAGCAACTTTTTAATTTAAATACATTCTGAAAGTGGTCCCTTTTTCAATATAATGAATTGTGGTTATGTAAATCTAACCAACTGTTTTGCTGTTCAATTTTTAAAGAACCAATGAAAATATACATAACGAGCAATTTCCTTCACCTCCCCCATAAATTAATAGTTTTTTTAAAAATAGAAAGTGAAAGGTTAAAGTACTACAAATGGAGTCATACAGCATGAAAACAGACCCTTTGGTACAACTAGTCCATGCCGAACATAATCCCAAACTAAATTAATCCCTCCTCCCTCCAAACATTTCTTATTCATGTACTTATCGAAATATCTTTTAAACATTGTAACTGTATCCACATGCATCACTTGCTTTGGAAGTTCATTCCACACACAAACCACTGTGTAAAAATGTTGCCCCTCATATCCTTTTTAAATCTTTTTCCTCTCACCTTGAAAATATGCCCCCTCATCTTGAAATTCCCCACCATAGGGAAAAGACACTTGCCATTCACCTTATCTGTACCAGTCATTATTTTATAAACTCTATAAGGTCACTTCTTAACCTCCCATGTTCCAATGAAAAAGTTTCCAGCCTATCTCGCTTCTCTTTATAACTAAAACCCTTCAATCCTGGCGACATCCTGGTAAATCTCTTCTGAACCCTCTACAGCTTAAAAATATCTTTCCTTTAATAGGGACACTACAACTGGACACAGTATTCCAAAACAGGCCTCACCAACACCCTGTACAACCTTAACATAACATCCCAATTCCTATACTCAGAGGTCTGAGCACTGACGGTAAGCATGCTAAACACTTTCTTAATGACCCTGTCTACATATGTTGCAAACTTCAAAAAATTCTGTACCCGAACCCCAGCGTCTCTCTCCCCAAGGCCTTCCTTTTAATTGTATAAGTCTTGACTTTGGAGAAAGTGAGGACTGCAGATGCTGGAGATCAGAGTCAGAGTGTGATGCTGAAAAAGCAGAGCCAGTCAGGCAGCATCCGAGAAACAGGAGAATCAACATTGAGTATACTGATGAAGGGCTTATGCTTGAAGCGTTGATTCTCTTGCTCCTCGGATGCTGCCTGACTGGCTCTGCTTTTTCAGCACCACACACCTTTACTAAGTCTTGACGTTGTTTTACCGAAATGAAAAGCAACAAAACTTCACCTTCATTGTTAAAATTATATAGCCTTCCATTTGTTGATATTTCTTAGATGTTTCCTGCAAACAGCAAGAACACCTGATCATTATTCATAAAGACTATTTAGCTTCATAGATCTGTGCTGATACTTTAAATCAGCAATTAGAGTAACTATCATTGCACCACAAAACAATAAAACTAATTTAAAGAAAGTTATTTTCAGAACTCACCACTTGCTTCTGCCTATGCAATAGATTCTGTAAAGGTTCTTGATAATTACAAGTCAGCAAATGTCACTCCACTATTTAAGAAGGGGAGAAGAGGGACAATGGAGAATCGCAGATCAATTAAGCTTGACATCCACCTTCTTTTTAAGTCATTCACGGGACGTGGGCACCCAACATAAATCCATTTATGGCAATATATTGCAGCATTTTAGGTTTTGTCTTCAGCACAGATATATCCAAATTTGGTGCTATTTGAATTTGTCCCACTGTGCGGCCTATGTAAGTCATTTTTGCTTCACCAAATTTACTTGTAACTATTTTCATGACCATGTTGATTCTGTGTATCTTATCAGACAGTTCATTCAAGCAGTGTAAACATTCTTCCTAGGTTTGGCTGAACATAACCTAGTCGTGACATAAAGGTGAGTTACTTAGACCAATGACTTTGTTGTTGAATTGTTAGAACATTGCTGGTGCAGGTTTTATTCCAAATGGCACGACTTAACATTCATTTGCTGGTAAAAAAGCTGATATTTCTTTGATTCTGTCATTCAATGCAAATTGCTCAAAACCTTTTAGCAAATCGATATTGGCAATGAATTATGCATGTCCAATTCTTTCAATACAGTTCTCTAGTCTAGCAACAGGATAACATTCAGCTCTTGTTATCACTTTGACTTATGATAATCATAATAAAAACCTTGTGACCTATCTGGTTCATCATCATAATGGGTGAGCTCTAGGTACTCAGTTTAGTAATGTGATTGCCTGTCATGAAATTTATCTCTTCACTCACCTGAGGTAACTTCTCTGGACTGAGCCTGTAAGGATGTTGTTTTATGGGTGACATCTCCCCATATTAACATCAAAAAATGTTTTCATGGCTTATTCAGATATATTAACTTATGAGTCTAATAGCCTCTGTAGTCACTTTGATAGGATTCTATCTTCCAGAAAAATATTGCATCTAGATGTTTAAGTATCTCCATACTATCCGATCTAATTACTAGAGAGTCAACTTACAACTCTTCATTTCTGATTCATTCTGCAATTGCTTTCATAATTTTATTTTATATCCTATTTTTTTCACTACCTAACAATCCTCCTTGTCATAATATCTCTTTAACATATTAACATGACAAACCCATTGATTTTTCTTCTTGTCTGGAGTATTCACGACATAGCTGCCATTACAGAGTTTCTGTTTGCAGATTGAACATTGCTGCTAATGGTTGCCCAGAAACAGATAATAACCTCACAATCAGTAAAACAAAACTTAGCTTTGGTTTTTATCTGCTCTATTTTCATTGATTGTTAAATACATTATATCTGCGAATTCACATGCTTTGATTAATTTTTCTCAAACTTGAAGGGTAGCCACTGAGCTTTAGTTTATGAAATTTCTCTTTAATCCATTTAAGAATCCTCTTACCCTAGTGTCCATGCATCAGTTCAAAAGGACTGAGTCCTTGCCTCTAATTGTAACATTGCTTGTCCAACAACCATTCGGTTGGGCAGAAATTTACTCCCATTATGTATTGGGAAGAGCCAAAATCCTTGCCGCAAACAATTTCCTATCTGATAATTCCATCCTCCTCGTTGATTTAACTGTCTTACTAATAAGGTTGATTGCATATCCTCAATCTGATAAACAATTGAAGGCGGCCAAATAGTTTTTACAGGCAGGCAAATGACCTTTCAAGAAGCACTTTCAAATTGAAAATGTTTCCAGTTTCTATTGTAATTAAGTACGTAAAATACATTATACACACACATACATATTGGCATGAAACTGAAAAAAATCCATTGTCTACATCACTATAAACAGCAAATTAAAACTGACTTCGATATTTTCAAAAACTTTTATGAAAATTGCAGATTGCAATAATTTTTTTGGCATAGATTATGCAATTTAGAAGTCCACCCAATTCTCCAGGTCAAGCAAACAGCATTGCTCACTGAAACTACAGTTCATGTGACATCTCACTTGAAGTGCAAGGGTGGTCATGCACTAGTGCACAAGTCAAATGTTAGTATGCAGATACAGCAAGCACTTAAGGAGGTTAATTAAATGTTATCGTTTATTACAACGGGAATTGAAACTGGGTATGGAAGGTTGAATTATTAGTAAAGACTGGATAAGCTGGGACCTTTTTCATTAGAACACAGGAGGTTCAGAGGTGACCTCATTGAAATTAATAAAAATAACGAGGGGTATAGATAGAGTTACTGGTAGTTGTCTTTTCCCTAGAATGGGGGATTTCAAAACTAGGGGGCACATTTAAGGTGGGAGGAGAGAGATTTAAAAAAGACATGAGTGGCAAATATTTTACAGAGGATGGTTCACGTGTGGAATGAACCAGACGGGGAAGTGGTGGATGGGAGTATAATTACAATGTTTAAAATACGTTTGCATAAGTACATGAATAGGAAATCTTCAGGAATATGGCAAGAAGGAGGCAGGTGTGACTAGTTTAGTTTGGGATTATGTTTGGTATAGACTAAAGGGTCTATTTCTGAGCTGTATGACTTTATAAATCGATTACTATGTGATGCTTCAGTTATGATTTGGAGACGCCAGTGTTAGACTGGGGTGTACAAAGTTAAAAATCACAACACCAGGTTATAGTCCAACAGATTTATTTGGAAGCACTAGCTTTCGGAGCACTACTCCTTCATCAGGCGATTGTGGAGAATAAGATCGTAAGACACAGAATTTATAGCAAAAGTTTCCAGTGTGACGTAACTGAAATTATATATTGAAAAAGACCTGAATTGTTTGTTAAGTCTCTCATCCTTTAGGATGACCATGTTGGTTTCGGCTCTTTCATATGTAAATCGCAAAATTTGTTTTATAAGTTACATGGACACAGGGAGCTAACACCTTCAATACATTATCTGGGCCGACATGACACCAATTGTTAAAGTTCACTTGAGAATGTAACTTATAAAAAAAGTTCTGCCAAAGGAAGTACAGAAGGCTGGTACAATTACATCATATGAAAGGCATCTCGATGGGTATATGAATAGGAAGGGTTTAAAGGGATATGGACCAAATGCTGGCAAATGGGACTAGATTAAGTTAAAAATCACACAACACCAGGTTATAATCCAACAGGTTTATTTGGAAGCACTAGCTTTCGGAACACTGCTTCTTCATCAGGTGGTTGTCCTAGATTAATTTAGGATATCTGGTCAACGTGGGTGAGTTGGACCAAAAGATCTGTTTCCATGTTGTACAACTCTATGACTACTTCTGCTCCTAATCCGTATGCTCATATTACAGAGCTACAGATGCAAAGTCAATTCAGTTAAACGAAACCTTTGCACTAAGGCCACTAGATGGAGGTGGTGCACTAATTATCTCACTGTGCCTTTCAACAAAGTATTTGTAAAAATTGCTATACTGTTAAATAGTATATATGTATACATTATCTCAATCACAATGCCCTGGATTCGTGGATTGTGCAAGTTTACACCAGGCCCACAGACCTTCCAAGATGCAGAAAAAAAGTTTTGCTGCAATATCTGACTTTTCCTGGGTGAAAGGAATAACTGATTGTACGTGTAGAGTTATAAAAATCTACAGCAGAGAGTAAAGGCCCTTTGGCACATTGAGTCTGCGCCAGTCAAAAACAACCAACTAACTATTCTCATGTCATTTTCCAGCACTTAGATTTGAGATTTAGATTGAAGTTTAATCATCATACGTACTCCAGTATGGGGTACAAGAGTACAGTGAAAAGTGTACAATGTGACTACACACGGCGCCATCTTAAGCGCAATGCACCTAGGTACAAAATCTTACAGAAAAATAAAGAAATAAGTTACAAACTTCAGCACTACAGTCTTCTTAGTAAAGAAATGAAAAAAAAAAGTTAAAGCAGTCCTCTCTTAAGCCATAGGCCAGCAGACACTCCAAGCTGGGCTTTCCCCCAACAGGACTTGCTCTTCCCTGAGCTGGGCTAAGACTTGCCTGTGTTTGCCTGCCACCCTCACCACCGCTGCCGACCTCCATCGGCCAGGACCACCACCTCAGCATCCTTCACTGCAACTTGGGCCTGTGCTGGGCCCCAGCTGCTAACATGCTCTGTTGCCGCGTTAACTGCCTTGCTGCAGACTCCTGCTCCAGTACCACTCTAGATAGCAATTAAATCATGATGCTGTTGACCTTCAATGTCCATCATCCACCACTGTCACTGCCTCCATGACCAAACTCCAAAGACCAAAGAACCAAAATAAAGACACAGCAAAGCAACAAAAGAAGAAAAACATAGAAAAGTGGTTGGAACTGACAAGTTCTGGTGAGGAGCCCTAGTCCGCCACCATTTTGGCCCATTGCTTTGTGTGCCTTGGCACAGCACATCTAAATACTTAAATGTTATGTGAATTTCTGCCTCTACCACCCTCACAGGCAGTGAGTTTCATATTCCCACCACCCTCTGGATGAAAAAGCTTTTCCTCACATCTCCTCTAAACTTTCTGCTCCTTCCCTTAAATCCATGGTCCGTGAGGGGTCATTGATTCCTCCATCAAGGGGAGGAGTTTCGTCCTCTCTACCCTATCTATGCCCCACAGAATTTTGATTTGGAGATGCCAGTATTGGACAGGAGTGTACAATGTTAAAAATCACACAAAACCAGGTTATAGTCAAACAGGTTATTTGGAAGTACTAGCTTTCGGAACGCTGCTCCTTCATCAGTTGTTTGTGGAGTATAAGATCGTAAGTCACAGAATTTATAGCACCAGTTTACAGTGTGATGCAACTGAAATTATACATTGAAAAAGACCTGGATTGTTTGTTAAATCTCTCATCTTTTAGAATGATCATGTTGGCTTTTTCATATGTAAATCCCAGAACCTTTTTTTTAAAAAGTTACATTCTCAAATGAACTTTAACAATATGTGCCATGTCAGCTCAGATAATGCATTGAATGTGTGAGGTGCTCTGTGTCCCAAAACTGCATGAATCCATGGAAGATTCTGTAAATCCCTTTTTTAGAAATAGAATCAGTCTGAACACTGGGCACAGGCAGTCTCACACAGGGCACCAATAGTATCATGTTCCTGATAGGTCGGAGAGATTCATCAACAAAAGGCACTCCATTCTATCAACGTTTGGATGGGATTAGACCACCAGATGATATTATGAATGTTCAATTTCCAGACAATGTCACCATGTTTAATCTGGAGGAATCTTGCCTGACTCAGCTATGCCATGCACATGACTGCCTGTATAGCAACAAAGCTTTTAATGACGTGGTTAAAAATCACACAACACCCAGGTTATAGTCCAACAGGTTTAATTGGAAGCACTAACTTTTGGAGCGCTGCTCCTTTATCCTTTAAATAACATGGCTCTTCACTCCCCTGAGAAACATACAGAATGGGGCCCAGCAGCATTATCATGGGAGTTATATTCAAATGTGGAAGATCATTGAAAATTCAGTTATTAAAGATAAATTTTCAGGTGCTTGACAGATCTAGTGACATATTATAATATTCAACTGCCAAAGTGGTCAGGATATTGGTTATCTATTCACCCTGCACAATTTTGGGTACTCAAAAGAGATAGGTGCCAAGGAAGGACCCATGTCATCAGAACAGGAGGATGAAGAGGAAGGCAAGGAATGGCTGGTGGTGTCAGAAAGTGAGCCATTTTAAATACATGGTGGCCAGCGATGGATCGGCAGATGCCAAGAGTCAGTGGTTGATGCCACGCAATATGTAATGGTCACCAAAGACTTATTAAAAACAGCAGAAATTGATCACAAGTAACTCACAACACAGAGTATTCACTGTAAAGTGGCAAACCTGAAACCTTCAAGTTAAAGATGCTAATGCCATCATTATGGATTGTGCTCCAGTGTCACTCAGAGGAAACAGGGGCACGCCGCTCCCCACTCTAGCTGCATGATTATGAAGAACATGGTTTCTGACCTGAGCATGCAGGGACCTTGTCTGTGCTCACTGGCATATGTACTACAGATCCCGTTCTGACACACAGCTGTGGAAAACAAGGGTGTCAAAAGCTGCACAGAACCCCTCATGCCCTTCCTTGATTGCAAGTCTTATGTATTCTTTCAGGTAGCCTGGAAGAAACCAACTGCAGGACTGCAGCTGCTGACCTCTCCAACCACCAGCACAGGAGTCCTATTTGATTCACATGTCATATACACCATGGAGAGCAGTGCTCGCATTATGAACAGGCTGGTCCAGTTAACTAAATGTATGGTATCAGCAAAATGATAGATCTTCAGCATCCACAACACAAAGATAAAATCCCCTCCAGCAGCTTCAATTATTTATTTTACACAACAGATGCTTTAAGGTAAAAGCTTCATAGTACACTGAAAACACTTCTGTTAGCTACCCCAATTAAAGTCTACCTGTAGTCAGCTTATATCAAAGCAATAACACATTGGTTTCAGGTCATTTATTGAATTTTCCTGCTGTAAGAAACAACATATTTTTCATTTTTGGGATTGTGAACAGAAAAGGGAAGTTGGACCACAGTAACTAAAGGACCAGGAAAATTTTGCCACTTGAAAATCAAGTGCTGCATATATTGTTGAATTGTGTGATAACATATTCATTTGAAGCAGTAAAAGGGAGAATTTAAGACTGAGGACACCAAGAATCTTCCAAGTTAAGAAGCTGTAGGACAACAGCTATCTAATTGCTTGAACCGCACAGTGTTAAAAAGTTGCAACTTCCAGGAGCCGCCGTTCCTGAAGAGAAGTCCAGAGTCAATAGAGAGAAAGCACCTGCCTCTTTCTCTCTCAGCCCACATGGGGAAAAGACTGAACAACAATGAAAGCTTAGAAGAATAAATTCTTCAAAAGACCTCAGTCCACCTGATCAGCCATTGATTCAAAGAATGACCATCACCCTAAAGGCAAAAGTGTGTTAACATTGCAAAAATCAACAGGACTGTGAGAAAATAATTTTACACCTGGTGTTCTGGACTTCTAGTCTTCAGAATTTTACTTAACCTGCCTATATTATTTTTCCAACCATAGTTTGTGTGTTAACCAGTTGTCTTTTGTTTATCTTAAGTATAACTGAGGTGTATTTTGGGACTTCTAAATGTATAGTTTAAATCACACAGTAGTATATTAGAAATCATTTCATTTCACTGCTCTTGCTAAAGTTAAGTCATTTGCTGTTACTGATTAACCTGGCGTGACTGCTTTTATCCTGCGGAGCAGTCAGACAAATTGGTTATTTTAGTAGTTGCTTTAGATATTATACATTTATACACTTTGCAGAATAGTGGGACATGATTATCAGTGCACTCTTCCCAGATTATTAAAGGTAGTAGAACAAGTGGAGAGAGTACTTAATAAAGCAAACAATGTCTTCAGCTTTATTAATACAGGCATTGAATAAAAAAAGCAGAGAAGTGATATTGATTTTGTACAGGACACTCATTAGGCCTTCGCTGGAGTAGACTGTTCTGTTGTGGGTAACACACTATAGGAAAGATGGGAATGCATTGTAGACAGTGCAGAAGCCATTTACAAGAATGGTTCCAGGGATGAGAAACTTCAGTTGTAAGGATAAATTGAAGAAGTGGAGAGAAGGCTGCTGTGGTAGAGATTTTCAAAATCATGAGCAGTTGGGCAGAGTAGATAGGTAGAATTTTTAAGCTCTTTTTTCCCTGCTGAGTTTAATCAGTATCACATAATTACAACAACTTCATCTCATCTCTTTTCCTGAAAATGTGCAGTGGCGGGAAGTTATTGTATGATTTATAGTTTAGTAATACTAAGTGCTAATAGCATCACCATTATTTTGAGCACAAAGTCTATTATTCAGCCTTAAAAAAAAAACAATGGTTATAGTGTTTCCATTCAAAAGGATGAGATGAGCAATATCATTTTGAAAAACTGAAAGCAGGTATACAACAAACTAGAACAAATTAGATCTTGTGGTATTGCCAACATATTTTACTTCTAGTGTTTTCAGCCATACAGTTAACCCCAAAGCCCGAGAAATCCTGTGAAGTAAATGTAAAGATTCATATCTTTGATATTTCCAATAACATTCAATACAAATGTCAACTTTTTTTGTAATTTTCTTACTTTGACAAAGTAGTTATACAAAAGAATGACCATTTTATTTTTGGTTCATATAAGTTCTGTTTTTAGCATTCGTTTGTGCATTTGGAGATTTAGAAGAATTGCCAAAATTCACCCTCATTGTTCAAAAGTGCTCAACTTAAATTGAAAGTTAAAAATGAAGTTTCTGTATCAACATAGTGTTAGGAAGTGCAGCTCCCTGTACACCAACACAATATTCTGAGGAATAGAAGGAAAGTAGGTCATGATTAGGTTTCCCTATGACTAACACCAATATTTCCCTCCGTGTATCTGTTTTAATCAATTTATAAATCCACTATTTGTTAATGTTTTCATAAGTTATTAAAACAAGTCTGAGATTGAGATCTCAAGTGGATAATGAATGATATAGTTTCCTATAGGGTTACTTTTTTTTGTAATATTAAGCATTATTAAAATTAGAGGAACAATGACCTTGTACGACCATTCTCTTAGTTGCTACCAGCAACTCACTGAGAGCAGGTCAAGGGCCAGCCTTTCTTGACTAGAGAATTATGAATCATAAACACACCATGAAACAGGGAAAAACCCATAAAATTCCGCTGTCATTGTGCAAAAAAATAATTAATTTAGCCATCAAGTCCACACAAAAGTTCAGGGCACTAACTATTTTAAGGTAACTTCCATAATTACATGCACTTGTTCTCCAATACCTGACCATAATTTTTGTGTAGTGTTCAAAAGAGATATGAAGATATAGAGTCAGAGACGTACAGCACGGAAACAGACCCTTCGGTTTAACTCATCCATGCTGACCAGATATCCCAACCTAATCTAGTCCCATTTGCCAGTACTTGGCCCATATCCCTCTAAGCCCTTCCCATTCATATACCCATCCAGATGCTTTTTAAATCTTGAAATTATACCAGCCTCCACTCCTTCCTCTGTCAGCTCATTCCATACCCGCACCGCCCTCTTCATGAAAAAGATTCCCCTTATGTCCCTTTTATATCTTTTCCCCTCTAGTTCTGGACTCGACCACCCCAGGGAAAAGACTTTGTCTATTTACCCTATCCATGCAGCACCTCATATTTATCTAATTCAAGCTCCATTTGCCACTCCTCAGCCCTTTGACCCATCTGATCAAGATCCCGTTGTAATCTGAGATAACCTTCTTCACTGTCCATTACACCTCCAATTTTGGTGTCATCTGCAAACTTACTAACTATACCTCCTATGTTCACATCCAAATCATTTATATAAAATGATGAAAAGTTATGAACCCAGTACTGATCTTTGTGCCACTCCACTGGTCACAGGCCTCCAGTCTGAAAAGCAATCCTCCACCACCACCCTCTGTCTTCTACCTTCGAGCCAGTTCTGGATCCAAATGGCTAGTTCTCACTGGCAGAGGTTCCAATTTGTCTGGGTTAAGGGATTTTGTAAATGGTTAACAGATACTGCCTAAGACAACAATCAGGGAAAAGGCTTTTAAATTTTTGGTTCGAACACGTACAATGAAAAGAGAGCAGCCAGTTCTCCCAGTTCAGCGTTTTATTTCCTGGTTTGGTTTGGTTTTAGCAAGCAGTCTGTTCAAAGCTGCTGGTCAAAGAAAACTGCTGGGGAAAAAAAAAGATTCCCTGATTCAATAGATGTTTCTTTCTGACTCACTCTCTAACATCTGTCCTGTAAGAAACCTGTGTTTGTATTTATCTTTTTGCCAAGGGGTTTTTTTTATGGGGATGTTGCAGGAAATTAGAACAGCTGTTTGTTAAATTGCAGGGATATTATGTTGGTTGGGTTTTCATATAAGTTTATTCTAAATTCTGTTTGCTTTTGCCTGTGTTTCATTCGGTGTTGTGTCAACACATTGTGTTTTACTTGAAGCCAAGTGATTTTATCCGCTGGAATTTCCACCTTACATCTGCCTAAAACAGCTAGAAAAGTTAGGGTCTGAGCTACCTTCTTGAAACGTATGGGGGGGGGGGGGGTTCTGGACTGATCCTGAACAAAAGGCATAAATACATTGAAATGATGAATATTAAAATGTAACTTTTTTTGAAGTGGTGGCTGTCAACACATCATTTGGCTGTGACAATATCTGCTCCAGGCAGATCTCAAACTCAATACAATATGTAATTAAAATATGGACGATCACAATTACTTGTGAAATTCAAATGCGGTTTTGTTCAGGATGAACTGTCAATGGAACAAGACTGTCACACCTATCAGCAGATTTGACTTTCTACTTCAATCTGGACAACAGAGGCATTGAAACTCAATGTCTTTTCTTGAGTGACATTCAAAAGCTGATTTAACTTGAAAGGGTTAAGGCAACCATGGCTGTCTCAAATTGTTTAAAGGATGAAAGATGTCATGTATTGTGAATGATTATACATACTCCAATCTGCAGGCACTATTCACAGCTTGATAAGGCTGCATTCTCATACCTGGGTTGTTTTTATGCTGCTTCTGGCTCCCAACTGCCTCTGGTCTCAATTTAAAAGTACATTTTTTTCACTTATGCAGCCTAGCATTTGCCCTCACAGAAGACTTTTTTTTCCTTGGTGGTGGCTATGCTGAAAGTTTATTTTTGATGTGGTGTTCATATATTTATACAAACTACCACCCCCCTAATGGCTACAGGTGCAAAAACACTTGGTCAACAAACTATGGTTAAATTCCCTAAATTTTAAGAAAACAGAACATAAAACAGTACAGAACACGAACAGACTCTTCGGCCCACCATGTCTTTGTCAACCATGATACCATTCTAAATTAATCTCAACTGTCTGCACATTTTCTCTTTTTCCTATCTGTTCAGGTAGGAAAATGCCTGTTATGCTTTGCGAATATATCTGCTTCTACCACCTCCCCTGACAGCACACCCCAGTCACCTACCACCATCTGTGTAAAAAACGTACCTTGCACCATCTCCTTTAAACTTTGTCCTTCTCACATTAAACCTATACCCCTCAAATATTTCACATTTTCACCTGGGAAAAAAGACTCCAACTATCCACCATATCCATGCCTCTCATAATTTTACATACTTCTAGCTCAGCCTTCAACACTCCAGCGAAAAGAATCCAAGTTCGTCCAGTCTCTCATTATAGCTAATACACTCGAATTCAGGGAACATCCTGATAAACATCTTTTGCACCCTCTCAAACACCACCGCATTCTTCCGATAGTGTGGTGACTAGAACTGCATATAATATTGCAAATGTGACTTAACTAAAGTCTTAGACATTTGCAGCAGGACTTGCCAACTTCTATACTTAGCACCCCAACCGATGAAGGCATTTGTCTTCTTTACCACCTTATTTATTGTGGTGCCACTTTCAGGGAGCTATGGACTTGCACTCCAAGATCTCTTTGTGTATCAGTGCTCCTAAGGATCCTGCCATTTGTTGTACACTTTTGTCTTGTATTTGACCTTCTAAACTCATCTGCCATTTCTCTGCCCAACTTTCCAACTGTTGTATCCTTTAACAACCTTCCTTACTACCCATAACTCATTAACTTTCACGTCATCTTCAAACTCACTAATCAGACCACTTAGATTGTCATACATATCATTTATACATATTACAAATGAGAGGTCCCAGCACTGATTCTTGAAACATAACTGATCAAAGACCTCCAGTCAGAAAAACACCTCTAACTACGCTCTGTCTCATATGACCAAGAAAATTTTGTATCCAATTTAGCCAGTGTTAACCACTGAGTCACTGTGGGGCGAGCATGGTGGCTCAGTGGCGAGCACTGTTACCTCACAGCGCCAGGAACCTGGGTTCTATTCCCACCTCAGGCGCCTGTCTGTATGGAGTTTGCAATTCTGTTGTCTGCGTGGGTTTCCTCCAGGTGCTCCAGTTTCTTCCCACGGTCCAAAGATGCAGATCAGGTGAATTGGCCATGCTAAATTGCCCATAGTGTTAGGTCCATTAGTCAGGAGTAAATGTCGGGGAATGGGTCTGAGTGGATTACTTTTCAGAGGGTCAGCGTGGACTGGTTGGGCCAAATGGCCTGTTTCCACACTGCAAGGAATCTACTCTAATCTGCCAACTCATCATAGATTCCAATGCTATTTAATTTTCTGTACCAAACTGGCATGAGGGACCATTTCAAATGCTTTAGTAAACATCCACTGCTCTACACGCAATTATATTCGTCACTTTCTCAAAAAACTCAATCAAGTTTGGGAGACAAGACCTCCCCCACATTCAGTAATGCTAACTATCCCCAATAATTCCATTCTTCTCCAAATGCAAGCAAGTCTGTCCCTAAACATTTCAATAATTTCCCTATGACTGATATAAAGCTCACCAGGCTATAGAGTCATCGTCCTAGAGATGTGCAGCACAGAAACAGACCCTTTGGTCCGACCCATCCATGCTGTCAAAATATCCCAACCCAATCTAGTCCAACCTGCCAGCACCCAGCCCATATCCCTCCAAACTTCATATACCCATCCAAATGCCTTTTGAATGTTGCAATTGTACTAGCCTTCACCACTTCCTCTGGCAGCTCATTCTACACACGTATCACCCTCTGCGTGAAAAAGTTGTTCCTTAGGTCTCTTTTATATCATTTCCCTCTCACACTAAACCTATGCCCTCTAGTTCTGGACTCCCCCACCCCAGGGAAAAGACTTTGTCTATTTATCCTATCCATGTGCCTCATAATTTTGTAAATCGCTATAGGGTCACCCCTCAGTCTCCGATTCTCTAGGGAAAACAGCCCCAGCCTATTCAGCCTCTCCCTATAGCTCAAATCCTCCAACCCTGGCAACATCCTTGTAAATCTTTTCTGAACCCTTTCAACTTTCACAACACCTTTCCGATAGGAAGGAGACCAGAATTGCACGCAATATTCCAACAGTGGCCTAACCAATGTCCTGTACAGCCACAACATGACCTCCCAATTCCTGTACTCAATACTCTGACCAATAAAGGAAAGCATACCAAAAGCCTTCTTCACTATCCTATCTACCTGTGGCTCCACTTTCAAGGAGCTATGAACCTGCACTCCAAGGTCTCGTTGTTCAGCAACACTCCCTAGGACCTTACCATTAAGTGTATAAGTCCTGCTAAGATTTGCTTTCCCAAAATGCAGCACCTCGCATTTATCTGAATTAAACTCCATCTGCCACTTCTCAGCCCATTGGCCCATCTGGTCAAGAGCCTGTTGTAATCGGAGGTAACCTTCTTCGCTGCCCACTAAACCTCCAATTTTGGTGTCATCTGCAAACTTATTAACAGTACCTCTTATGCTCATGTCGAAATCATTTATATAAATGACAAAAAGTAGTGAACCCAGCATCGATCCTAAAGTTACTCCACTGATCACAGGCCACCAGTCTGAAAAACAACCCTCCACCACCACTCTCTGTCCTCTTCATTTGAGCCAGTTCTGTATCCAAATGGCTAGTTCTCCCTGTATTCCGTGAGATCTAACCTTGCCCACCAGTCTCCCATGGGGAACCTTGTCGAACGCCTTACTGAAGTCCATATAGATCACGCCTACCACTCTGCCCTCATCAATCCTCTTTGTTACTTCTCCAAAAAACTCTATCAATTTTGTGAGACATGTTTTCTCACGCACAAAGCCATGTTGACTATCCTTGCCTTTTTAAATATGTGTACATCCTGTCCCTCAGAATTCCCTCCAACAACTTGCCCACCACAGACATCAAGCTCACAACTCTATAGTTCCCTGGCTTGTCCTTACCACCCTTCTTAAACAATAGCACCACATAAGCCAACCTTCAGTCTTCCAGCACCTCCCCTGTGACTATTTATGATACAAATATCTCAGCAAGAGGCCCAACATTCACTTCCCTTGCTTCTCACAGAGTTCTAGGGTACACCTGATCAGGTCCTGGGGATTTATCCACCTTCATGCGTTTCCTGATTTATCACCATTGCCCTTATTAAACAACGAAACAATATTGGCTATTCACTAGTCTTCTCAGACCTTGTCTCTGCCAAAATACGAGACAAAAATCTCTGTCAAGACTCCAGCAATCTCTTCCCTTGCCTCCTTCAGTATCCCAGGTAGATCCCATCAGATCTTAGGGGCTTACTTACATTAATGTTTTTCAAGATACCCAGCATCTCCTCCTCCTTGATATCAACAGGTCCCAGAGTATCAACATACCGCTCTCTAATCTTACCATCACCCACATTCTCTTTGGTGAATACCAATGCAAAGTACTCACTGAGGAGCTCACCTACTTCCTCTGGCTCCTTGCATAAATTCCCCCATTGTCTTTGAATGGATCGACCCTTTTCCTGGTTACCATTTTGCTTCTTATGTGTGTATAAAATACCTTGGGATTCTCTTTAATCCTACTTGCCAAGGGCATTTCATGATCTAGTCTATCCCTAAATTCTTGTAGAAGTTCCTTCCTGCTTTCCTTTAAACACCTTGTTTGATTTCAGTTTCCTAAACCTTACCTATGCTTCCTTTTCCTTTTTGACTAAATTCTCAACATCTCTTGGCATCCAATGTTCCCAAATCTTGCCATCCTCATCTTTTTTCCTGACAGGATGATGCTGATCCTGAACTCAAATGAACTTGCCTTCAAAAGATTCCCACATGTCAGATGTGGATTCACCCTCAAACAGCCGCCCCAATCTAATTTGTCCTGGTCTGCCTTTGGTCATCAGCCTTCCCCAATTTAGCCCTTTCACTTGATGTGACTTGATCAAAGTTTTTAAGATATTACCTTAAGCAAAGGGTAAAATTGGGGAAACTATTTCTGTTACTGGGGAGTTTATGACCGGAAACATAGGCCTGAATTTGCAGTGAGTTTGCTGAGAGCCGCTACTGGCTAGAACATAGGGCCTTTTGTTTGGGTGACCTTTTCCGTGAGGAAGAGGATCGTTTGCTAGCTCCAGGTGCTGTGGATCAAGGAGGAGGTGTCTGCCAGAAAAGGAAATTGTAGGAGGATGAGGCAATAGCAGAAGAGATTTATAGGGATGAGAAGGCTTGAGATGATAGAGGAGGTGGTAAGGTAGTTCAGGGGAGAAGATGTTTGCAAGAAGAGCGTGGGGAGGAGAGAGAGAGATTTCAAGGATAGGGAGTCAGGAAGATGGCAGATGAGAAAGACCAGTTTAAAAGGTGACAACAAAGGAATATTCAGCTAACTCAAAACCAAAAAACCTTTAAAGCACTAAGATAAGGATTTGACACTAGGCAATTGCACCACCTGAGTCATTTTTTCCACAAAGTTTGGTATTTTTCTGATTCCCACCACCTGCATCGAGGATGAAAGCCCAACCACAGTTTAAAGATTAGAGAACAAAATTAGCAAAGATTTCTTCGTGCAAAGAGTGGCAGAAATTTGGAATCTTTTTTGCAAATGGCAATTGAGGTGCTGTACTCACAAAAAGCTGAAAAGCAGTTTATTTCTAATAAAAGCAAAGTATCTATTGATCTCTTCATTCCAGTACATAGACTGTATAAAACATATTCTTTGGATAATCAATGCATAAAATACCAATCTTGTCTACAAAAATAGAGGAGGAGCAAAAAAGATTAAGATAGGCTGAATGCTTCATTTATCCTCCAGTCGTTCATCTGCACAGACCCTAAGGTAAGTGGAAGAGTGGTGAATTAAAGCTTGTTGCAGGTTTAAGAAAAGTAATCTGATCATCAGTCTAATTTTTGATCTTGAAGTCCAATGCAATATGCTAATTTTCATGGCTCCAGGTACCCACAAAACTTGACAATACTTTTTTTTGTTAAACAAGTCAATCCAAGTGGTTAAGATTATATTTGCCACAGCTTATTAAATGATGATTGTTTTGTATACTTATGTTACTGGGGCATTTCATCTATTCTGGAGATTAATTATATGGATATACAGACCCAAAAGGTTAGCTAGCATCATTAATCATATCTATTCTCAACAGCAATGTTACTACAGGGAAGGTGGGACTACTTGTGCATTTTAAAATAGCTAGTATATTAAAGTTACAAATTAGTTGTCAATTGTCCAGGTTGGAAAATGTATGGTACAAAGATATACACCACAGCATATACAAATGAGGTACCGATGATATTGTGCTGCGAAAAAGTATACACGTAGATTCTCATAATCATGGCTGCATTTATAACAGAGAGCCACTGTTTCAATACGTTATGATGCCTGGCTTTATCAGGTTAGAGTGTGACATGAGCCTATCACTGACAACTCCATTTGGCTGAATGGCAAAACTTGCTGGGCGAAATCTCAGCCATTCATTTCAATGCACGTTACCACACCATGCTGGTGCAGAGTCATTGCCACTTGGCAACTTTAGTATTGAATACAGGGCACCAATAGTCAAAGAGAAAGTCTATCAACTCTAAGTTCTGGGATTGCCACCCTAAATCTCTCCACTTCATTTTATTCCTTTCAGACACTCCCTAAAACCTACCTCACTGTCATTTTCCCCAAGATCTACTCAAGTGCTGTGGCATCATATTTTGTTTTATGTTCTTTATCTGAATAATCTTAAGATTTATCTATTAAGTTAAAGGAACTACCTACACACAAGTAGTTATTTAGCATAAAATTTCTCACTTCAACAAAAAAGACAAAATACTGCAATATAAAATAAGAACACAACACTGTAAAGACTGATCACTGTAACGGTTTGTCAGGAACTTTGCCAGTGTTTACATTTCAGATTCATGATTATCCTCTCCTAAAGATGCTGCCTGCTTTACTGCCAATTTCCTGTATTTTACATTTTTAAAACTTATAATTCGTCAGTATTGACTTGGGTGAACTATGGTTACTTCTGCATGAAGTGCTGATGAACTGAGGTTAAAAGAAAATGTGGAAATGTCAACTTTGGATCAACTATAACAGCTGTTTGCTTTGCTTTGGAGGAACGAACTAGAGAGCAGGCCATCTTAGACTAGGTACTTTGCAATGAGAAGGGAATCATTGCCAATCTAGCAATGTGAGACTCCTTGAGGATGAGCAACCATAACATGATAAAAAATTTTTATCAAGGTGGAGAGTGAGGGAGTTGATTCGGAGGCCAGGTGCTGAATCTTAATAAAGGAAGCTATGAAGATATGAGGCACGAGTTGACTTTGATAGATCGGGGAGAGTTACTTTAAGGGATGAGAGTGCATGGGTAATGGCAAACACTCAAGGAGCACATGGGGGAACTGCAACAACTGT
This sequence comes from Chiloscyllium plagiosum, assembly GCF_037043375.1. Lineage (NCBI taxonomy): Eukaryota > Metazoa > Chordata > Chondrichthyes > Orectolobiformes > Hemiscylliidae > Chiloscyllium > Chiloscyllium plagiosum. Next base: position 53,400,967 of record NW_028270143.1, read on the forward strand.
GTGTTCCTTCTGGCACAAAAGCAAAATGGGTAAAAGGGCCAATTCATGGCTTAAAAAGGAAATTAGATATGGTATTTGCTCCAAGGAAGCATACAGATTAGGCAAAAAATAAAAATCTGAGGATAGGGAGTAGTTTAAAATTCAGAAAAGAGGATCAATGGATTGATTAAGAAGGGGAAAATACAGTCTGAAAATAAGCTTGCAGGGAACATAAAGACTGACACTAAGAGCTTCTATAGGTACACGAGGAGAAAGAAATTGGTGAAGACAAATGTACGTCCCCTACAGATAGAAATGGGGGAATGTATAATAGGGGACAAAGAAATGACTAAGCAACTGAATACATACCTTGGTTCTGACTTCACAAAAGAGGACACAAGCCTGATACTAACTTGACCTACTCTTGGGAAATAGGGCAGGGCAAGTGACTGAGGTGTCAGTGGGGGAGCATTTGGGGTAAGTAACCATAATTCTATTAGTTTTAAAATAGTGATGGAAAAAGATAGACCAGATCTAAAAGCTGAAGTTCTAAATTGGAGAAAGGCCAATTTTGATGGTATTAGACAAGAACTTTGAAAAGTTGACTGGGGGCAGATGTTCGCAGGTAAAGGGACGGCTGGAAAATGGGAAGCCTTCAGAAATGAGATAACAAGAATCCAGAGAAAGTATATTCCTGTCAGGATGAAAGGGAAGGCTGGTAGATACAGGGAATGCTGGATGACTAAAGAAATTGAGGGTTTGGTTAAGAAAAAGAAGGAAACATATGTAAGGTATAGACAGGATAGATTCGAGTGAATCTTTAGAAGAGTATAAAGGAAGTAGGAGTATACTTAAGAGGGAAATCAGAAGAGCAAAAAGGGGACATGACATAGCTTTGGCAAATAGAATGAAGGAGAATCCAAAGAGTTTTTACAAATACATTAAGGACAAAAGGGTAACTAGAGAGAGAATAGGGCCCCTCAAAGATCAGCAAGGCGGCCATTGTGTGGAGCCGCAGAAAATGGGGGAGATACTAAATGAATATTTTGCATCAGTACATACTGTGGAAAAGGATATGGAAGATATAGAAGGTGACATCTTGCAAAATGTCCATATTACAGAGGAGGAAGTGCTGGATGTCTTGAAACACAAAGGTGGATAAATTCCCACGACATGATCAGGTGTACCCTAGAACTCTGTGGGAAGCTAGAGAAGTAACTGCTGGGTCACTTGCTGAGATATTTGTATCATTGATAGTCACAGGTGAGGTGCTGGAAGACTAGAGGTTGGCTAACGTGGTGCCACTGTTTAAGAAGGGTGGTAAGGACAAGCCAGGGAACTATAGACCAGTGAGCCTGACATCGGTGGTGGGCAAGTTGTTGGAGGGAATCCTGAGGGACAGGATGTACATGTATTTGGAAAGGCAAGGACTGATTAGGGATAGTCAACATGGTTTTTTGCATGGGATATCATGTCTCACAAACTTGATTGTTACTTCCTCAAAAAACTCAAAGAGGATTGATAAGGGCAGAGCAGTACAAGAGATCTATATGGACTTCAGTAAAGCATTCAACAAGGTTCCCCATGGGAAACCGATTAGCAAGGTTAAATCTCACAGTATACAGAGAGAACTAGTCATTTGGACACAGAACTGGCTCAAAGGTAGAAGACAGAGGGTGGTGGTGGAGGGTTGTTTTTCAGACTGAAGGACTGTGACTAGTGGATTGCCACAAGGATCGGTGCTGGGTTCTCTACTTTTTGTCATTTGCATAAATGATTTGGATGCGAGCATGAGAGGTACAGTTGGTATGTTTGCAGATGACACCAAAATTGAAGGTCTAGTGGACAGCAAAGAGGGTTACTTCAGATTACAACAGGATCTTGACCAGATGGGCGAATGGGCTGAGAAATGGCAGATGGAATTTAATTCAGATAAATGCAAGGTGCTGCATTTTGGGAAAGCAAATCTTAGCAGGACTTATACTCTTAATGGTAAGGTCCTAGGAAGTGTTGCTGAACAAACAGAGCTTGGAATGCAGGTTCATAGCTCTTTGAAAGTGGAGTAACTGGTAGATAGGATAGTGAATAAGGCATTTGGTATGCTTTCCTTTATTGGTCAGAGTATTGAGTACAGGTGTTGGGAGGTCATGCTGTGGTTATACAGGACATTGATTAGGCCACTGTTGAAATATTGCGTGCAATTCTGGTCTCCTTTCTATCAGAAAGATGTTGTGAAAGTTGAAAGGGTTCAGAAAAGATTTACAAGGATGTTGCCAGGGTTGGAGGATTTGAGCTATAGGGAGAGGCTGAACAGGCTGGGGCTGTTTCCCTGGAGCGTCGGAGGCTAAGGGGTGACATTATAAAGGTTTACAAAATTATGAGGGGCATGGATAGCATAAATAGACAGCCTTTTCCCTGGGGTGGGGAGTTCAGAACTAGAGGGCATAGGTTTAGGGCGAGAGGGAAAAGATATAAAAAAGACCCAAGGGGTAACTTTTTCATGCAGAGGGTAGTACGTGTATGGAATGAGCTGCCAGAGGAAGTGGAGGAGGCTAGTACATTTGCAACATTTAAAAGGCATCTATATGTTATATATGAATAAGATGGGTTTGGAGGGATATGGGCCAGGTGCTGGCAGGTGGGACTAAATTGGGTTGGGATATCTGGTCAGATTGGACGAGTTGGACTGAAGGGTCTGTTTCCATGCTGTACATCTCTATGACTCTATGACATGTGCAGTTGTTTCTGTAGTCTTGACAGATGCAACTTGCTCAGGGAACAGTATTGGGATATCTTCTAAATGCTCTTTAGGATAACAATCAGGCTTCACTTTGAATTTGTAACAGGAAGTTTGCAGAAAGGGAGAAGTTAAGAGCTGGTAAAAAACCCTTTTATTTAAGCATCAATTGATGTCTTAAACTTTATCTAAACAAGGCAGCTGTAAAATCCAGGAAGGTATTTTCTATAAAGTGACTCTAACAATTACCTGAAATCATGTGATTTCTCAAAAGAATCATTAAAAAGAGTTCTTTCATTGAACACTTTCAGAAGAAATGAACCAGGTTCCCACTGAACTTGAAATAAATGAACTTTTCCAGATTCCTTCAAAACACAAGCCCTCAAAACAAAACAGCACTAAATATGTAGCTTTCATAATAACATCAATATCCCATGAATTAATTATAAAAGACTTTTTGCTGCTGTATAGTTCCTGACATTCAAAGTTTGTGCGAAGATTTGTAGCTCGGGTGCTCGTTGTTGTGGTTCTGTTCGCCGAGTTGGAAGTTTTTGTTGCAAACGTTTCGTCCCCTGGCTAGGCGACATCATTAGTGCTTGGGAGCCTCCTGCGAAGCGCTTCTTTGATGTTTCCTCCAGTGTTTATAGTGGTCACTACAGACCACTATAAACACCGGAGGTAACATCAATGAAGCGCTTCGCAGGAGGCTCCCAAGCACTAATGATGTCGCCTAGCCAGGGGACGAAACGTTTGCAACAAAAACTTCCAGCTCGGCGAACAGAACCACAACAAGTTCCTGACATCTCACCAAATAGGAAACACACTGTTCAATCTTTCAGGATCCTTTCAATGCTTGAAACATTGAACTCCACTGCCAAAGTTCTGCACACACTATCAATGTCCTACACATTCCTGCTCCCTTTGACATGGATTATAGTGCTAACCAACTTAATGTCAAAAGAAAACTTTAATATGTGGTTCTCTTATCTTTATCTGTAAAGGTTCAAGGCCCTAGCACCACAAGGTAACCACGGAGCACAGATATTTCAGACAGTTGAGAGACTAGAAGAAATTACAGAAAGGAGGGATAAGGCCATGGAAGGATTTGTAACCAAGGGTCAGACTTTGAAAATTGGGTGTAGCCAGAGAAGCCAGTGTAGGTCAGCTAACACAAGGATGATGGCCAAGTAGGATTTGGCGCAAGATTAGATCAGCAGAGATTTGGATGACTTCAGGTTTACAGAGGTAGAATATGGAGAAACTGAGCAGGATCATATGTAAATAATCAATTTTGTAAATCAAAAGGCGTAAATGATAATTTCATGTGCTGAAGCAACACAACAGTTGGATGATATAGAATAAGTGATCACAGCAATGGCATAGACACACAGTTGAAAGTTCATCCTGGGTTCAAATATGACACCAAGACTGTAACTCGTCTACTTCAAACTCAGTAATTCCAGGGAAAGGGATGGAGTCAGTGACAAAGGAATAGTTTGAGTGGCAGGAACAAAGGACCATTGCTTCAGTCTTCCCAATATTTAATGGTAAAAACTTCTGCTCATCCAGTACGAGATATTAGGCGAATATTTTGAAAAATAAAGACAGTAGAGGGATTGAGAGAGCTAGTGAGATAAAGCTAGGTGTCCTCAGCATACATGTGGAACTGGTACCATGACTTTGGATGACAACACCAAGTTAACAATATCACTAAAATAACTAATTAACAACTCAAGAAAAATAGTAGTACAGGTGGTGTGTCAAAACTGCAGTATGTGGGAGCTCAAGGATACCATTGTGGTCCAGGGCAAATAAACCTGTGGTAAATGTTTGAAGTTTATGCAGCTTCACCTTGGAGTTAAATCAGAGTTAATGGTTCGGGTCCAGTGAGCCTCTCAGGAAGGATATTAACTCTGATTTCTCTCCACAGAGGCTGCCAGACCTGCTGAGCTTTTTCAGCAATTGCTGTTTTTGGTTCTGAATTCCAACATCTAGCTGGAATTTGGTTTTGGTTCACCCTAGAGTTTATGAACTGGAGGCTGAATTACAAATAGGATCCAAACTCAGGTCCCCAGAACCTTTGCTGGGTCTCTGGATTGCAATAATAGCACTAGACCATTGCCTCTAATCTCCACCACTGATGCACATTGCCACACACTGCTGCCATCAAAAAGATGTACTGCAGCAATTTACCAAGTCTTTAAAGCCTGCACCTTCCAGACCCATGACTTCTCCACCAAGAAACATAAGAGCAGTAGACAAATGGGAATACTACTTATACACCTGCATTTTTTTTTTGTTGCAGGGTGCCCTGCATGGCAATAGCTTGTAAAACCAGAAGTCAATGTATCAGCGCACCAATTGCGTGTGTGTAGAACCTCATAGGAACCTTGCAATGACTAAATACTCCAAGTTTCCCTTCACTATCCTGACTTGGACCAGTATTACCATTCCATCACGGTTCCTGAAACTCCCTTCCTTATGGCACTGAGTGTTCCTACACCCCAACGTGGGGGTGCAGCAGTTCAAGAAAGGACTCAACTCATCATCACCTTTGCAGGACAATTTGGGATGGACAATAAAGCTGGCCTGGTAAGTGGTGCATATCCTATGAATGAATGTGTATACTTCACAATTTTTACATTATAGCTTATTGCACATAGGAAAAGTATAGAGTAACACTTCACAACAAAATTAGAAAGCTCTAACAACTGTAGCATATTGGAATGTAATGTGGAAACATGTGGTGTTTGATAGGAGAGACAGATGTACAGAGTATTTCTTAAATACAGAGAAATTGGAAAATGATGTCAAAGGGACCTGATTCTCCTTGTCAATAAGTCACCGAAGGCTAACATGTAGGTGCAGCAAGCTGTTGGGAAAACTAATGGAAAGGAAACTTTTATCGCAAAAGAATTTGAGGTAGTGAGGTCTTACCTCAATTATATGCCAGCTTGGTGAGATCATACCTGGAGTACTATGTACAATTTTGGTCTCCTTATTTGAATGATTTATTGCCATTTGCATTTTAATGAAAATACTGCGCAGTTAAAAGCTTCAACTGTTGGCATGATCCATTTTGAATAGTTTAAGAATGAAAAGATATAACCGAAAGAAAGTTTATCTTCATTCTGCCACCCCTACCATGAGTCCTGAGCTGGCTCACCAGCAACACCTGCACAGGAAAGATATTACTGCCGTAAAGGGAGTGCAACGAAGGTTCACCAGACTCAGTTCCAGGACGACATGACTGTCCAATGAAGAGAAATTTGGCAAACTAGGCTTGTACTCTCTAATGCTTTTAATAATCTGCAACGGTCTCACTAAAATGTACAAAATATTTCAAAGGATAGACAGGGTAGAAGCAGCTAAGATGTTTCCCCGACTTGTCTTGAAGTGGGGGCATAATTAAAAAATAAGGAAGCTCCACTTAGAATCGAGATAGGAAAGATTGTTTATAAAATGGTTGTGAATCTTTGGAATTCTCTACCTCAGAGGGATGTGAAAGTTAACAGATTTCAATTTGAGGTTGATAAATTTCTGGTTCCCAGTGTTGTAAAAGATAGTAAGGGCAAAAAGCACTGAAGTGTTCAATTAGCCATGATCATATTAAATGGCAGAGCAGGCTCAAATGGACTGAATGATCTACTCCTGCTCCTATATTTCTATAGTTATGCTGGTGAACTTTATTTATCTTAATATAGACTGGCACGATAACAGTACAAAGAGCAAGAGACAGGCAAGAATTTCTGAAATAGGTTCAGAAGAATTCTCTCCATCAGAGTAGGAAGCAAGTATTGTTGTATCTAGTTCTGGGAAATGAGGTGGGTCAAGATAATCAAGTGACAGTAGGGGACATTTACAGGTTCATGGTATCAAGTTTAAGTCAGTAATGGAGAAAACAACAAGGAGCAATCCAGAGTAAAAAATTAATTGTGGGATGATCAAACTTAGTGGAACTTGGGCAAATCTGGACAAGGTAAATTGGAACAAAGTCTGGCTGACAATCTGCAAGGCACTACCTTCAAAGGAGAAATAGTTAAGGTACACTAAAGATATATTTTCATGAGAAGAGATGGTCAGACAAACATTTTCCAGAACACATCAGATAACGACTATAATTGTGAGTAAGGTAACAGTTGAAATAAAAATGGACAGGTTTACCAAACCATGTAACTTTCAGCTGCCGAGCTTTCAATTAATTCAAAAATGTGGAGAATTTGCCCCACTAGCTACCTGACTAAGGAGCAGCACTCCAAAAGCTTGTACTTCCAAATAAACCTGTTGGACAATAACCTGGTGTTTTGTGATTTTTAACTAAGTAATTCAAAGGCATGAGGCTTGAACTTATTCTTCTTGTTTGCAGAGAATAATGTTTGCATATATAATTGCAAATCACCAGTAAAAAGCCTAAATGACCATGTTAAAGCTCAATGATTATTTTCGATTGGTTGTTAGTTTGTGGTTCAAAAAAAGAATTGGCAGCTAACATGAAAGGGAAGCAAAAATCTTTTAAGAAGATATAAATACTAAAAGAATTGTAAATCAAGGAGCGGGTCCAATTAGAAGCCAAAAAGGAGGCTACTTCGTGAACCTTTTCAAAAGAACACTTGACAAAGCCAAGATAGAGCAGCAAAAATTGTGCACTTGCAAATACAATCTGTTTTATGGAGTCATTGATTCTGTAACACTTTCAAAGAAAGGTCATGTGCCCCAGTTTTAATGTCCCCTTTAAGCTGTGTAGCTACCCAGACATCCTGTCATGTTGACTAACGTGCCAATGCACTGGCTTACTCATGTGCAGGTTGCAGTTGCATGCGGAATTCAGAGGTCGGCAATGGCCGAGTGGTATTATCACTAGACTATTACTCCAGAAACTCAGCTAATGTTCTGGGGACTTGGGTTTGAGTCCTGCCTCGGCAGATGGTGGAATCTGCATTTAATAAATAAAAAAGCTGGAATTAAGAATCTACAGGTGACCATAAAACCATCTCATTCGCTAATGTCCTGCAGGGAAGGAAATCTGCCATCCTCACCTGGTCTGGTCTACATGTAACTCCAGATACAGAGTAATGTGGCTGACACTTAACAGCCCTCTGAGATGGCGGAGCAAGCCACTCAATTGTAGCAACTGATACAAAGTTTAAAAAAAAAGAAACCAAACAGCCCACCTAGCATTCACCTAGGCATTGGGAAATACAACGTCAGAAACAGCCCTGTCGACACGGCAAATGCTCCTTACTAACATTTGGGAGCTAGTGCCAAAATTGGGAGACTGTCTCATAGACTAGTCAAACAACAGCCTAACATTGTCTGTAAGGTATGATTCTGTGAGCATGACTATGTCCCAGACAACACCATCACCATCCCGGGATATGACCTGTCCCACTGGCAGGACATACCCAGCAGAACTGGTGGCACAGTGGTATACAGTTGAGAAGGAATGCCCCGGGAGTCTTCAACATTGACTCCAGATCTCGAAGTCTTGCAGCTTTAGGTTAAGCCTGGGCAAGAAACCTTCCAGCTGATTACCATGTACCATCCTCCCTCAGCAGATGAATCAATATTTCTCCATGTTGAACAACACTTGGAGAAAGCACTGAGTGTGGCAAGGTCATAGAATGTCCTCTGGGTGGGGGAATTTCAGTGTCAAGTGTGGCTCGGCAGCAACACTACTGATTGAGCTCGTCATGTCCTAAAAGACATAGCTGCTAGACTGGGTCTGCAGTAGGTGGTGAGGGAACTAACAAGAGGGAAAAACGTACCTTACCTCATCCTTACCAATCTGCCAGCAGCAGGTGCATCTATCCATGACAGTATTGGTAAGAGCAACCACCGCATAATCCTTGTGGAGACAAAGTCCTGCCTTCACACTAGGAATAACCTACATCATGTTGTGTAGCACTATCACGGTGGGACAGACTTCAACAAAGCTAGAATTCAAGACTGGGCACCCATCCTGGGCACTGTGGGCCAACAACAGCAGCAGAATTGTACTCCAGACAATCTGTAACCTCATGACCTGGCATATCCCCCACTCAGCTATGACCATCAAGCAGGGGAACAACCCTGGTCAATGGAGAGTGCAGGAGGGTATAAAGGAGCAGCATCAGGCATAGCTACAGATGAGGTGTCAACATGGTGAAGCCACCAAACAGGAAGACTTGCATGTCAAACAGGAGAGGCAGCAAATGATAGCTAGAGCGAAGCGATCCCATAACAAATGGATCAGATCTAAGCTCTGCAGTCCTGCCACATTCAGTCATGAATGGTGGTAGAAAATTAAACAACTCACTGGCATAAAATACCCCCATCCTCAAATGATGAAAGAACCCAACACATCAGTACAAAAGATTATTCATCTTGGCCTCCACCAGTTGTCCCCAGCATTACAGATATCTGTCTTCAGTCAATTCAATTCACTCCATGTGATATCAAGAAATGGCTGGAGACACTGGATACTGCAAAGGCTACGGGCCCTGACAATATTCCGGGAACAGTACTGAAAGTTTATGCTCCAGAATGTGGCTCTCCCTTAGCAAGCTCTTCCAGTACAGTTACAATACTGGCATCTACCCAAAAATGTGGAAAATTGCCCAGTACACAAAAAGCAGGACAGATCCAACCCAGATAATTATTGTCCTATCTGTCTATTCTCAATCATCAGTAAGTGATGGAAGATGTCATCAATTGTGCTATCAAACAGCACCTGCTCCATAAAAAAACCTGCTCGGTGACGCCCAGTTTGGATTCTACCAGGACCACACAACTCCTGACCTCATTATAGCCTTGGCTCAAATGTGAATACAAGAGCTGAATTCTAGAGGTGAAGTGAGAGCTATAGCCCATGACATCAAGGCTGCATTCAACGGAATGTGACATCAAGAAAAACTGGAATCAATGGGTATCAGGATGAAAACTCTCCACTGGTTGAGGTTGTATTTGCTTTGAACAATATAGAGGCTTGGGCTGACAAGTGCCAAGTAACATTCGCACCATGCAAATTCCAGACGATGAACATCTCCAATAAGAGACAATCTAAATGCTGTTCCTTGACATTCAGTAGTGTTACCATCACTGAATACACTACTATCAACATCCTGCAAGTTATTATTGACCAGAAACTCAACTGGACTCACCACATAAACACACAGTGGCTACGAGAGCAGGAGAGGGGCTAGGCATACTGCAGCGTGTAACTCACCTCCCGACTCCCCCAAAGCCTGTCTAACACCTACAGGGCAAAAGTCAGGAATGTGATGGAATATTCCCCACTTGCCTTGATGAATGCAGCTCCAACAACACTCGAGAAGGTTGATATCATCCAGGACAAAGCAGTCTGCTTGACTGGCATGATATCCACTCCCTCTACCACTGACGCTTTATCTACAAGAAGCACTGCAGAATTTCACCAAATATCTTCAGACAGCACCTTCCAAACCTATGATCACTTCCATCTAGAAGGACAAGGATAGCAGACACATGGAAACATCACCACCTGCAAGTTCCCCTCAAAGGCACTCCCATCCTGACTTGGAAATATAATTGCTGTTCCTTCATTGTTGCCGTGTCAAAGTCCTGGAATTCCCTCCCTAATAGTATTGTGGGTCAACCCATAGTAATGGTTCAAGAAAACGGCTCCTTCTCAAGGGCAAATAGGAATGGGCAATAAATTCTGGCCAGCCAGAGACACACACATCCCACAAATGAAGTAATTTTTTAAAAATTGAGGAATTTTGTTCAATTTGTGGCAGTAAACCAAATGGGGTACTTTCTTCCTTGTTCTGATTTTGGTCAAGTTCTGTTTTTTTGTACTTTTTCTTGTTGAGCAAGAACGCCACAAGATGACATCTTGACAGCCCTGCAGCAGCCCAGTTTGAAACCAATTCCCTGCTTGCATGAATCTCAAATCCGGCAGGTCCACAAATCCTACATTCACTGTTCAGCACTTAAGTTAAGAGTCAATGAATCTGGCCTCTGATCCTGCCTCGAATATTGTCTAACGCTTTTCCTGTAACCTTCAAGACCTGCTACATGATTGTTCTTCAGGCAGTTGTTACAAAAGTTCAACAACTACTGTTACAGATTAAAAAAACAAATTCCATGATACAAGCTATACATTAGACTGATAATGGCTGCTGCTCATCACATGTTCAACATGTGATATCACAGTAAATATCAATCATGTTTGTATGACACTTTTCCTCTACATTTATGATACACAAAGAAATCTCGATTATCCCAATTTCAGATTATCCAAAGAAGATTTCAAGGTCCCACAAAAACGTTACATCAAAGAGGTAAGTGTATTCGATTTACCTGTACTGAAGAACATGTGAAAACGCTGGCAAAACAAAGACACACAAGCAGCTCAAGCATTAGCAACTGGATACTTTTTAAAAGGGTTGTTACACAGTCCTTTGCAAAAGTAAGTATTTTTACAGGGTCTTCCTGTCACTTTACCGGGCCGTTCATTAAAAAAAAATGGCTGAGGACGTAAATGCATGCGCAAGGCAGTGCTTCTGTCTTTCTATTGCAAGACAGTGTTCCCGGAAACTGACAAATGCTCTTGAGATCATAGCAGCTGTTCGGGACCTTGTTTAATGCTGGGATTTGATATACAGTATTTATGTGATGGTAAGTCCTTCTCATCTTAACCTGTAACTTGCAGACTGCAAGGATTAGTTTATTTAAATGGCAGATTCATTAAAATTACAGATTTAAACAAATTCTCCGGTAGAGCACAGCTTTAGATCAGTATGGCTTCTCTTATTTAAGGTAAAAGCGATTATCCAAACGAAACAGTGCCCGTCTATCTTGTTTGGATAATCGAGGTTCCTCTGTAGATTTTGGTGTACATAGCACCAATTTAGAAACTGCAGGTGACACACAATTAGGAAGTTTTATGAGCGGTGAGCAAGATAGTGACAAACTTTGATAGGTTGATGGAAAGATGGGACATATAACTGACTAAATTTATTGCAGGGAAGTGTGAAGTGATTAATTTTGGTGTGAAGAACATGGGGTAGTAATCTAAAACAAAACGTACAAAAGAATCAGAGGGACTAAAGAATAAGATGAAATGTGATAGAAATTTTCAAAATCATGAGGTGACGGGATAGAATAAATAAGGAGAACCTGTTCCAGTTTGCTTCAGGATCGAGAACCAGCAGACATCGATTTAACGTGATTAGTAAAAGAAATAATGCTGACTTAGAGAAAGACTTTGTGTTTATGTGGTGGAGGCAGACTAAATTGAGTCCTTCAAAGGACAATTGAATAAATGTGGTATGAAAACATTTGCAGGTCTAAGGAAAAAGCAGAGGAACGCTGTGCTGTTAGCAATGGCCATCTTTTGATGCAGCATTAAACCATGATCCTGACTACACAATTTTGAAGAAGACGAAGGGAGGAATTCCCAGAGTACTACCCCATATTTCTCCCCCTTTCAACATTGCAGAATCAGATTATCTGTTTATCATATCACGTTTTGGAGTTGATCATGCAATTATAACAGTGCCTATACTTCAAAAATACTTAATTGACTGTAAAATGCTTTGGGATGTCCTAAATTTGATAAAGGCATAACAGAAATTCAAGCCAATGTTTCTTTCTCTGTCTCTCATAATGGGCATTTCCCTTTGGGTCCTTCATCCAGAATCACAGAATTGTTAGAGCACAGTGGAAGCCATTTGGCCTGCCATGGCCACATTGTCATAGATGAGGGGACTGAGGGCCTGATTGCTAAACTGGCATGGAAAACATTAACTGATCAATAGTGTGCATTTAAAGATGAGATAGGTAACTAAAAAGAACACAAAGTTAGGTAGAAATGTATGTGGTGAAAAGTTTGTGCGAAGATCTGTAGCTCGGGTGCTCGTTGTTGTGGTTCTGTTCGCCGAGCTGGAAGTTTTTGTTGCAAACGTTTCGTCCCCTGGCTAGGCGACATCATCAGTGCTTGGGAGCCTCCTGCGAAGCGCTTCTTTGATGTTTCCTCCGGTGTTTATAGTGGTCTGTCCCTGCCGCTTCCGGTTGTCAGTTTCAGCTATCCGCTGTAGTGGTTGGTATATTGGGTCCAGGTCGATGTGTTTGTTGATGGAGTTTGTGGATGAATGCCATGCCTCTAGGAATTCCCTGGCTGTTCTCTGTCTGGCTTGCCCTATGATAGTAGTGTTGTCCCAGTCGAATTCATGTTGCTTGTTGTCTGTGTGTGTGGCTACTAAGGATAGCTGGTCGTGTCGTTTCGTGGCTAGTTGATGTTCATGTATGCGGATTGTTAGCTGTCTTCCTGTTTGTCCTTTTCGTGATTAGTGCAGTCCTTGCATGGTATTTTGTACACTACATTCGTCTTGCTCATATTGGGTATCGGGTCCTTCGTTCTGGTGAGTTGTTGTCTGAGCGTGGCTGTTGGTTTGTGTGCCATTATGAGTCCTAGGGGTCAACAGATGCCTAAGAGAAAGACCACGGAACGAGGACATACCACAACCAAAAGGACTAGCCACACTACCATACATCAGGAGCATCTCGGAACTGACAGCCAGACTACTGCGACCCCTAGGACTCATAACGGCACACAAACCAACAGCCACGCTCAGACAACAACTCACCAGAACGAAGGACCCGATACCCAACATGAGCAAGACGAATGTAGTGTACAAAATACCATGCAAGGACTGCACTAATCACTATATAGGACAAACAGGAAGACAGCTAACAATCCGCATACATGAACATCAACTAGCCACGAAACGACACGACCAGCTATCCTTAGTAGCCACACACACAGACAACAAGCAACATGAATTCGACTGGGACAACACTACTATCATAGGGCAAGCCAGACAGAGAACAGCCAGGGAATTCCTAGAGGCATGGCACTCATCCACAAACTCCATCAACAAACACATCGACCTGGACCCAATATACCAACCACTACAGCGGACAGCTGAAACTGACAACCGGAAGCGGCTGGGACAGGCCACTATAAACACCGGAGGAAACATCAAAGAAGCGCTTCGCAGGAGGCTCCAAGCACTGATGACGTTGCCTAGCCAGGGGACGAAACGTTTGCAACAAAAACATCCAGCTCGGCAAACAGAACCACAACAATGTTGTGAAAAGGATATAACAAGGTTGCAGACCAATATAGACAGTTTAAGCAAAGACAAAGATCTGGCAGAAGAGAGTATAATGTGGGAAAATGTAAGATTGTTCAGTTTGGCAGGAAGAATAAAAAGCAGGGTATTACTAGAATGGAGAGCAACTGGAGAATTTTGAGGTGCAGAAGAATCTAGGTGGTCTAGTGCACAAGTCACAAAAGGTTCATAAACATTAACCAATGTTAAACAGGCTGGCATTGTTAGGATAATATTTATCCTTTTTTAAACAATGCTCGCAATTCTCTTGTCTTCTAGCGTCACATCCAATTCTAAACACGACTGGAAAATTATGGCCGTGCCTTTGCAATTTCCACTCTCACTTCCCTCAGTATCCTTGGATGCTTCTCATCCAGTCCAGGTGCCACATCAACCTCAAACAAATAACCTATCCAATAATTTCTCCTCATTAATTTTAAATGCTTCAAGTCTCTGAGTTACTTTCTATTTACTCAAGTCACGGACAGCAACTTCTTCTTTCTTAAAGCCAATTGTAAAGTCTTCATTTAACACCTCCGTCTGCCCAGTCTCTCTTTGGTTCATAATCGGTCTCAACCTTTTATTATTTATGTGCTTGTAGAAGACTTCAAGATAGGGTTTGACCTTATGCGAGTATCATTTCGTACTTTCTCTTCATTTCTCTTATTTTCTTTTCAACTTCCCTTCTGAATATTTTATATTCAGCCTGGTCCTACACGAGCACTGCAGTGCCAACTGCAATCTATATCTGTGACACATGGAACAGAGCAACAAAAAGTGTCATGTAATTACGATATCTTCCATCAGTGTTGCCCACATAAGAGCCTTGGCCTCACTTGAAGAGACAACCAATGATGACGTGGCTAACAGTACTGGTCGGAGGCTTACCAGACGATCATGATAGAGACTAGCAGAATACATATTTCACTCCTGAATGTACATCGCACTAGAGTGGCAGTAGAATGGACATCACCAGCTGGGAAGAGAAAAAAAACCAACCTGGCAAAGTACTTTTAAGGCCCTTCAAAATGGAACTCAACCTGAGCTGTTTGTAATGTATTGGGACCTGCGGCAAAGTCTTGTTATCCAATGTTCTGTGCAAGGCTGAATTTACTAAGCAAGTGAATCACGGTTGTATTATCCACCTGACATTCATTAGAAGCACACATAATTCTTTATCTTAACATCTACAGGTAGACTAGATTAGATTCCTACAGTGTGGAAACAGGCCCTTCGGCCCAACAAGTCCACACTGACCCTCTGAAGAGGATCCCACCCAAACCCCTTTCCCTCTCCTATATTTACCCCTGACTAATGCACCTAACACTATGGGCAATTTTGCACGACCAATTCACCTGACCTACACATCTTTGGATTGTGGGAGGCAACCAGAGTACTCAGAGGAAATCCACGCAGTCACGGGGAGAATGTGTGAACTCCACGCAGACGGTCAACCAAGGCAGGAATTGAACCCGGGTCCCTGGCTCTGTGAGGCAGCAGTGCTAGCCACTGAGCCACTGAGCTGCCCCAATCTTTAACATGATGGTTGCGTCCTTGTGCAACTCCATGTTATAGAAAAATTGCACTCTAGAAACGGCATTTAAAGCATTGGCAATGTAATCGCAATACGTATGTTTTATAAGTTCACACCTTAGAAACACTGTCCTCAGTTCAAAACATGCATTATAGCAGAACAACCTGTATCCCATTCATCATACATGAAGTTCTGGACTTAGTGTCCTACCTTTTCTGTTCATGGGAATAAATCTTTAATATACCTAACATATCTTTTAAGAGAGTTCATTAATCACCTATTGTTTTTCCTGACAATTTTAATTTATCTGGCCCAGTGTCATTCTTTCCCATTGAAAAAGTTGACTATTTTGGGATGGGCAAGAAATGCTGGGCTAACCAGTAACTGTCTCATTTAAAAATGATTTTTCCCCAGTTAATTATTTCCAGTTTGAATTTTTTTTCCCTTTTCCAGAGCGAACCTAAATCTTATGCGCAAGGATCACCATCCTCTAACTTTTCCTTTACTGACACTTGATCCACTTCACCCACTTCGGTGCCTTCTTTGTCATTGGACTGGGATCATAATGCCATATAAAATTTTCCTGAACACAGTCGAGGTACTCTTGCCAATCTTTGCTCTTTAAACTATTACTATCCAGTGTATATTCAGATAATTAAAGCTCACCCGTTATAGCTTTGCTATATTTCTGCAAAATAACTGTTCCTTGCAAGCTTGTTCTTCGACATCATTCTCAATTGTTGGTGACACAGAAATATAATGCACCTTTTTAGTTCCTTCGGTCTAACGAAATGAAATATTTCTTTGATCCCTCTGGTGTATCCTCTACCTCCAACACAGCAATATTTTTACAATGTTCAACTAACTTAACATTTTCCATATGTAACTTCTCACAGTTTATATGCTGTGTACTGAACATTCTTCAACCCATTAATCAAAAATGTTCTCTTGCATACATCAGAAATTGTCTCCCTTAGTTTTATATATTTTCAATGTACATTAAAGTAATCAAGGTTATCTAAATATACTATTTCTTTTCTTTAAATCTAATATTGAAATTTGACAAATTCTCTCATCTATCACCTTCTTACCATTTGGATTTCTACCCAAAACTCCCAATGAGGTAACAACTGCCTGTTAGCTCCTGAATTCAAGGCATTTTCTATTCTAGAATCACATGTCACATCCTTTCCAGTTCGAACATTATGTTTAATTAGTATTGCCATATCTCATTCTCTTTCCATCTTCTCCATAATGCCAAAATATTTGGTAATCTGAAACATTAAGAACCAATTTCTTATCTCTTTTGAGCCACATCTCTAATGCAATCATGTCAGACTCTCATGCAATTACTCGTATTTGCAGCTCACCAACTTCATCAGTTAGACCACAGACATTAAAATAAGTCTATTATCTGTTTTTTTGATTCATACTTTTTTTCCTCAAAACCATACCTTCAATTTTTGGAATGTTTCTGATTTTATTGCTGTTTGTATCTGTATCCTCTGATTTCAATGCTGCTCTTTCTTTTCTCCTTTGAAATTAATTTTCCAACAGTCCAAGTAAATTCCTATGCATGTTTCATATGAAATTTCACATGGAATGCCAATATTTTCCAGGGCTCAATGTATCCAAATTTTGCAAATTAATTTGGTTTAACAAATTAATTTAACTACATAAATTTCAACTTTATATGCTTTCCACTTGGCTTGAGAGAGTCAAATTACTTTGCTGGACAGTTGCTGGTCAGCACTCCATTATTCATACTATCCAAAACAGTGATACCATTTTTTTTAGATGTGGATGACTTACAATTTACTTTAATCCATTGAATGATACCAGAACTGAAAAGGTTACCAGGACTGATTGATCAGGCTGAGATCGTTTATTCACAAAAGCGAAGACTTCAGGATGATAGAAGAGTTTAATAAGGTACATGCGGATATTGTTGCTTGCAGGCATGATCAAAGCCATAAACGTAAGATAGCTACCAATAAATTCAAGTAGGAATTCAGGAAAAACATCTTTCAGGCAGCACAGTGGCTCAGTGGTTAGCACTGCTGCATCATAGCACCAGGGAACCAGGTTCGATTCCAGCCTCGGGCAACTGTCTGTATGGAGTTTGCACATTCTCCTTGTGTCTGTGTGTTTCCCCTCTGGGTGCTCCAGTTTCCTCCCACAGTCCAAAGATGTACAGGTCAGGTGTTAGGTGCATTAGTCAGAGGAGGGTTGGGTCTGGGTGGGTTACTCTTTGGAGGGTCGGTGTGCACTTGTTGGGCCTAAGGGAATCTACAGTGGTTAAAATATGGAACTTGAGCGATGAATAGCACAGATGAATTCAAGGGTCAAATAGTTAGTATGTGAGGGAAAAAATTGTTGACGAGGGCTGAGGAGACTTGCACGCAGCATCGACACTGGCATGTAGATATTTTCTCATCAACCTGTTCAGAGATATCATAACACACCTCTGGAGCTGGTGAAATTTGAACCCAGGCCTCCAAGCTTACACTAAGAATACTATCACTGTACCACAAGAGGCCTCCTAACACTGGCATTGATAGTTATTTTAGTAAACCTGTTACGGCACATCTCCTGATCGTGAACCTCTGATAAAGCTACTCCTTTAACAAGGCTGTATTGTCCTTGGATTTATTCCAGAGAGGTCATAAAAGACACATTCTGAAAAATCTGGTGTTGAAGGGTTTCAGGGCAACAGGGCAAATTTGTTTATATCTAACAGATAATGCCGCAGACAGAAAGCTTTCGAGTTTTAAAACACTTGTACAATGAAAGGGGAGTGGCCAATTTTCCCAGCTCAGTTTTTCTCTGGTTTGGTTTGGTTTTAAACAGTAGTGTGGAAAAGGCTGCTGAACCCAAATAAGCAGGTCCAGGCTGGTATTCTCTTTCTGCTTCTATCCTGTAAGAACCGGTGTTTGATTTTTATGGGCGGCATGGTGGCACAGTGGTTAGCACTGCTGCCTCACAGCGCCAGAGACCCAGGTTCAATTCCCACCTCAGGCGACTCTCTGTGTGGAGTTTGCACATTCTCCCCGTGTCTGCGTGGGTTTCCTCCGGGTGCTCCGGTTACCTCCCACAATCCAAAAATGTGCAGGTTAGGTGAATTGACCATGCTAAATTGCCTGTAGTGTTAGGTGAAGGGGTAAATGTAGGAGAATGGGTCTGGGTGGGTTACGCTTCGGCGGGTCGGTGTGGACTTGTTGGGCCGAAGTGCCTGTTTCCACACTATAAGTAATCTAATCTAATCTAATCTAATGTAATTTTACCTGGTGTGCCAAGGGGTGTTTATGGGGATTGTGCCATCTTATATTGCTTCATCTTGCCAAAACATTGTATATCTTCAGTTATGTGAAATCAAACCCATGTTACCTACTTCATCTTTTTTTGTATCAACAAAAGGTCATTTGAATACATAAATACTGCACGTGAATCATGTATGGTTTACGGTTCTTCTCACAAGAAAAAGACAGAGTTCAAATTTAGAAACAAACAGATAGGAATGAAACATAAAAACTGGATGGAAATGGAAAGGACTCTGGCCCATCATGCTATCCTTTGGGTGAGCAAGTAGGTAGAAGATATAGTTGTTTCCAGCGTGTGCAGCAGCAAAGCGGTGGGGAATGGGCATCAAGGTGATGTCAGCAGAGAAAGCAGCATCTGCGGTCAGCATTGGAATCAGAGATGATGGGCTTCAGCTACAGCGATGTAGCAGGCCCAAAAAGTACTCCTGGAGAGGACTGTGATGCAGCGGTGTTGGTGGGCTCAGAGCCCGTTGTGGAAAGCCCGACTAATATCGGGCAGAGTATAAGAGAAGATGATGAACTCCGGTTTTGCTTATATTTAAGTCTTACATCTTAATTTCAGTCTTCTATCTTAATATCTTCTCGAAGTCAAAATGGCTTCAGAGCATGGTGACATATTACACTTGTATTTAACAAATAAATAGTGACAAGTGACAATGAATCATTCTATTCAATTCAATGTTGAAGTTAGTAGCAGACAAATAAAGAGGAAGCCCATTCAAGTTTTTTTAGTAATTAAAATTAGAGTGTCGGGCATCGAAAAGGTAAAATAACTGGGAAAATAATTTGATTGGCGAAGTACAAAGAGTTAACAAAGGGAGTAAGAAAAAATTTGCTATGAACAACATATTCTCCTTAACATATATCCCAAATGGAACTTATAGATATTGGTGGCTCATTGCTCTGCAAATACAAGTTTTGCTCCCAACCACTTTTCACATGAATGGAGAAATAGAAGTTAAAGTTATGGCGAGAGACACAAATGAGAGAAAAAAGGAGGCAAGATAAAGAACCAGCTAGGCAGAGGAAAAATACACAAGAGTGTAACTATTACTTCTGACTTATCATGTAATGATATGGAATGTTGACGTAGAATATATTAAAATGCTGGCTTTGACATGTTCTTGGAAGCTTCTCTCTTACTTTTAAAACACTCATTCTTTCCCCATCACTTCTATTTGTAATTCTTCTGGTCACTTTAACAATCTTTATTTGAAGATGTATTTTTAAAATTCACTTTTTATTCACCCAGTTTTCCTACGTGACTTATGTTTAATTCACTCATAGGATGTGGGCATTACTTAGTCCAGCATTTCTTGCCCATCTCTATTTGCCCTTGAGAAAGTGCTGGTGAGCTGCCTTCTTATTACTGCTGCAGTCCAAATGCTATCGGTGGACTCACAATACCGTTAGGGACCAAATCCCAGAATTTTGACCCAGCGACAGTGAGATCAATATATTTCCATGTCAGGATGATGAGTGGCTTAGAGGAAAACTTGCAAGTGGTAGTGTTCCCATGTACCTGCTACCCTTGTCCTTCTAGATGCAAGTGGACATGGGCTGCACTCATCCAAGCAATTGATGAGTATTGAGTCAGACTTATGCCTTGTAGATGGTGAACAGGCTTTGGGGAGTCAAGAGGTGATTCACTCGCTGCTGTATTCCAAGCCTCTGACCTGCTCTCATAGCTACTGTGTTTACGTGGCAAGTCCAGTTCAGTTTCTAGTCAATGGTAACCCCAGGATGCAGATAATAGGGGATTCAGTGTTGGTAATACAAATGAATGCCAAGGAGCAGTAGATAGATTATCTCTTATTGGAGATGGTCATTGTCTGGCATTTGCTGGCACGAATGTTGCCTGAATATTGTCCATCTCATGCTACATTTGGACATGGATTGCTTCAATATTAAAGGTGCCGTGAATAGTCCTGAACACTGTAATCATCAGCAAACATCCCCACATCTGACGTTAATGATAGAGAAGGTCATTGAAGTAGTAGGTGAAGATGGTTGGGTCTAGGGCATTACACTAAGCCACTCCTGCACAGATGTGCTGGAGCAGAAATGACGACCTCCAACCATCTTGTGTATTAGGTATGACTCCAACCAGTGGAGAGTTTTCTCTCAATTCTCAATTCCTACCGAATCCAGTTTTGTTCGAGCTCATTGGTGCAACATGTAGTTAAATGTGCTTTGATATCAAGGGCTATCACTATCATTTCACCTCTGGAATTCAGTTTTTGTCAATGTTTGAATCAAAACTGTAATGAGGTCAGAAGCCAAATGATCCTGCAGGACCCAAACTGGGTATCACTAAGCAGCTTAATAGTGAGCAGGTGCTGCTTGACAGCACTGTTAATGATACCTTCCAACAATGTCCTGATGATCAAGAGTATACTGATGGGCACAAGTCTTCAGAATTATGTCAGGGACCACGGCCTTGGCAATATTCTGTGTCTTCAACTGTTTCTTGAGATCATGTACAGTGAATCAAATTGACTGAAGACTTGCACCTGTGATGCTGGACACCTCTGGAGGAGGCAGAGGTATTTCATCTACTTGCACTTCTGACTGAAGATTGTTGTAAATGCTGTGGCGATGCTGCTCCTTTGTTATTCTGTCCTTGTTTCTTTTGAGAGGCGTCATAAATGCAGAAGGTTCCGATGTGTCTGGTTTAGATGGGATTTAGGAACAATTTGAATAGCTAACAGATACTGCCTCAGGAAAAAGGCTTTAAAGTTTTAATAAAAACACTTGGCGAGATTTAAGAAGATTTGTAGCTCAGGTTGAGGTTCTAGATGTCGGGTTGCTCGCTGAGCTGGAAGGTTAGTTTACAGACATTTTATCACCATACTAGGTAACATCATCAGTGAGCCTCTGGATGAAGCACTGGTGGCATGGCCCACTTTCTATATATGTGTTTGGGTTGCCAAGGGCTGGTGATGTCATTTCCTGTTGGTTTTCTCAGGGGGTGGTAAATGGGATCCAAGTCAATGTGTTTGTTGATAGAGTTCAGGTTGGAATGCCATGCTTCTACAAATTCTCGTGTGTCTTTGTTTGGCTTGTCCTAGGATAGACGTATTGTCCCAGTCGAAGTGCTGCCCTTCCTCATTGTATGTGAGGATACAAGTGAGAGAGGGTCATGTCTTTTTGTGGCTAGTTGGTGTTCCTGTATCCTGGTGGTTAGTTTTCTGCCTGTTTGCCCAATGTAATGTTTGTTACAATCCTTGCACAGTATTTTGTAAATGACATTAGTTTTGCTCGTTGTCTGTATAGGGTCTTTCAAGTTCTTTAGCTCCTGTTTTAGTGTGTTGGTGGGTTTGTGGGCTACCATGATGCTAAGGGGTCTGAGTAGTCTGGCAGTCATCTCCAAAATGTCTTTGATGTAGGGGAGAGTGGCTAGGGTTTCTGGATGTGTTTTCTCTGCTTATTTGGGTTTGTTGCTGAGAAATCGGAGGACTGTGTGGGGGAAACTATTTTTAAGGTGACAGGAGAATATTTATAAAGGATATTAGGGGCAACTTTATTTTTAGAGAGAGTAGTTGTATGTGGACTGAATTGAGAAATGGTGAATGCAGGTCCACCCAAACATTTAAAAGACAGTTGGATAAGTACCAGTCCTTGAACAGGAAAGGTTTGGAGGAATTTCCATGCTGTATGACACTACAAACAAAAGTCAAATACAAAAGTAAAACATGGCAGATACTGGAAGTCTAAGATGAAATTAGAAAATGCTTGAAAAGTTCAGCAGGTCTGACAAAAATGTTGCAGCAAAAAAAACACAATTAAGGTTTCACGTTAGTGATCTATCATCAGTATTCTGTTGAAAAGTTGTCAACTTGAAACATTAACTGTTTCTCTCTTCACAGGGACCACCACAGCTGTTAAGTGCTCCAAACAAAACTTAAAAGAAAGGAACCTACATGTACCTCCAGATTCAGAGTTCAGGTAGTTATTCCCCATTGTGTAACCCTCCAAAATATCAAAACTCGGGCAGACCCCATGTTGCACTGTCTAGTTAATGCATCATAATGCAGTGATCAGTATTGGAGTAGATCAATATGGCAGCCAATGCATCGCTCAATGAGTTGTCTAATATCTAAAGGCTTAGAGGTGATCAATGGTTTTGAGGTAAGCAGTTGCCAGTAACAGGCTTAATCTCTTTTAAATATTAAATATTGGTGCAGTAGGGATTGTACATTCAGTCAGATTTTCCTTCAGTATTTTCAATGTTTTGACTGGAGATGGGAAGAACCACTTAAGAGATTTATCCTCTCTTAAATCTATCACAAATTATAATGACTCAAATTATTCTAAGATTACAAGTCAAAAAGATTCTACTCGTTAACCTTTAGAGTACTTTATTCCCCTAAAGATGTACACAATACAAAAATATCGAAGATCTGATAATGGTTCTACACCTTAAACATGAATCTGCAATATTCTTTATTTTCTTGATGTTAAACGGCAATTTCATTAAGTTCAATACCTATGAAAAAACTTTTCAGATGGCAGGGTTTCCCACCCTGTCACTCAAGGTTTCAGCAGGAATCATAGCAGCCTTACAGCTATTTGATACTTTGTAGTACTTCCATTTGTCACTCTGACGAAAATCCTGCCTCAGAGAGCTGCCTGCCTATGTGACTGGCTAACAGCTCTGTCGTACCAGCAGTGGTGACCAGGACTGTGAATATTAGTTGTTCCCAAATTTTAAGCCCCATAGTCCAAGTCTAGCTAAGTACAGAGGTCTCACAATGGGGTGGAGAGGTGAGAACGAGGGGTATGAATCTTGATGGTGAAACTGGAAGGGAAGGAGATTCTGTTAGGTAGCTGATGAAGAAAGGTGCCTATGAGAGAGTAACCCAATCCCCTTTGTAGGCCCAAGGCCTGAACAGGGTATCATGCCACTTTCCCCCCCTGCCCCGCCCCAAACTCCTCCCACAGTGTCAAATATTTAGGATGGGTGGGAGGGGGGTACAGGGCCTCAATTGGGGTTAAAGTGGGCAGGTGTGTCTAGGTCTCTCCCACCACCATAAAATTGCAGACAGGGTCAGGGTGTGTCACCTGGGAACTTTTATGGGCCCTGCTGCCTGCAAGCACACCTCTGGGGACTGTAAACTTATAAATAATAATTGAAAGAACTGCAGATGCCGTAACTCATCCCTGTGCCTAAGACGACTCATGCAGCATGTCTCGATGACTACCGCCCCAGTGGCCCCAACTTCGGTGGTCATGAAGTGCTTTGAAAGGCTGGTCATGGCATTAATCAACTCCAGCCTCCCCACTACTCTTGACCCACTCCAACTTGCCTATCAGACCAACAGATCCACATCAGATGCCATATCACATGCCTTCGCTCCTCCCTAGGATATTTTGACACCAAGAACAGCTACATAAGAATCATACTCATTGATTACAGTTCAGCCTTCAACACTATTATCCCCTCGAGACTGATTACTAAACTTAGTGATCTCGGACTAAGCCCCACTCTCTGCAACTGGATCCTCAGTTTCCTGACCCACAGGTCACAATTAGTGAAGACTGCGGACAATATTTCAGCCTCACTAATATTCAATAATGGAGCCCCCCCCCCAGGGGTGCATACTCAGCCCCCTACTGTACTCACTGTATATCCATGACTGCGTCGTCAAACATCAGACAAGTTCGCTGATGACACCCCCATAGTCGATCGAATCTCAGATGGCGACAAAACAGACTACAGACCGGAGGTGGGAGACCTGAAAAAATGGTGCACTGAGAACAACCTAGCTCTCAATGCCAGCAAAACCAAGGAACTCATTATTGACTTTCAGCAGGATGTTACTCATGCCCCCCTACACATTAACAGCACAGAGGTGGAACAAGTGGAGAGTGTCAAGCTCCTGGTAGTGGTCTTGGACTCTTCATGTGGATGCACTGGTTACAAAGGCCCAACAATGTCTCTTCTTCCTCAGGCAGATGAGGAAATTTGGAATGACAGCAAATACCCTTGCCAACTTTTATAGTTGCACCATCGAGAGCATTCTATATGGATGTATCACTACCTGGTATGGCAACTGTACCATTTAAGATTAGAGACGGTTACAGAGAGTGGTGAACTTGGCCCGGACAATCACAAAGGTCAACCTCTTATCTACAGAATCCATCTACCAGGCCCGCTGTCAAGGAAAGGCCGCTAGCATTCTCAAAGATCCATCCCACCCTGGCAATGTTTTTCTACAACCTCTACCATCAGAGAGAAGGTATAGAAGGCTGAACTCACACACCAGCCGGTTTTGAAACAGTTTCTACACCACTGTTGTTAGAATATGGAATGGACTCACAAACGCTTAACACTCGCCTTTTTGTTTATGTCGCTGTTACCCATTATAAGCTTAACTATGCTACTTAACTATGTGATCTGCCTATATTACTTGCAAGACAAAGCTTTTCACTGTGCCTCGGTACATGTGACAATAAATTCAATTCAATTCAATCAGAAACAAAACAGACATTGCTAGAAAAGCTTAGCAGGTCTGGCAGCATCTGTGGAGGAAAATCAGAGTTATCATTTCTGGTCAAGTGACCCTTCCTTAGAACTGTAAACTTCGAAATGTGATGTTCAGTAAGAACAGAGTGAAAATGGCTCTCAGTTATGTTCATAGTCTTCTGTGAAGCACTTAAGCAAGAGCACATGCATTATACAGGTGATGTACTAAAAGTACAAGTAGAGGCAAATGATGGACTTACCATGATTGGTAGACTTTGCCTTTTGCTCCCTGTCCAACTGAAAACATTTGCAGCTTTGATATTTGCACGCAAGACATCATTAATTATCTCTTAAACGACTCATTTCTTCTGAAAGGAGAAAGTGGCCCATGTCAGTTCTTTGAAAGCAAACAAATCTTTACCATCTAAAGACAAAAAGCTTCAACTACAAATTAGCAAAATAAGAAATAAATGTTTTAAAGAACCAACTATAAAAACAAAAAAAAGCAAGGACTGTGCTCTTTAATAGTAGCATCCGGCATGTTAAACTGAGATTGCAAAATTGTAATTTTTCCTTCAGTGTTTTGCAGTGTATATATTGCAACCTGTGATAAACATAGTGTATAGCTACATGGCTGTATGCTAACAGTTAGACTGCAGCATCTGTAATGTTAGACCATTTGGGATTAGGACCTGTTTGAAGGTTCTACTTAAGTCTAGGTCAACTATTATAGTGTAAAGATAAAAATGATTGTGTGTCCGGTGTTCAATCCTCAACTATCTAAAGCTAAGAATCTGTTCATGGTATTTATACACAATCTGGAACTTGTAAAACTCGAACACATAGGATCATCAGATAAGATCCTATTTATAACTCAACCAATTGGTTAGCCTGCTCCTGACCCACCCCAAATATCTTTTCATCTAAGTTGAAATGGCTGTTAAAAGTGAAATGAGGAAATTAGAAAAACACATAAGTGACTAAGATCTAAAGTGCTCAGCCAGAATATGTGATGGAAGCAGCTTAACTCAATACAATCAAAATGAAATTACATGGTTATTTAAACAGGAACAACTTGTAGACGAACAGCAGAAAGGCAGAAGAACACACAAAGTGAGAAACTCATTTGGACTCCTTTTACACCGTAACAATTCTACAATTCTTCAAACACCCATCCACATCATCAGCCACTCTCATTTCAATGCACTTATGGTTGAATTTTAGTGCAAATAAGGGTGGGATGGGTTCGAGTCAGATATCAACATTTGTAACATCTGAATTCCAAACTACTTACTGGTTTTACAAAGCTGGAATGGAGATAGTGGCCAATCCACTCTCACAGTGGGTTGGTAAATTAAATATTTTAATGATGGTGCTGGAAGCCCTGACTTAACCTGTTTTTCCAGTGAACTACCTTATTTTCCAGACCTTGAATGCCAACATTATGCTACTAACTAACACTTACACAGCCATAATCAGCTCACCAAAGCTCAATCTAAGTTCTGGTAGAACTACTCAGCTCCAAATCTTGATACAGCATCAATCCAAAAATGAACAGGAGCTGAATTCCAGAGGTGAGTGAAAGTGACTGCACTTGACATTAAGACAACATTATCTACAAATGGATCACCAAAATGTCCTCATAAAATAGAAGTTAATATCAATCATGGGAATACTCTCGAATGGATTGGAGTCATATTTAACACAAGAAAGATGGTTACGCTTATTGGCTATAAATTTCTTAGCTTCACGCCATTACTGCAGGAGTTTCTCAAGGAAGAATCCTAATCCCACCCATCTTCAGCTAACTCGTCAATGACCTTCCATTCACCAGAAGGTCAGAAATGGGCTAGCACTAAAAATCGTTTTTTCTGACCATTATGACATGGGACTGAAAATGGTGTTTCCTACAACAATGACTACACTTCAAAACTACTTCATCAGCCACAAATCACTTTGAACATGTGGAGCTTGGAAGGCATTGTATAAATGCAAATCTAATTTGTCCAATGATTCATACCAAACTATAATGTTCACAGTCAAAACATTATCTACAGAAAACAGAGTTTCCAATGTAAATCCTTTCACTGATTTAACCACCTCAAAAATTTAACCACCTCAAGAACATCACATTTCATCCTGAAATTAGCCCATCTACCATTGAAGCTCTCACACATGCAGTCAACAATTCTATCTCACTACTCCAATGTTCCCTCTGTTTGCCTCCTACTTTTGAGCCTCAAGAAGCTCCAAACAAAATTGCTCCTAATAGCCAATTGCACACAAGGTGACTCTTGGTTCTTGAAGCCTCCAAATTAAATTAATTCCCTGTCTATTAAGTGTCAACCATGGCTTAGTGGCAGCACTCTGTGGATCAGATTGTTGTGGCTCCAACACCAACGACCACATAATCCAGTTGAAACTCATGATGAAATATTGAGAGTGTTCCATTGTCAAAGCAGGCGTCTTTTCCACTGAGACACACAGTTAAGGGCTAAATGTTCTCTCTGGCAGACCTAAAATATCTGAATGGTATAATTTCAAAAAAGAACATCGGAGTTTCTCTCTAATGTCTTAGCCAACACTTACCCTTCAATTAATTTAAAAAAACAAATTCACTCATCATCAGCACATTTCTGTGCAAGAGTTCTTGCTATGTGTAAGTGGTTGCTGTATTTTCATTATAGCAAATCAAAAAAGTATTAATCTTTCCTCCCCTTTAAATGTTTCTGTGTCCACATCTCACATAACTAGTTAGCCTATTTTCTCAATGATTTATCTTTGCTCACAACACATACCCTTAGTCAAAATCTTCATTCCTCTAATTTATTTTGCAGTGTTCCTCCCAAATATCCTTTTCCTGCAACTACTTCTCCAGACTACTTTCTCTAAACTCATCTGCCCCTCAAACTTCCTGTTCACATTGAAATCCACCCTACAAGCATTTTGTTAGTAACTCTTATCTGCCTTCTTTGGCTCTGCATTTATTTTCTCATGTCTTGTAGCATAGTTTTATATTAAGGGAGGCATATGATTGTTGCCAGAATAACTAAGTCAGGATAATGATAAGAATAGTTGGGAGAATTGATGAATAGGTTTGAGCTAAGTGGGAATGATATTTTGGTGGATATGAAGAACCTCTAAGGCAGAGAAGTTGAGGTGTTCAGTGTGGAGAATGAACTTGAGGAGTAAGGAAAGTGGAACTGGAATCAACAGCCATGCTGATACCACTGTGGCTGAACACAGCCACATGGCAGATATTCAATTTGAGAAACAAACCATTGTGGACTAGTCAGGCTCTTGATCAAACTTATTTATCATTGTGTTGTGATTAGCTAAGCAAACCTTTCTTAACCCCATAAAGAAAAGGATCTTTCTTCTTCTGGCAACTGAGTCATCTATATTAACTAAAGTGACAATACATGCTAAATCATGCAAAACATCTGTTGATCTCAGTCTTGAAAATTCCACTTGTTCAATATCCACAAAGTTTTGATGGAAGAGAAATCCAGATTTCTATTACTCCATGTGTTTTTTTTTTCGTATTTCATTAAAAATGGTCCTATTTGAATTTTAGGATCGTGACCCCTCCTTCATGGCCACAGAGCTCCCAGTATCTACCCAGATTGAATTCCTAAACATTTTAAACACCTTCTCTGGATCACTTTAAACATAAGGAAATACAAAGGATGTTTACGCAATCTGCTCTTATGACATAATTCTTTAAGCCCCAGGTTGTGCAGAAGTGATCTTGAGGCACAATGATAGAGTACTTCCTCTGAGCCAGGAGCTCAGATTCAAGTCTCATTCAGAGTTGATAGCCAAGGAAGATATATTTAACACAATCAAACTGGTTGAGTATCATATTTTAAGTCACGCACAAATTGCAGTATGAGTGGAAGAAATTCCTAGCCAGCCATATGAGCCTCTACCATTACTATTCATAATTCCAGGCTACAGTATGCATGTAAAAAAAAGTATGTTTCCACTGCAACTTGGACCCTTGAGGCTGGTTAGTTGGACATCCAATGTGAACCAGATTGGTGCCAACAGCATGTTGGTTCAATCTGCCCTCTGACTGAGATGGACTGGTACCTACTTCCTGTCCTTCTGTGTTGGAGGTCAAGGTACTGAGGACCAGACCCGCCTTCGAGCAAAGAACTCAAGGTGAAGACTGCCATGCTGGGGATTATATCACATTCTAAGTCCAATTTTCATGAGGCAGTGTTCAGAATGGCACACAATACAACAAATTACCTAATTAATCTAACTCCAAAACAATGTAACAACGTTATCTCCAATTCCATATACTTTAAAGTTTTGTTCAAATCAACTAGTCAGACCTGACCTACCCTTTACAAAACTACGTCAATGATCGGATTGTGCACCTCAAAGGACTGAGTGATATGGTCTGTCATGATACATTCCACAAACTGCTCCCCACAAGTGACAATAAACTGACAATTTTGATTTTCTCATTTCCCCTTCTCTATTTACTTTGAGGAAGTGATAGTCACAGCTTTCCACTTCAAGAACATTATTTCTGAATCCAGAGGGCTTGGAAAATTTGACAAACAAAGCTATAATTTCCTCACATTTTTTCTTAACGCTGTATCTCGTGTGGAAGTTGTCAGATTCAAGAGATATGCTTATCCCAAATTCTTTTACTTTCTCTAAAAGCATTTTTTTCCCAAAATCTTGTCTTAAGTCTTGAAAATTCTTCCCTTGGCTTATTTTTTAAAAATATTTTCATGGCTTACATTTTAGATTTCAAAGATCTGCTGGCATTTTGTCCTCCTCTTCAATCATAAGGAGCCATAGATAACAAAGGACAATCGGCATATCTCAACAAACAAAGGCCCAATAACCTCCACAGGTGTTTGAGATGTATCCTTAACATCACATGAAATGAACAAGACATCTGAGGCACAAATGCCAAATATATAGTACTAATCAAGCAGAGATGGGAGCACTAGCTTCAACATATGCACAAGTTGGAACACAACCACATTCCCAAAGTTGTGTTATGCAGAGAGACATCCTGTACTAAGTGACCTATGGGGTGCCCAAGGCAGTGATTCAAGGATGTGTCAAAAGAGATATGAAGGACCTCAACATCAATCACAAAAGTAGAAAACTCCAGTTAACAACTGATACAGAATCACAAAACTGATGCAACACAGTAACATAGAACACAGAACAATACGGCACAAAATCAGACCTCTTTGTCCATCATTTCAATGCTGATCATGATGGCATTCTGCTATATGTGGTCCATGTCCCTCTATTTAATACCTGTTCTTGAGTCTGTCTAATACCTCTTAAACTTTGCTAATGTATATACTTCTACCACATCCCCTGGCAGCATGTTTAAGGGACCTACCACCATCTGTGTAAAAAATATTCCTTACACATCTCTTTTAAACTTTCCCCGACACACTTTAAACTTATGCTCCAATTAAGCCCATTGTGTCAGTGTTGTTTCTCCAAATGAGCATCACATTTCGTGCCATTCTCCTGTCTTTTCCCAGAATATCTAAATCCCTTCTGAACGTCTTCATTGGATTTACTTCCACTGCACTCACTGGCAATGCATTCCAGACCCTTGCTGCTTGAAATTGTTCTTCCCATATTATTTGTGTTTCTTTCACTAAATACTTTAAAAACCGTGCTCTCTTGTTCTTAATCCTTGCACGATGGGAAAGTTTTCTCCGTATTTATTCTGTCTAGACCACTCATGACTTTGACTATTTCCATCACATCACTTTCAGCCAACCTTTTGTCAAGGAGGACAGACTCAGCTTCTCTGATTTATCTTAATTAGAACCATTCACGTAAACCTCTTCTGCAATCTCTTTTATTCCTTTACATTCTTTAGAAAGCGCAGTGCCCAGAACAGGATATAATACCTGCTCTGATGCCAAACTAGGGACTTACAAAAGTTAAATATAGCCTTATTCTTGCAAACAATGTCACTATTAATATAAAGCAGATGCTAACCCTACAAATAAAGTGTCAATAGTGATCATCCCGGAGTACCAGTAAGGGACAGCTTCACATGTAGTACCTGTAAAAGACTTTGCCTTTCCACAAACAAAAACAGAAGTAGCTGGAAAAGCTCAGCAGGTCTGGCAGCATCTGTGAAGAGAAATCAAAGTTAATGTTTCGGGTCCAATGACCCTTACTCAGAGCTTCCAAAATCAGCCAGTTCACCTAGTTTAAAGGTATTAGGATCCACTCAATAGAGCATGCTGATTCTCAAGCCCTGTTACTCATGGGGTCATCACAAAAGGTTAATGATTTATTCGAAGTATATAAAGTCCCCAATTCACCCGTCTAGTGGAATCAGGTTAACTGAAAACATTGAGCAGACACGTGCACTTAACAAGAACATATATTCATTACAAATAGATTCTAGCCACATGTCATCAAAATTATGAATTATAAACATATAACTCTACTAGTTGAAACTCTTAACTCCATTTTAAAATATCAATACAGACAAATATAAACACAAAGAAACAGGATGGTTGGAAAAATAAAATGAGGGGAAAATAAAGTTCAATAGCACTAGTTCACAGCGTTGATGAGATTTTCCTTTTGCTTCCACTTTTGATCTTCACTTTGAGTATTTATGATTTTATTTAAAACATCTTGTCCACATCCACTTTTCTCTTCATTTGTGGAAATCTCTCCTTTCAGCTGAGTTCTGAATCTCACCTCATTTACTTAAAAGCTGAGAGAAGACTGATGTCTTTGAGGAATATGGACTGGTTTTGTCATTAGAACATTTACATGTTTCAATACTTCTTCCTGTTACTTATAAGTTTGCCCATTAACAATTCAGCCTTAAAAATATGCCCCGAGTCTTGAAATCCCTCTCTCTCGAGAAAAGACACCTGCCATTCACCTTACCTATACCTTTCATTATTTTATAAACCTCTTTAAGGTCACCTCTCAACCTCCTGCGCTCCAGTGAAAAAATTCCCAGCCTATCCAGCCTCTCATAGAGTCAGAGATGTACAGCATGGAAACAGACCCTTCGGTCCAACTTGTCCATGCTGACCACATATCCTAAATTAATCTAGTCCCATTTGCCAGCACTTGGCCCATATCCCTCTAAACCCTTCCTATTCATATACACATCCAGATGCCTTTTAAATGTTGTACCAGCCACCACCAACTCTGACAGCTCATTCCATACATGCACCACCCTCTGCATGGAAAAATTTGCCCTATGTCCCTTTTAAATTTTTCCTCTCTCTCCTTAAACCTTCATTCTCTAGCTCTGGACCTCCCCAACCCTCATGATTTTATAAACCTCTAAGTTTTCTTAGCTTCCAATGCTCCAAGGAAAATAGTCTCATCCTATACAACCTCTCCAGACAACTCAAACCTCCAATTCTTGTAAATCTTTTTTGAACCCTTCCAAGTTTCACAACATCCTTTCTATAGGAGGTAGACCAGAATTGTACACAATATTTCAGAAGTGGCCTAACCAGTATCCTCTACAGCCACAACATGACCTCCTAACCGCTATACTCAATGTGCTGACCAATAAAGGAAAGTATATCAAAGGATTTCTTCACTATTCTATCTACCCGTGACTCTACTTTCAAGGAACAATGAACCTGAACTCCAAGGTCTCTTTGTTCGGCAATAATCCCCAGGATCACTTCATCCAAGAAGCTCATTGACTGAATGTTTGAACTGCTTCTAATGAAATTATACTCTAAAGTAAGGAGCAGGATTCAGACTTGACGAATTTATTCCTTCTGGTGTAACAAACACAAAGAAAGGATTGGACTTTTATGGTAGCAGACCCAAAAATAAAGGATAGTTCTCGAAGTCAGCATATACCACAGTAATCATTTCATACGCTTTCCTCCCCATACCCAGAACTGCATAAGTAACAGCTGTACCTGGAAGATTTCATCCTTGTGTGACTCAAAGGAATGCAACTTTAGTTTCAGGTTTCTTAAATCCCATAATGCTACAATCTTATCAGCTCTTCTTATAACTCAAACCCTCCATTCCCAGTAACATCCTGGTAAATGTCTTCTGAATCCTCTCCAGGTTAATAATATCCTTGCTATAATAGGGCAAGCAGAACTGCACACTGTAGTCCAGAAGAGCCCTCACCAATGACTTGTACAACCTCAACATGATATCCCAACTTCTATACTCAAAGGCCTGAGTAATGATGGCAAGCATGCTAAACGCTTTCTTAACCACCATATATATATATATGTGATGCAAACTTCAAAGACTTATGTACCTGAGCCCCTAGGTCCCTCTGTTCTACAATACTGCCTAAAGCACTACTTTTAATTGTATAAGTCCAGCCTTTGTTTGTTTTGCAAAAATCAATACCTCGCATTTATTCAAATTAAACTCCATCTGCCATTCTTCAGCACATTGACCCAATTCATCAATATCGCTTTTGTAACCTTAGAAAAAACTTTCTTCAATGTCCAGTATACCACCAATCTTGGTGTCATCCGTCCACCCACACTAATCATGCTTTCGATATTCTCATCTAAATTATTTATATAAATGACAACAAAAGTGGACTCAGCACCAATCCCTGTCAAAGGAGCAAAACCTGACCTTCTCTTGGGTAATAGGGCAAGTGACTGGTGTGATAGTAGAGGAACACTTTGGGTTGAGTGTTCATAATTCTATTTGTTTTAAAATAGGTATGGAAGAGAATAAACCTTCCATAAAAACTAAATATTTAAATGGAGTAAGAAAAATTTTAATGTTATGAGACAAGAACTTTCAAAAATTGATTGCAGTAGACTGGAATATTGTGTGAAATTCTGGTCTCCCTCCTATATGAAGAATGTTGAGAAACTTGAAAGGGTTCAGAAAAGATTTATAAGGATCTTGCCAGGGTCGGAGGGTTTAAGCTATAGGGAAAGGCTCAATAGGCTGGGGCTATTTTCCCTGGAGCGTCGGAGGCTGATGGGTGACCTTATAGAGGATTTTTAAAATCATGCAGGACATGGTTGAGTTTATAGACAAGGTATTTTCCCTGGGTTGGGGGAGTCCAGAGCTAGAGGGCATAGATTTAGGGTGAGAGGGGAAAGAATTAAAAGCAATCTAAAGGGCAACTTTTTCACACAGACTGTGCGTGGAATGAGCTGCCAGAGGAAGTGATGGAGGCTGGTATAATCACAACATTTAAAAGGCATCTGGATGGGTATATGAATAGGAAGGATTTAGAGGGATATGGGCCAAGTGCTGGCAAATGGGACTAGATTAGGTTAGGTTATCTGGTCGGTATGGATGAGTTGGATCTAAAATTCTGTTTCCATGGTGCACATTTCTATGACCTCAAGAGAGGGGGAAGACTGAAAAGAATTTTGTCGACTAGATGTGAACTACAAGTTTAGTTCAGTGTAAATACTTCATTTTTTAAATTTAACCTGTGAGGGTCAGTGTAGACTTGTTCTCCTTGTGTCAGTGGAATAAAGCATCTCTGCTTCATGATTTTCGGCTTGTGTATATGTTTAATTGCCACAATACACCAACAGGTTTAATTATTTGATGGTTTCCTTCTTGCCACTACTGTTAACTTGTCACCAATTTAAACACTTTAACATGACATTTGTCCTTGGCAATTTTGATGTTACTGCAGCAAATTGTTCTGAATACTTTGTCTAAAATCACATCAAATAAATCGTATGGATGGAGGATTGGCTGATTGGCAGAAGGCAGACAGTAGGGATATTTTCCAGGCTGGCAGCTGGTGACAAGTGGAGTTGCACAGAGGCCCATGTTGAGACAACAACTATTTATGTTATACATTAACGATCTGAATGGAGGAACAGAGTATTGTTGCTAAGTCTGCATATACACAAAGAGTGATGGAGGGACAGGCAGTGTTGAGGAAGAGGAAAGGCTGCAGAAGAATTAGACAGGCTAGGAGAGTGGGGAAAGAAGTGACAGATGGAATACGATGTAGGAAAGTGTGAAGTTGCACATTTTGTTAGGATGAATAGAGGTGTAAACTAAATAGGCCAGAGCATTGTAAATCTGAAGCACAAAGGGACTTGGGAGTCCTAGTTCAGGGTTCTCTTTAGTTTAACATGCAGATTCACTTGGCAGTAAGGAAGGCAAATAAAAAAAAATCAGCTTTCATTTCAAAAAGGCTAGAATAAAATATTAGGGATGTACTGATGAGCCTAAGACTCTGGTCAGACTGCATTTTGAACATTGTGAGGGTCAGTGTAGACTTGTTAGGCCAAAGGGCCTGTTTCAACACTGTATTAATTTATCAATATCTACATTTTGGGCCCCATAGCAAAGAAAGGTTATGCTTCATTGGAGAGGGTCCAGAGGAGGTGTATGAGAATGATTCTGGGGATGATGGGCTTGTCACAGGAGGAGTGGTTGAGGATTCTGGGTGGCAGAATACTTGATGGCATTCAGAAGGCTGAGGGTGGATTTCATTGAAAGTTACAGAATACTGAAAAGCCTGGATAGAGTCGCAATGGATGAGATGTTTCCACTAGTAGGAGAGACTAGGACCCAAGGGCACAGCCCTCAAATGAAATGATGGTCCTTTAGTACTGAGATGAAATTCTTCAGCCAGAGAGTGGTTAATCTATTGAACTCATTGCTGCAGAGAGTTGTGGAGGCCAAATCATTGAGTGCACTTAAGACAGAGATAGATATGTCCTTGATTGGTAAGGGGATTGAGAGTTATAATGGGGGAATAGGGCAGGATAATGGGATTGAGAAACATATGAGCCATGACTGAATGGCTGGTGAAGCAGACTCGATGAGCCAAATGGCCTTATTCTGCCCCTATCGCTTATGATCTTAAGGTCTGTATGGTATGTCGGAACACAGCTGCTAACTTGTATTAAGTAGCTTTCACTAACGGGGAGATGGAAACGAATCACTCCATTTTGTGAAATGTTGGCCAAAGCACGGGATGATCTATTGGCTTTTCTTCAAATTGTGCAACAGAATATTTAACGTTCATCTGACAGCCCTAGTTGCAATGACACCTCCAACAACACAGCATTTTCTTTGTAGAAAGCACCAACCAATCAAGATTTTGTACTCAACTTAATTATCAAATAAGGTCTAAAATTACAACTTTCTGATTCGGAACGATATTACTTTTACGGGATCAAAATGTTATTTGCATGCATATATTAAGTTTAAAAATTCAAAACCAATCAAGCAATTTTCATTAATTGGGTGTGGTTTGAGCTTGTCCTCAGATTCTTCAACTCTCAAATGCCAGTGAAGTATTAAGTTCAAAACGTTTGGCATATTAAACACATTATCATACTATCCATAGGACTATATCGGTAAACAAATAATTGTACTTTTCCCCTTAGTCAAATAAAACAATTTACCAATTTTACGCTACACACCTTTGAACACCAAAAGCGAGAACTTCATTGAAAATTAAAAGAAGTTCTAATTAAAAAGATTTCATTTGCGATCACTATCTCTCAAGTTCAATAGTTGGACTTTATTTACCTACAGCTGCTGAAAGGCCTGGGGACAAAAAAGAGAAAACTTTTCAACCTCGAGCTCTCTCCATTTTACTTCTTCATTTGTATAACAACTGAGACAACTTCCCCCGTCAGTGTCCGGAAGAAAAAAGAGAATCAAGGAGCTAATCTCCCTTCGGCAATTAATTAAAACATTATTTTACTTTTTTACCAACAAAATAGATGTGTCTTCAGCGCCGGCCTAACACTGCATACTGGTCCCTGTAGTCTCTCTGCTCCACAAGCTGCTCTCAAACAGGCGATGGTGCCGTGACTGTGAAACTACAACTCCCGAGATGCTATGAAGTAGCACAGGAAGTGTTTGCGCATTGTTCTCCCCGCCCCTCCCGAAGCAGCGGCTTGTGGTTCCGGAGGCGGCCTGCGGTGTAAGTGGAGCGGAGAGAGGGAAGCAGTGTGGAAGCCCCACCGGCCAGCCCACTCACTCACCACTACCATGAAACCTACAGCGCCTCTGCAGCTCTCTCACTCCATACGGCACATCCTCCTCTTCCTGCTGGTGAGTTCCTTTACTGATTTTAGTTCAGTCTCTGGACTTGGAGCGGCCCCCCCCCTCAAAAGCCGGTTGGACAAGGCGGTGAGCCTGAGTCCGCCGCAGTCTGGTTGGCGGGGTTGGGGTTGGGGTTGGGGTGTGTGTGGAAGAGGCCCCGTCTGTGCCGCCACTCTCTGAACTGTGGCCCCAGGTCATTACCCCCCCCCCCCCGAGGCTTCAAGGCTCGCCTCTTGATTGTGACAAAATAAGATGGAGTTTAACCGGCGTGTCGTCGCCTTGGTTTATATAACTTAGCGCCGTCTTGTTCTGTATTTTCCATTCATTAGCCGCCGGTTTAATCTCCCGGATCTGCCCGTCCGTCCTGTGTGTGTGTCCACTTTTCATAGGTGGAGAGTTCAGGCCCGGCACCCGGAAACAGAGAGGTGTAATGCTGCTTCCTTATCCATCCAAACCAAACCTGGCCCACAGAGAAACATTTTCATTTCATTGGAATGACCTGATTATAGTTCAGCAGCAAACAATTGAATTTATATCCAGCTTTTTTTACTGAGACAAAACGTTCAGAAAATCCCCACTTGACAGTGATCTGAAAAAAATGGACTCAGAACTAATGAAGGAGATATTAGAGGAGCGATTAATAGTTTGGTGGGGGAAAGGAAAAGTTGCAGAGAATTCCAGTGAGTTGGGGCTTGACGAGGCAGCCGCCAACGGTCCACCATTTGTACGAGG
Source organism: Chiloscyllium plagiosum (assembly GCF_037043375.1). NCBI lineage: Eukaryota > Metazoa > Chordata > Chondrichthyes > Orectolobiformes > Hemiscylliidae > Chiloscyllium > Chiloscyllium plagiosum. Next base: position 53,438,900 of record NW_028270143.1, read on the forward strand.
GGCGAGAGATTGATGGGCATAGATTACTGGCAGAACTGTGGGAGGTTACTGAGATAAGAGGCACGGCTATTAGATTTAAACATAAGGATATTGATGTTAAATCTCAGGCGTTGGAGTACAAAGAGCCAGGCTGACTACTGGAGATTATGGAAGGTGAAGGAGGCGTTTTGGAATAATTGTATGAAGGAAACAAAGATGTGGATTAAGATTTCACTCTTTCATGTGGCCTGAGACACAGATAGAAGCCTTTGTGATGGACAGTCAGAAGTTCAACACAGATTTCACAGGACAATTAAATTGCAAACAATATAGCTCATTCTGATTGTGGGGACAAAGGATAGGTGACAACAGTGGCAAAGGTATAAAGTTTCTGACAGGATAGGTAATGGTTTCAGTTTCACATGTATATCTCAGAAATGTTGAGGAAACCAGATACAATAAAGGTGTTAAATTCCAACAAATCCGATTTGTTGTGGGATATCTGTATTCCAGATCCTAATCAATCTTTTCAGTACAGTTATAATGCTGGCAATATCTATCTTTATAATATGCAAAATTGCCCAGGAATGTTATATCTACAACACAGGACAATCTGGCTAATTACTAGTTCATTATTTAAATCATGATTTCAATCAAAATGATGGAAAGAGTTGTCAACGGTGCTGTGAAGTGGTGACTGCTGATTTGAACATAAGTGAAAGCAGGTTAGCGATTTAGGTTTTGCTGGAACTGCTTGGCCATAGACTTCATTGTAGCACAAGTCCAAAGGTGAAGGTAAGAATGACTGCCCTTGATATGAAGGCAACATTTAACTGAGTAACACAAATGAGTGCATCATTAGGAACAGTGGCAAACACTCTCGTGGCTGGGATTCATACTGGCACAAGAGCAAATAGTTGCTGAAGGCAGTCATCTTGAACTCAGAACATTGCTTCAGGAATTCCTCAGGACAATATTACATACACCTATCATTCATTGCTTCGTCAAAAATTTTTCCTCCTTCAAATTCAGTGGTCAGATCCAAGATGGTTCTTTCACAGCATCTCCCGAAGCTACATTCTCTGGGTTCATGTGCATGTTGGATACCATGCTGGTTTTGACTTAATTTGTTGTTCCTTTCATTCGTGTTTTTAAAAACTTGGAGTTCCATACATAATAGTATTGTGAGAGCATTTCCAGTCCATAGCCTGCAATGGTTCAAGAAGGCAAGCTTCTACCATATTCTCAAAAAAGTAAGTCAGCAATAAATACACCCACATCTGAAGAATTAATGCAAAAATACTTGTAGTTGATTCAAGACTGGATGCCAGACACACAATCAAAAATGTGTGTTGGAGCAATCAAGAAAGTTGGAGCAGTCAATCCCTGGTCTTACCAGTGTACATTTGAGATATGGCCCAAATGTGCTTTATGATGCTATCAAGGAGTAACATGAAGATGAAGACATCAATAATTCCCAGAAATTATAGGACAGTATTAAAGATGAAAGATGATTGCACAGATGTCAGTGAGAGAGGTATTAAGATGTGAGGCAAAAGAAAAAAAATCAGCTGATTTTTCAGTCACAAAACAAGGTCTATTGTGACAAAGAGAATGTCCCTACCTTGGAGCCAGGAGGCCGAGGATCCAGTCCTACCTGTTCTAGAAGTGTATACTGCAATACCATCTCTGACCAGTTTGATCAGAAAGTATCTAAAATTGAATAAATTCACAATTCATCGAATGAACACAGATGTTTTCGATAAATTTTAGGCAAAGTATATGAAATGGTGATGAAAACAGAATTAGAGAATTCAAAGAGAATAAATAATTAATTACAATTAATTTAAATAATTAATAAGAGGGGGAAGTTCTAAGTGGGCTGCTGTTTTAAAGAGATGACACAATAGGATGTGTGGGTTCTTTTGCTACAAAGTTTTGAGATTCTCATTTTTCTAAAGGCATTGCTTAGTTTTAATATTACTGATATCTTTAAATGCTGAATGTGCATCTTCAGCATAAATTTTGCTGAATCAATAAATCAGTCAATTCTTGTTTAATTCATTTGCATTTTTTGGACTGAAATATTTCATATTTCAGAGAAACTAAAATGATATCTTGAACAGTTAAGACCAAAGTAAATCATGTGGACTTATTCAGATAATTCTGATTTCTCAGTGGAGGTCCTAACATTCAACCCAACATTGGAGACGTCGCAATTGTGCTTGCTTATTTTGACACGTCATCGCAAGTGAATGAGACTAACTGATTATGAACTAGGACTAACTAACTACATTTAATGTTTCACATGCAGCCAACAGGATGCTTTGTAACTTGCTGATAGGTTTTGCTGTAAATAAATTACGAGCCAAGTTAGAGAAGATTGAATGATGTAGTCATGGCCTTATGTCTTAGGCAACTAGGTTGGAGATTGTTTTAGACCTGTAAAGCCTGACAATATTGCCCTTTAATGTAACATTACACATCTTTGAGTAAATAAAACTATATTGTGATGAATCAGCCTCTTCCATTGGGGTTAGCAATTCAAGGACTCAGTGTCAGAGATGTACAGCACAGAAACAGGCCCTTTGGTCCAAATCGTACATGCCGACCAGAAATCCGAACCTAATCTAGTCCCATTTGCCAACACTTGGCATATATACATGTACCCATATACACCTATTCATTTACCCATCCAGACGCCTTGTAATGTTGTAATTGGCAGCTCATTCCATACATGCACCACCCTCTGTGGAAAAAGTTGCCCCTTAGGTCCCTTCTTGAAAGTTTTCCCTCTTGCCCTAACCTATGCCCTCCAACTCTGGACTCCCCCACCCCAGGGAAAACACCTTGTCTATTTACATTATCCATGCCCCTCATTTTATAAACCTCTATAAGGTCACCTCTCAGCCTCTGCTGCTGCAGGAAAAATAGCCCCTGATTCATGTTCCAACACACTTGGCTTTGGTAAGTGAGACTTTTCAGTGCTTTTTATGGCAATTAAAGGCATTATGACCCATCCCCAATAATCCTTTAAACTCAATGTCTTCTGATCATTTATTTGGTGAAGTGAATGGGTGGCATGGTTTTCATTGGAAGCAGCAATTTCTGATTATTCTGGAAGCTTCAGTACATGTTGGTTTTTTAAATGCAATATTTCATCACAACCAATCAGTTGGGATAATAAAGGAGCAGCTGTACCTATAGAGAGAGTAATCCAGCTACACAAATGCATCTGAATTTGATGTTACAAATTTTTTGTTCTGTATCATGTAAATACAGACCGAAACTTTTGGCCAATTATTTGAAAGCTGTTTTGTCATGATTTGTATTCCTTACTATAGTCTTGCTTTAATGGAGCAGCCAAAATTGTGTTGATATAAGTGAACAATTAAAACTAGAAATGCTAGAAAACCACAGCAGGTCATTCAGCATGAGAAATGATTAAAGGTGTAAATAAAAGCAAACTTTGTGGAGCTGAAGATCTGAAATAAGACAAAGTGCTGGATAAATTCAGGTCCAGACAGCACCTGCAGAGAGAGAAATGGGAGTCAACTGTTCCAGTTGAAATTGACTCTTCTTCGGAAAGCAGATAAGTTTGAGTTATGTAACTTGTAACAAATTGAACGGGTAAACAGTTCGGTAAAATTGGAACAACCAAGATACAAGGTGAAGGCAAGGAAACCAACATGTCTGCTGTTATTTACAGGCTGTTAATGTGTTATATGACTAGAAAACAATTTAACAATTTTTTAAAAACTTGAGTAATAAAGAGGGAAAAATTGAAGATTATCAATGCAGCAGAAATGAAAATAATTAAGTGCAAACTAAGCAAAGGTTGTAACAAGATGTGTGTGCTGATAAATTTCAAACCGTTTCACCATCTTTCCTTGATCCAGTTACTACTGAAGGTTGAACCACACTGCAACTTCAGCATCCAGCTTTGTTCCAAGCTGTGCTCGCCCAGCTATGTCTGAACTCTCCATTTCACTTAGCCTTTCATAAGCCTCAGCTTGTCAAAAATATGCTAACGATATTCTATGCTGTTACATTCCCCTTGTCCATCAACCTTTCTTCATTAGTTCTGTCCTATCAAGATGTCCGATTCACATTTCTCATCCACATTTTATAGTCTCTACTTAGCCAAATCCCTCGATCATCTGCTAGCTCTACAAGACTCCAAGAAGTCAGACTCCCCACCCCTCCACCACACCCTTTTTTTGGGGGAGTGCATACTTTCAGCTCTTTAAAAACCCCATAATTTGGCGTTTGTTAAACAGTCTCCATCTATTACTCCTCTTTTTTTGTATAGGCCTTGTTAAAAGCCACTTCTTTATAACTAATCTTTTTGTCATTACCTGAAATCTTCTCTGGCATTACATTTTATGTAATGGTTAAACTTGTGTGAAGCTTCTTCAGGATTATTTTGTTAAAGGTGTTAGATTAATACAAAATGATAATTGTTAAGTTTCACTTTACAGTAACAGTATCTTTTGTTATGGGCATAAGCATGTATATAATTGCAGTATTCAATAAATCTTAATATTGAGTCTAATTTGAATCATTCTAAAATCTAGGGTTGATTTGCTTTTGTACAATGTATTTAAACTTATCTGAGGTACTCTTCATTTCCCATCATACACAAGCTGAACTCAAACAGCTATTTTGAAAGTGTAGATATTCATTCCTAAGCTTTCTATGCATAAATAGTCATTGTCTTTCATGTATTCTATATTATGAAATTATTTGTAGTTAAGAGTACTTAATTAGCTATGAAAACTTACAACATCCTTGTGATGATAATTACTACTAAAATGTTTAAACTACTTTATTCATTTCAGTTAGGTTGTGGCTTTCACAAAGTGCTTTGGAAATACCAAGTGTATTGGCTATTGTACTGCACGGAAACAGCTTATTTATGTGACAATTTATTTATGGACAGTATTGAGCTAATTTGACCTGTTCACGCAGTAGCCATGTCAGTGAGGACACAGGGAAGACTTCTCTGTTTTCAAATAGTGCACTTCAGATCTCTTTTGGGAGGCAGATGCAACCCAACATAACGTTTCACCTGAAAAACCGAATCTCTTCAGTCAAGTATTGGAATGTTAATCAACATTTAGTGATTAATCTCTACAATGAAGTATGACCCCAGAGCCTCTTGATTTAAATGAGAGCATGCCAAAATTAACAATGTATCAGTTTTGAATTCAAAAGAACAGTAATGCATGATAATCTCATCTTCCTGTGAATGGAAGTTTGTATTAGAACTCCCCAACACTTTTTGTTCTAAAGATTTTGATTTGCTTTTCAAAATTCATTTTGAATTTTTTTACAGCTATACTTGGCAATAAGTAGTTACTTTGAGATAGTTAAGGATTAGCAACATACATTTGTCAGAGTGAATTGTTTTTTTTTTCAAATGTCATTAAGAGCTTTGGGAAATAATAGACAAATGATAAATTCATGTAAATTAATATTTGCAAGAGAGTTTAAGAGAACTAAAGTCTTATGAAGTTTGGAAATGTGCCAGATGGCTGCCTTGTGTGCTGTAAGATTACGATTCTTGATATTCTTTAATTGTGAACTGCATTAATATATTCAATATTGAAATGTAAGACTTCTTGAAGCTTTTTAATCCATGTTTGAACACAAAATGACTTGGCTTCTTGCCAGCCAAATGTAGCGTGGTATAAACATCCTGCATTTAAGGATGTTCATTGAGTAACTACCATTGAAGGTGTTTGCCAAAATTAATAAGTCTTCTGTCTTTTGATTTCTTTGGAAAAATAATGCAGGGAGTGGTATCTATGTTTTACAAACACTGTTTTATTTTTCCACTCATCTTGAAGTTTGATTGTGATAACAGTGCTGATTAGATCTTAAATCATGTCTGTTAATAAATGTAGCTTGCACATCATCTCAAAAAGTAAAATAATTTTGCTTATTTTTAAATAAAATTGCTGGCTTTCCTTCATTAGGAATGCATTATTAGTTGATCTTGTTTAAAATTGTGGATCAGAAGACCTAGCCAACAACTGAAATTAGAAAACCAGATCCTGTTATCACCAGGTGCATCCTCAGTAATAATACCTTTATGATATGGTTAAAAGTGGGGCAGCTAATGGTTTCAACATGTTCAACTTTGTTAACAACAATTCCATGCCCAACTTCAGCAAGATGCTCTAGAGGCCCGTGATATTAGGGTACCTGGGGAGGAGGGTAGGGTGTGTGTGCACAGATACCAGTAATTATGATCTTTCCACTTTTTTTGTTCCGAAATTTTGGCTACTTTCCTGATCCACAGCTCCCAAATGCTGGAAGCCATCCTTGTGCTTTTGTTACCCTCATTCTGAGTGGGGTAGTGTCTTCTGAAAATTTGCAAACAAATTTGCAAAATACTGTGACCTTTGGACTTTTCAATCACAGGAAGCTGCAGCTTTTCACTGCTGACCATGTTGACACAAACTATCGCAGTGACACATTCCTTGCTTCGCTTTCCACCATTACAAATTTTATGTCTAAACATTAAAGAACAATGTGGCAAAAAGCAAAAAACACTCTGATTACATCTCCATTAAAAATGACACTTAGTGCATTTCTGTTCAGGACGTTAGACAGACCATTCACTTCTGAAGTCGATAATGTGGTGCTGGAAAAGCACAGCAGGTCAGGCAGCATCCAAGAAACAGGAAAATCGACGTTTCGGGCAAAAGCCCGTCATCAGGCTTTTGCCCAAAATGTCGATTTTCCTGCTCCTCTAATGCTGCCTGACCTGCAGTGCTTTTCCAGCACCACTCTGATCTAAACTCTATGCCCACAACCCCTGGGCATCCCCTCATAGTCACATATCATTCAAGATACAATGCAGTGACCACCCCACCTCCAGAAACAATGTAATGCAAATCATCCCTTAATGGTCAAATCTGTTGCAAATCATTTTTTGTTTTGTAACTTTCGGGGAGTAGTCAAATTCCAACTGTAATGTTCTCATTGATTTCTGGATGAAAGTGTAAATCATCCCTGAATGGCAAGGAAATGGCCATGTAAACCTCCCACATTCCACCTATAAGACAAAGACACACCACCTTATTTCCTGCGGCATTTTATTTGAGGTCGGTAGAGCAAGTTAACTCTTTAATATCTCAACCTGAAAACTTGGATTTGAAGCAATGGGCAAAGAAACCAACAGCAACATGAGGGATCTGTGACCTGAAACTCGGGTGTAGGTTCAATTGGATAAGTACTTGGGTGCTTCAGGGAACAAGACAACAGGGAAAGAGCAGGGAATTAGGATTAACAGGATATCTCTACAAGCAGGTATGCTGGTTTAATTGGCTTGTTCTTGTGTTGTTCTGATTTGTACATTTTCCTGTGCCATTTGCACAGTTACATTTAACTTCCTTTACAGTTTCTTTCAACTCTGGATGTACATGTTTTAGCGACACTGGTTTGTGTTCAGCATCCATGGATTCCTGTTAAACTGAGATCTATGAGATAATGTGTTCGTGAAGTTTGTTTATATTGTGAATGTTTGGTGACTTACCCCTATCAAATCGATGACAGTATGGGAAGGTGATACTCATGAGAACAACACCTGCAATTTTCTTTCCATACCCCACACTGGACTTATTTTGTGCCATCTATCAAATTGGCACTGGGCCAACATTTTCTAGCTACCGCTAATGTGAAACTTTCATTGCAAAGGAAAATGTACCTGTTAGGGGAAAAAAGTACATCATCATTAAGAATACATTGGTATATGTACCTATAAACCTTTCTCTTCCCCCTTCCCATTTTCCTTGATAATATGTACTTATTGTTCGAAACATACGATAAAGGAATAAGAGTAGGCCATTTCCCCTTTCAGTAAGATTATGGCTGATCTGATTCTAACCTCTATTCTACATTCCTGTATATCCCCAATAATCTTTTATTCCTTTGGTATGCAAGAATTTATCTCTGCCTTAAAAATATTTTAAAATTCTGTATCCACTGCCTTTTGAGGAAGGGAATTTCAAAAATTCACAATCCTCTAAGAGGAAAGAAATGTTTCCTCATCTCTGTTCTAAACGGGCACTCCAATTACTTTTAAACTATGATACTCGTTCTAGATTCTCCTACAAGAGGAAAGATCCTTTCAACATCTACCTGTTCAAGACCCCTCAGGATCTTGCATGTTTCAATTAAGTCACCTCCAACTGTTTTGAACTGTAGAGAATACAGGCCAAGCCCATCTATTCTTCATGAGGCTCATTCCAAATATTAGTCAAATAAACTTCTATGAACTGCTCCAGTTCATTAACATCCTTCAGGAGGTATGGTGATCAGTGCCTCACAGCGACAGGAACCCAGGTTTGATTCCAGCCTTGAGCAGCTGTCTATGTGGGCTTCCTCTGAGTGCTATGGTTTCCTCCCACAATCCACAGATCTGCAGGTTAGGTGGATTGGTCAGGCTAAATTGCTCAAAGTGTCCAGGGGTGTGTAGTCCAGGTAGAGTAGCCATGGGAAATGGAGGGTTACAGGGATAGGATGGGGGTGATGGGTCTGGGTGGATTGCTCTTCAATGTGAACTCAATGGGCTGAATGGCCTACTTACACACTTTAGGGATTCCATGATTCTACTCTACTCCAGATGCGCACTTGACAATGCTGTATATAACTGAACTGTTGCGCAATAATACCATTGGGTCAAACGTGCTGGTTTGTGGAACCAGGCTAAAAGAGGCCTAGCAAGGTACGTTTTAAAGGTACCTTTTGGCTAGGAGGAACAGAACTCCTAACCCTGTAAGGAAGGTTTGGGCCTCTTTGACTTGACTTTTGTCAAGGGTTTCTAATGGCAACCCCCTACCTTTTGGGCACTCATTTCTCTTTTGGACTAGGAAGTTATCAAGTGGCATATTATGCTGATCTGATAAGGTCAGTTGAGCTTGACTGCCGTTGCTCCCAGCTAGGCAGTTACTTTGCCATGTTCTCATCTAGGGGTTAAAATTAGAATCAAGATATCAGCCAGATGGTTATTCTCTGCACTTTGAAAGCTTTGATAGTTCCTAAAATTGTAGAATGACTGCCTAAAACTGAACAGCTTTAGTAATACATCTCATTGCTGTTCTATAATAAAAAGTAACAGTATACCATCTCTGCCCAATCTCTTTCAGCCTCCTCCTTAATGAGCTTGATACCATTCATTAAATGTTTCCTGTTTATTCCAAGTATATATGCCATTGAGGTAATCTGTATTGAATTCTACTTGCAAATGTTGTCAAGGTCTTTGTTAGGTCTTAGCAACATTAGGAGAGTCCACTGCTTTAAAACTCCTATGCAAGTAAGTAACTGTGTGCTCTTTGAATCACACTCATAATTCTGGAATTGATTTTGGGGTGAGATTAGAATTCTACATTCGACCTCTTTTCTAAACGAAACACCCTATACCTTGAATAAGTACCACCTGTTCCTTATGTGACATTTTGCTGGAAAGTTTCAAGGTAAATAATCTGAAGTACATGCAGCTAATTAAAATAATGTAAGTAGATAGCACAATCTGACAAGATTAGTCTTTGAGTCCTCTAGCAAAGCATTGTGTGTGCCTAATGGGAAATTTTATAGGGTTATAAAAACAGGAAGCATTACAGGTGGTGACCTAATTAAGTAGTAATTGGAATTTTGCTTTACCACCGATGGATTCAGATTAATACACAAATTCAGTGTATTTGTGGGGTTCAGGTCTCAATCCATCTTGTTGTTCCTCCCTGTAATTAAATGGCATTTGTATGCCATGAATGCTCATTATATTGAAATATTTTGTAATTGTGTCATCTTCATGATAAAGTGAACATCTTTATGGCAATTCCATTCATGCTCTTTAAACATGACATGAAGCAGTTGGCTTTATACAGTAGTATCCGAGGTCCTTGGTTTTACTTGTTTGAATTTGTTGCACAAAGAAAGAGAACAGAAGAATGGTAGTTGCACAAGGACTTTGAACTAGCAAGAGGCAATGAATAGTGAATGGCTGCTGAATGAATCCAAGCAGGATCCAAGGGAGAACAAAAGATGGGGTCAGAGAGATTGAAGAGTAAAGTGGGAGCAGTGATAGTGGGAACAGTTAGTCATAGGTCAATCTAAATAAAAGCAAAATACTGTGAATGCTGGAAATCTGAATTCACAGCAGTGCTGAAGAACTCAGCAAGTCTGGCAGCATCTGTGGAGGGAGAAACAAAGTTAACTTTTCAAGTCCAGTATGACTCTCCTTCAGAATTGCTCCGAAGGTCTGTGCGTACACTAGTTCAACCCAAGATCTCAGCTTGCAGATACATTTTAGGGCTTTGAGTGTAGCTACATTTTAAATGTTGCTACTGGGAATAACTTCAATCAACATCCTTCACAGAGCACAGAAAAGATCTCAGCTTGCTGAGCCTGCGCATTCAGCCATATTCACCTGGATAGTGAATACAGCATTGAACAACAGTGAGAAATTCAATAAATAGTGAACACAAAGACAGATTATTTCTTCCACAGTGAAGGAAATGTCCCTAACTCCCTCTAACTATACATACATGGGAGTACATATAGCTCTTGTGACTAAGCTAGTCTGAACGAATAATAATGAATGAAGTGAAACAAATGTAACATGAAATATTTACAAGTAAAATTCAAACTAGAAAAGCGCATGTGCCACCTCTGTAATCTTTAAGCCTTCATGTTGAAGGCATGGAGTTAAGCAAGAAAGTTACCTGCATGGTGGAGAGGTCCCCCTGTTCATCCCAGAGACAACTTTATAACATATGAGAAGGTGAGGACTGCAGATGCTGGAGATCAGAGTGAAGAGTGTGGTGCTGGAAAAGCACAGCAGATCAGGTATTCTGAGGAGCAGGAGAATCGAAGTTTTGGGCAAAAGCTCTTCATCAGGAACGCTCCTCGAATGCTGCCTGACCTGTTGTGCTTCTGCAGCACCACAAACCCGACTCCAATAACATATCTGTATTTGCTTCATTGTCATCAGTAGTAGATTTCAGCATTGAATAGCATTTGCATGATCGTGGGTCTTCCCAATGCATGTCGCTGTCACTTCAGATTTTAATTGGAACTATGTAAAAACCAGAAAAAAAAACAGTGTGGCACACCCTTTCTCACACTGTTAAGAATAGAATGGCACACCACAGTTAAAATTTTATCTATTATGCCAGAATGACTTCCTTTTGTACAGAAAATATCTGTGGTTCTGGAGAAGTCTAGAAATCCCAGTGGGGATTTCAGTGTTCACCTAAGACATTTATTAACGATCGATCTTGATGAGCTATGATCTGCCCCACTGAAATTACACAGGCTTTGCTTTTTGGAATGTTCTCCGAGATGCCTCAGTTTTGAATTTAATGATTTGTCACATTGTCTTGCCAGTGTGAATATTTTTAGGATGTGAGGTACTAATGTCAGACCAGTTAAACAAATCACTAAAAGTGATTAAAGTAACCATCAAAAGCTGATCAAGCATTGGGATTCAGAGAATTACAAAGACTTTGAAGAACATTGCTACTTTAAGCAGACAGCAGAACTCTTGAAAGGAACAGCAAGGTAAATGCAGTACCCCACACTAAAACCTTTATCTCCATGCTGATGAGGGATTTAGGAAAGACAGTATGTAAAGACCTATTAAAATAATAAAAAGACTAGCCACACTTGGCAGCTACAGAACATTTAGAGATGAAGGATCTGTTGAAGCAGTCTCGAATCGAGATTTGGCTGGGAAGAAATTTTCAGAACTCCAGAAATAAAGAAAAGACACCTGTGGGCAAGGAAGAAAGCATGCATGACAAAGGTATCCGGTTGGGAAAAATAGCAGTTTATAAAGAAACTGGACTATCCCAAAAAAAAGGACGTCTCGTTATCCTGTAGAATCTTATCAAATGTTTTCAACCAGTATCCTCTGGTTATTGAGTTTCCAGTGGGAACCCATTCACAGTGAGAGTCACCACAAGACATGAAATCAAGGGCCTTCAAATTAATTACATCAAGGCCCCAACATCAGGAACATCACCGAGCATATTTGATAGAAGACCATTTAGAAGATGGAGTTTGACAGGAAGATAGAAGAAGTTTTAAACTATGATAACAATGGGAGATCCATAATTTAGACCACAGATTTGGTTGGAACACTTAGCAAGGCTGCCAACCACAGACGTTTATTTATAAAATTGGATGGAGGGTCAAGTATTGTGTATCAGCTGTGAAAGACAGGAAAGCATCCATTTCATCTGCGAAGAAACAGCAAACCAGAAATAGCTCCACCTAGCCACTAAAAAGTAGGAAGCCACCATTTTTATTGTAGCAAGGCAGGAAAGCCCCTCATAAGCAGTATACATATACACTATTGCTTTTTAAGAGGATTGAAACTTGATTAAAAGAAAATTGTACAGCATTGTATAATTTGGTAAAATGGCAATGCTATAAGCTTAAATTTTGCAACTACATTCAGATATTGCTCATTTAAAATGATTTGGAGATGCCGGTGTTGGACTGGGGTGTACAAAGTTACAAATCGCACAACATCAGGTTATAGTCCAACAGGTTTAATTGGAAGCACTAGCTTTCGGAGTGCCACTCCTCCTTCAGGTGGTTGTGGAGTGCACAATTGTAAGACACAGAATTTACAACAAAATTTTGCTATAAGTTCTGTCTTACAATTGTGCACCCCTCAACCACCTGGTGAAGGAGCGGCGCCCTGAAAGCTAGTGCTTCCAATTAAACCTGTTGGACTATAACCTGGTGTTGTGTGATTTTATAATTTAAAATGGCTTTCAAGCAATATTAAGAAGTAGTGGCGGAAGACTTAATACCAGCTCAGATTAGATGTCAGAGAAAGGCCAAACAGTACAGAATTGGACATTTTCTTCTAGAAAACAGCTGTGAAGGTACAGAATTTCTTCAAGCTAAAATACAGTAGACAACCCTTTATCTGAAATCCGAAAGTCAGAAGGTTTTTTGTGAAGTGTTTTTCCTCATTAACAAACTTGTTTGGCATGCAAACAGTTACCCCAGGTTGACACGCACTCGATGCGTGTCACTCAGATGCGACATGGGTGTCGTGGCCCAGCACTTGACAGGCTTCAATTCTTCTGTTTCGGGGCCTGTTTTAGTCAGTGAGTCTGCTCCTCTGGTAAGGTTTTTTAAAATTTACCATCAAACTGTCACTTATTCTGAAATTTGAAAAATTCTGAATCCCGGAAATAAAGGATTGTGCACCTGTACTAAACCTCAGGCTGAAATCACCAAAACATAAAGGAAGACACAGATACTTTTGAAGAAGTGCCAGCAGTCTTTGATAAATGAAAGCAAGAATGCTGGAAATCACAGTTGTACGTGGAGAGAGAGCAAGCTAATGTCTCAAGAATGGATGACTCTTGATCAGGGCTGACATGAAATGTGGAGGGGGCAGCATTTATTCAATAGTGGGGTTGTGGAGCGCTGGGGGAGAGAGGATGTTGATAGCCCTTCCACACTTCACGTCAGCTCTGATGAAGAATCATCTAGACTTAAAGCTAGCAGGAAACTCGTCACCCGGACACATAATCACCAACTGGCCACGGAAAGACACAACCCAGTATCACTAGTTTCTATACATACAGACAAAGAAGGACACCACTTTGACTGGGACAACACACACGAGAATTCTTTCGAGGCATAACATCCTAATCAGAATTCCATCAAAGAGCACATCAATTTTTAGATCATATCTAACATCCCTTGGGGAAAAAGAAAGAACCGGAAATGACCTCAAAGAAACCAAAACCTATGAATGGAGAGGTGGGACATACCACTAGTGCTTCACTGGAGACTCTCACTGATGATGTTAGTTAGTATGGTGATGTAATGTCTGAAAACACACCTTCAAGCTCAGCGAGCTAACTTACTTATCATCAACCTGAGCTACAAATCTTCTCAAAAATTGCTACTTTGAAACATTAATTGCTCTCTTGCCACAGATGCTGCTTGGCCCTCTGCGATTGATAGCATTTTTGTTTTCAGTTCAGATTCCAGCATCTGCAGCAATTTGCTGTCACATAGTCTTTGGTTTTTTTTATTCAGAATGATTTTTTTTGCAAGAACAAGATTTAACTAAAGAGTTCATGACCAAGGAACTCCACAGTTAATTGTAATCATGACCTCTACTGATTAATGGAAAGCTGTGACTTTGGAGCATTGCAATCAGAATTCATAAGAGTCAGATTTGTTGGAATTATTGATGAATCTTTGTTAGATTTATTACAGGGCAAAGAAGACTTGACTTTGGAGAAAGCAAGTCAAATTCTGCTAGAAGCAGAAAACCGTGAGAGTCACAGAATGAGAGGAGATGGACAGTCTTTTCACAGGAAAGGATTCATCCACTTTATAAAATTCTGTTCACAGATTAACATTTTAGGAAGGTTGGATTCATTAGTTGCAAGCCTATGATGGCTAATAACAAGCCCTTCTATGACTGGCAAGTTGGCCCACAGTAGGTGTAATCACTGTTGGGGCCTATTGGAAAGCCGCCTCCTTGATGTTGGTTCTTTTAATGTCAAGGGTATCTATAGCATTCCTGATGTAGAAACTCTTAGCATCGCAATCAGTGGCCTCCACTTCCATTGTCAATAGTTGATATGCCATGCAGAGAGAGGCTTCTTCAGGGAAGCCTTGAATATTAGTGCAGGACCCCTATGTTCTGTTACCTGCAGTCAGCTCATATAGCATGATTTTGGGCAGAAACTTTAAAATTTATAAACACCAAAGACACACATGACAAATCATGAAGTAGGCCAAACAGCAGATAGTAGCAGTCAATGTCAGCACTGATGAATAACAAAACCTCTCAGGCAATGCCCAGCTATGAGGAAAAATGCTACATAAGTAAAGAATTAAAGGTCACTTTGAGACAATGTGCAGACACAGCTTTAGAACAGGAGAAAGACAAATGCTTACTTGTACAAGGATGATAATGTGATGGAACCATCACCACTGGAAAAGTTACCTGAGGCATTCCTTGGGGAAATTGGTGGTTTGTTTCCGTGCTGTACATCTCTACGACTCTGATACAAGATGTTTTAGGTGGAATAAGTCTTGAGAGTGAGATATGCTACAAGTTACTGCAAAGAAAGAGTTTGCAAGTTGAAGCTACTGTTATGGACTAGACTAACCCCCTTAAAAATATATTAAGAAGATAGCTTACACTCAAGCTTTTTCTAATTTTAAACATGTCAGGTGTTGTGTTCCAGATGCAATTTGATTGGTCAACTACCCGAATTCAAGCAAAACGCATTTTATTTTTACACTACTACAGTTAAAATACAGACAAAATAAAGATTAAAGAATTGGCTTAAATGTAACTTAACAATGCTCAAATGCTTAACAAAATAATATATATGTACTCAGGACATTATGTGCAACATTTTTTTTACACCATGGTTCATCTGTGGAATGAACTGCCAGAGAAATTGGTGGATGCAGGTACAATTTCAGAGTCTAAAAGACGTTTGGATAAGTTCATGAATAGGAAAAGTGTGAAGGAATATGGGCCAAGCACAGGCAGAAGGGACATAGTTGGTGTGGTCTGGTTGAACTGAAAGGTCTGTTTCCATGCTGTCTGATTAGATTACTTAGTGTGGAAACCTTTCGGCCCAACAAGCCCACACCTACCCTCCAAAGAGCAACCCCCACAGACCCATTCCTCTACGTTTACCCGTTCACCTAACACTACGGGTGATTTCGCATGGCCGATTCACCTAACCTGCACATTTTTGGACTGTGGGAGGAAACCGGAGCACCCAGAGGAAACCCACGCAGACATTGGGAAGAATGTGCAAACTCCACACAGTCACTTGCCTGAGGTGGGAATTGAACCCAGGTCTCTGGCGCTGTGAGGCAGCAGTGCTAACCACTGTGCCACTATGTTGCCCAATGACTCTATTGTGTTAAACTCTTGATTCACTTCAAGTATGTTCCACAGTTCTGGCCAACATTACTATAAATGGGATATCAAGGTATCAGTGAGAATGGAAAATATATTCGCAAAGAGTAGAATTGGGGCAGTTTACTGACCAGAAATAGCTCATTAGTCTGGTGCTCTAATTTGCTTGGGAAAAAAAGGCTTCAGGGTCTAATATAAGCCTTAGAATTGTGAATAGATTTGCTAGGGTAGATCATAGAATCCCCACAGTGTGGAAGCAGGCCATTCAGCCCATCAAGTCCACACTAACCTTCCAAAGAGCACCCCACTAAGACCCACCCCTCTACCCTATCCCTGTAACCTGCATTTCCTGTTGCTAATCTAGCTAGCCTACACATCCCTGGACACTACAGGAAATTTAGCATGCACCTAACCTGCATATCTTTGGACTGTGGGAGGAAACCAAAGCACCCATGGGAAGCCCAGACAGAAACGGGGAGAATATGGAGACTCCACACAGACAGTTGCCCGAGGGGAGGACTGAACCTGGGTCCCTGGTGCTGTGAGGCAGCAGTAACAGCTACTAAGCCACCTGTGCCACCCATATCTAGGTGTAGACATTTTTATTTGTTCATGGGCAATCTATGGGCACCATTCGTTTATCCAGAATTTGTCTATCCCAATTACCTTGAGAAAGAGGTGATTAGCTGTGTTCCCTATAAATTTTCCTGCTCCTCACGGACCTTGAACACCATGAATAGTGGAAAGTCTGTACTTTGGCATGCAAATTGGTGTATGTGGAACCTTCACCTAGCCATGCCCTTAAATGTAGTATTGGTGGTCAGCAGCCTTCTTGAACTGTTGCAGTTCGTGGAGCATAGAGATATCCACAATGGCATTAGGAAGGGAGTTCCACAATTTTAACCCATGTACTAATCCCATCTGATGTTACTACTGGACAAGTTAGATCCAAGAATGAAATCTGGCCTGATGGATCAGAGTTTGTTTTTGTTAATGTAATGTGATGTTCTTTTCCTGAAACCTTAGCACGCAAGGCTGCAGGTTTGTCTTTAACAATAAAACAAGTGAATTAAGCAAAAATAAGATAAAGAAATTAAACAAAATCAAGTCATATATATATAAAAAACACATTTTGAAAGATTTCAAAGCACAACAAAACAAAATCCCATCTCCTCCCCAGCACTTACCCTTTACAATTGGTCAAATCCAGAGAGAGTTTTTTTTCCCTATCCTGCTGCTTCTCACCTCCTGTCCTTTGAACAGCGGCCTTTTTCCTTGACCACTCTCTCAACTGAACTGTTGCACTTTCTCGGCTTTGAATGGCCATTGCAAGTTTCTGAACAAGCACTCATCTAGAAATTTCATAAGCTAAACGTTTTTCATACAGATAGTGTTCCCTAAAGAGCCCTAAACAATCTTTTCTTGGAGAGACAATTCTGACCCCAGTTGGGTCTCTTTCAAACTGCACCCAAAAAACTTATGAACCAAGTTTAAAAAATACTTACACACCCTAGATTCTGCTAAGGCTAACAATTTAATGTTTTCTGTCTACTTTCATAAGTTACCACCAGATAAACAAATTAGCATTAACACTCCACAGGTCCTTGCACTCGCCTGCTTCCAAACACATGCTGGTTTAAATGTCATGTGTCTGGAAAACTGACCTAATTAATTTTTAAACTCTTTCACTAAAATAAACGTACACCTGTTTTCCACCAAGTTAAATTCAAGTTCTCTTTAAAAAGAATGATGATTATATATAACTTTACACCTTTCATCATGCCCTGAAACACTAAAGGAATGATATTGTTACAAGTCGGGCTGCTGGTACTCCCATGTATTTGCTGCCCTTTACCATCTAGGTGATAGAGTCACAGGTTTAGAAGGTGCTGTTGGAGGAGTCTTAGTATGTTACTACAGTGCATCCTATAGGTCATGTACATAGTTACTCTAGGCAGCAGTGAATGTTGAAATTGGTAGATATGATGCCAAAAAAAAGCTGCTTTGTCCTGGATGGTGTCAAACTTCGAGTGTTGATGGAACTACATTCATCCAGGTAAGTGGGGAGTATTCCATCACACTTGTTGGAGGGAGTCAAAATTCATAGGTGTAAAATAGTTATGAAAAATCCGATTAGGAATGATGCACTCTAATAAAGTGTAGTTGAAGTGAGTAATATGGGAAAAGGGAAAGCTCGGTAAACAGAATGAAGGAGAAAGAAATAGAAAAGTATATTAATCTACCTATAAATAGAGATGTATGAGAGGAGGCTTGAGTTACATGTAAATGTTAGTCTAAAGCAATTAAGGCAGAGTGGCTTAATGGAATTCCATATGAAAGTAAGTTCACAAATTTTATATTTTCCATTACATGGGATCTACTCGTCATCTACTGACTCCTTAATCATCAGTAAACAAAGCATCATTTGGTATTACAGAACATCTGTATTGTTGAAAAGCTACATTTTGTTGAAGCTTTTCATCTTGCGCTCATCAGGGCATTTCACAAGAATTCCCAGTTCAACTGGAAAACCAACATTATTTATACTGCATGCGAAGAGAGCACTAGTTAGCATTCAGAGTTCACTTGCCAAATGCAAGACAAAAAACTTTAACACAACATGATTTTTCATTCAGCACTGTGTATGTATTTTGTGTTTGTTCGTAGATTATATCATTTCCAGTTTGTCTAGAATGTCTCTGTCACTAATAATCAAATCTCTAAGTTTGTTGTGCAAACTCCTACAATCAGCTGTGTTTTTACAATAATGCCATTGCTGAAAATATTATCTGAAAGTAGGGTACGTTGGGGCCATTCAGCAAGTTAGTTAAAATATGTAGAAGGAGCAGATGAGCTTTTAAACATTAAAACATAAGAGTAATCCATTCGGCTCTTCAATCTTGCTTCACCATTCAATATGATCATGTCTGATCATCCAACTCGGTACACTTGCCTCACTTTCTCCCTATATCCTTTGATCCCTTTAGCCTTAAGAACTACTTCATGAAATGTTTTGGCCTCAGTGACTTTGTGATGGCTATCTCCCTCTCCTGATCTTGCGTCAAGGTCTAGATCCAGTTCAAAGTTGGATCTTTAATACCATGGAAGTGAGAGCACTGCGCTTTTACATCCCAAATGTTTCAAAACTACTCCTACCTTGCTTCTCTCCTCCCAAATCCTTGTTCACAGTGAGAGTTGCAGAGAGAGAAGCAAAAAGCAGGAGTATTTATAAAAACTATGCATCATAAACTGCTGAACCACCAGCACTTGCATGACCTAAGCTCCATCTTTGGATTGAATATGGATCTTGAATGGGATGCAAGTCTAGGAGAAGGAAGCGTTGAAAGGGTGGGTCGGGAAGATGGGGAAGATGCCACAACTTGAAGGGTTGAGGAGCATCTTTGGTCAGTAGCAACCAGGAGGTTTTTGGAAACATGATCAAGGTGAGACAAGTAGTGTAAGGACCAAGTTTATGTTTCTTTCATATTCTTAAACTTATTTCGGTTTACCAAATTAAGGTGCTACAAAACCTAACAAGTGAGAACTTTTGGTATTCTACAGACCCTTGACAAAATTTGGATTGATATTTTTTGGCTTTCTTTTAATCATGGATGACATCATGAAGCTTAGGACTGGGTTGAGGAGGAACGTTTTCTCTCTAAAAGGTTGTGAATCTATGGAATTCCCTACCCAGTGAGACAGTTGAGGTTACCTTGTTGCATGTTTTTAAGGCAAAGATAGAGTTTTTAACAGTAAAGGAATTGAGGATTATGGTGAGCAAGTGGCTAAGTGGAGCTGAATCCACAACAAGGTCAACCATGATTTTATTGAACGGTGGAACAGGTTGGGTGGCCAGATGGCCTACTTCCACTTCTATTTCTTATGTTCTTGTGTTCTTTTGTTGGATGAAGAAATAGATATCTTGTGTTGTTGCGTTAAAGATGTTAATCTGACAATCAGTATTTTGTGGTTATAGGGTCATAGGGATGTACAGCATGGAAATAGATCTTTGGTCCAACCCGTCCATGCAGATCATATTCTAAATTGATCTGGTCCGATTTGCCAATATTTGGCCCATATCCCTGTAAACCCTTCCTATTCATAGACCCATCCAGATGCCATTTAAATGTTGTAATTGTACCAGCCTTTCAATGTTCCATGCTTACCGACTGACTTAGTATTTGCTGAAGTACTGTTTTTCATTGCATACTAACAAAAACTTGCACTTATATAAAATGTTTATATATCCCACGTCACTTCAGAGAAACACCACCAAACAAATTTTAGCTCCAAATCCCACACAGATATTAAGAAAGGTGACAAATAATAGATTTCAAGTAGTATCCTAAGGGAGGAATGAGATAGAAAGCATTCAGTAATCCATCTTAAATGTTGTCTTGTATCTAATCTCTCTCTCTCCTCTCTAAATTACTCAAGGCATAATTGCCTCCAAGCCTCATCCTCCCTCTCTCTCTCTCTCTCTCTCCAAAAACACATTTTTGAATGTCTCCGTTGTCTGCATTTCACAGGGATCATTCCCTCCAGGACACTCTAGTCCATTCTAATCTAATCTAATCTAATTCCACAACCACCAACGCCACTCCACCTTTCCACATAACCGCAGAAGGTGCGATAGCTGCCCCTTCACTATTCCACGCTCACCGTGCAAGGGTCTAAACAGTCTTTCCAGGTGAAGCAGCTTTTCACCTGTACCTTCCTCCAATGATGTGTATTGTATTCATTGCACCAAATGTGGCCTACTCAACGTTGAAGAAACCAAGCACAGACGGGTAACTGCTTTGTGGAACAACTCTGGTCTATGCGCAAGCAGAACCCAGACCTTACATTAACCTTTCATTTTAACATCACTCCCAGTTCACATCCCCATGTGTCTGTCCTCAATATTCTAGTGCTCCAGTGAATCACAGCGCAAACTTGGGAAACAACATCTCGTCTCCAGACTAGGCATTTCACAGCCTTCTAAACTTAATATTAAGTTCAACACCTTCAAATTGTGAACTAACCCCCATTTCTTCCCTTTCTTTTAGCTTGTTATATTCTGTTATCGTGCCCCCCCCCCCCCCCCCGATACCATGACTTTAGGATATCCCAAACTGTTGATAACCATGAAATATTTTTGAATTTTTTAAACTTTTGTAACATCTGCTGTGGTTACTCCTTATCAGAAGCTCATAAATGAGTTACAAAGTCCAAATCTAATTGTACCCAGGTAGGAGGTTTCTAATTTTTGTTTGTGCCAACGTGCCCAAAAAAAAACTTGTTTTATGTTAGCATCAGAATAAAGTCTTTTTTTTGTTTTTGAAACAAAATCTAAGGAGTAGATGCCATGATATGACTAACATATATCTTATTGTTGTATAAGAGAAGAGACTTGAAGCACAGACCGCGTAAAGTTGTCCAAACTTCATGACAGTTGAAGAGAAAGAAGTTCCCCTCTGAAACTGTTACAAATGTCTGTGCCTCTTTGTTGTCCTGGTTTGTTAGAGGGCTGTAGTTAATCCCAGAGAATTGCATGCTGATTGATGGCTTTCAGACAAAATTTCAAGGGTGATTGTAAAATAGTTTACTCTCTGGGTAATTACATTAAACTAGCAAACAAAGGAAAATTCAGCTCTGTTACCCAGCTCTGGAGGGTATATATGTTCAGTCTCCAAGCATAACAAGATAAGCACACATGGAGAAGCGAGAGTACATCAGGGACAGGAGTGATCTGTGGACTCCTGTGGACTTTTAGCTAAAGGCACTAACTTCAGCATGTCAATCTGGATTAGGCCAGGGAAAGATGACTGTTGGGTTTTTAGAAAAAAAAAGTTACCATTCATTTAAATAGTATCTGCTTTGGATCTGTGACATTTCCCTGAAGAAGGGAAGTCAGAGAAAACAGATTTGCCAGAAATTAGTTCAGCTATCAAACCATGCTGCATACCAGATGTAAATGCTAATTAGAAAACCTACAGCAAAGGGGAGAACGGATTACTAATATCCTCTAGGCAGCACTGTACATTAGAGGTGAAAGCCTTCATCGCATCAGGCAAATTTTTATATGCACTGAACCACAGGAAAGCCTGTCATTGCTCCCTTATTGACAACACAGCATGTGTCTGCTAACCTTGTCAATTTAAAATGCTGTAGAGAAAAAATTAAAAAGGCTGCAGAAGACGTAAAAGTGAAAACTGTTTCAGAAATTAAACTTGATTTTCTATATTAATATTGATTAAAATGATGTGCCTTTAGTACAACTTTAGCTTTTATTATAATTAAACTGCAGCTGAATATAAATGGTGCAATTAAATGGCATTTTAAATTGATAATTCCCTATGCAAGTTTCTTATATTGCATGAATAAATTGTCAAGGAAATGCAATACAAGTACAAATTGCAGTAAAAGGCAGTGTTAGAGCAGTGCCTTTGGGGCTACAAAAATGATTAATAAATATAATGTAATCTGTAGTTAGATCTACATTACTGTACACTAGAGGGCATGATTTTAGATTTTTCCAACCTTAAATTCAACACCATTACAATCAATGTGTCAATTTCTGGACTTCCACACCACTTTCAATATGGAAAAAAGTTCAGCTTTGATTTAAGATACTTCAGTCAAATTAAATACTTCGTGATCAGCTTTCATTAGCTGTAAAAATTGCAACATTTGAAACTTGATTTATATATTTGTTTCTGTGACAAAGACGTTACTGGGGGGTATGAAGTCTAGTCAGTCCTCCGGTCAGCACAAACAAATCATTTGAATTCCTTCACAATTCTTTGATTCCTTTATTCAATGTTACTTTGGGGTCCTTAAATCAGATTTTGTGTTCATGACATAGGGAAAACGCGAGGCAGGTGGGACCTGTTTCTGGCACTCCTGCCTCCATTCTCATTGTCTGATGTTTTTAGGTGTGCAGGCAACTAAGCCTGCACTGAGCAGTTCCAAAGTCAGCAGCTTCACTGTCTCAGTGGTAATTTCAGCTTCCTAGCATTTTTGAGGCTTCTGGAGGAAAAGGAGCTCTAGATTTTTATATATCTTTTTAAGGCAGAGATCATTCTTTAATTTTGTTCTCAAAAGGTTAATGACTATTAAATTGATCCCCAAAGTAGAAATGTCTTCAGACGCATAAATATTTTATCCATTGATTAAAGTGCTGTTTTGCAGTGAAGTTTTGAAATTCCAATTTTACTGTGTCGATTGTATCCTGTGCTTTGGTGTTTTTCTTGGTCGACAAATCGACTGTCTGTTCAGTGTTGGAAACAGTGTAACAAAGGTTGAATTCTTTGATTCAAAGATCAAGCTGCCTGTTTCACTCTTTCAAAAGCCTTGATGCATTCATTTCTAAAAGCTTTTTTGACAGTTGTACGATGGAATCTTATGGATTGAGTCCATGAGGGCATCTTGATATAGATACTCATGAGACTGAATTTGTTTTTTATCCCCAAGAGATTTATGACCTATTAATAGGATTTATTTTTCCCAAATGGATTATGAATGACTTTACTTTGCTTGACAGTTTATGACCATCTTAGACTTCCCTGCCGTTATTAAAGAGATCTTGAGCAATGGACATTGTTGATAATGGGATTGGAATCTGAAAGCAGCATGGCAGTAATGCAGCAAGAGTTCGGTCATGTCCAGAACTGGGAAGATGTTCCAGCGAACAGAGGTGGAACTTTTAACTTGCCCACATTTACTCACCTCCATTCTCACCTTGTGACAACATTGAGAGGTTGTGGTCTTGACCCCTGGCATTCCACCATGTAAGTAGCATGGATGGGATCTGTCGGACAAGAGGTGGTGTCACTGCATCAGGAAATCTGAAGTCACAATGCCCACCTCAACAGGGAAAATGTAGCTCCTCGTTTCACTGCTTATTTGCTATGGAAAAAATTCTGAATGCTTTTGATTGTTATTTTTCTGAGCAATCTCAATTATGTTGCCAATTTTGGCTTGTTTTGTACATCACCTTACTCCATCTAACATTAGTCTGATAATTCATGCGTAGACTTGTTTTTATACTTAAACAAAACTTTTTTTTTATTCTTAGCCTCTGCAGAGCTTCTCTTTGCATCTGTGTTTTTATTACTGCACTTCTTGTATTAACAAAGTAGTCTTGAAAGTGTCCTGATTTTCTGTGGTAACCCTGTCTTCTGAAATACTTTCTAAGTGTCTTTGTATACCTATCCCCAATATACTCAATGTTTTCTGAATATCTAGTTTCCAAAATGTAACATTTATTTAGCATTTCTCTCCTCAACTGTGAGACTTGACATTTGACTTGTACTCTCAGCTGATATCTTGATAAGTAAATAAAAGCTGTAGATTGCTAGGCACTAAGGAAAAATGTCTGTGTTCCCCTGGAGCTTGTCTATGATGGAATCTGACAGTGTTGTCAGTTGGCTGTCTTCCATGGATTTGGAAAATAAATTTTCAATCAGCTAAAGTTGGTTTTTTGTGCTGGATAATTTGGATTACTATTCAAAGTAAGGTGCAAAAAAATTATGCCCTTCATAAAGTGATGTACTATTTTAGCTTCATTTTTAGCAATAATATAGTTTTATAGAAATAAACTCTAACTTGTTAAAATTGAATTGCAGCCCTGTGAAATTGCTGAACAGTAAATCATTTTGAGTGAGCCACTGAATTCTTTAATAGCTTAATCCTTTCAGAGAATGTACTGCCATCTCAATGTGTAAAATTAAGAGTCATCAAAAAAATGTATTTATTGGAGGTAGAAAGCAGAAAAGGAGACAGGTCCTGGTTAGTTAACGTAGATCACAAAGATAAAAAGTTTCAGTTGAAGGCTGCAAAGCATTGAAATTAATCCACGTTTTGCACCTATGTAATGTAATGAATTAGCAGAAGTTGAGGTTGGAGCATTCTGATACCATCAGATCAACGTTTTTGCTAAGTTGTCCACACTTTTATCATTTAAATACAAACATGAGTTAGGAGCGGGATTATTCTTTTGAGTTTTCTCTGCCATTTAATAAGATCATGGTTGATCTGATTGCAATCTCAAATCCAGATTCCTGCCTAAGTCTGATCATTTTTCACACCTTGCTTAACAAAATATATATCTACCTCTGCCTTAAAAATATTCAAGGACGTTGCTTCCACCACTTTTCTGGAATACTGTCAACCCTCAGAATTTTGCCTCATCTCTGTTTAAATGAGCTATCTCTGACTTTTAAACAGTCACCTAGTTCTAGATGCTCCCAAAAGAGGAAGCATCCTCTCCTCATTTACCCTGTCAAGACCCTTCAGGTTCTTTTGTATTTCAATCAGTTGCCACTGCTTTCTTTCTACTTTTGAATTGAAATTTAAAACTAAGACGCTCTTGCATTCTTTGAGTAAATGTGGAATTTTGATTCATGCAAAAGTGAAACGGTATTGCTTTAATTCTGATCCAGAATGTATGTATTTTTATTCTGGCATTGTAATGTTGGACGAGAAAGCTATTTTCATTCATCCTGATTTACTATTTTGTTTTACTAAATAAGTGTTTTGGATCTGCCTTCTGCTGTGCCTTCTCTTAACAGTTGATGAGTGCTATTAACTTCGCAATATCATGGATGATATTCTGGGCATGGTCGTGGTTCTAATGCCATGGTCGTAACTCATACTGAAGCATTGCATTGTAGATGTAACTAGTGGTGGTTGAAGGATGTAGTTGGCTGAAAAACAGGCTTTGGTTTTTTCCTAGCCAATGAAGAGCCATGTTTGCTAATAATTTTTCTCAATCTAGACTAGATTGTGTAACAGGATGTTAAAAAAGTGCTCTTTTTTGAAGAGAAATTGGATAAAGGAACAAAAAGGCTGAGAAAGTGGAAATAGTATTTATATTTTAAGCATTTATTTACATAACGTCCAGTTAATATAGTTCTAAAATTATTCCTGGAAAGCAAGTTAAGAAATTGTGATCCCATCAGGTGTCTGGTAGTTAAATTGTTGCGGTTCTTACAGTTTCTTCTGTGTACAATATAAACATGAGTTTGAAAATTGAATGGTTTTTACAGTGCAGAAAAGGCTCAACTCCCTTGAGATTCAGATGATAAATCAGAAACCTAATTCCATTTTTTGTTATGTAGAACCATTATGAATGATTTGGTTGTCTTCATTAGTTGCAACCATTAAATAAAGAAAACAATGTTATATTATCATTTGTAAAAACTTTGTTTTCTGTTATTTTCAGGCAATGTGGTTTAATACATCAGCTCATAGCGAAATAGTAAATCTTGATAGTGGAAATATTGATGAAATCTTAGGTAAGTGCTCCTACAGAATTTTATGCAAATTTTTTTCATGAGACTGGGAATGGACTTGGTTTGTATGGACTCTTAGAATGTAATCTAGTCAGGACTATATCATATTTGAAAAAGAAAAGAAATGCAAGACTATGGAAAAGTGCTGAGGGATTAGATTAAATGTGTTACATATCATTCAGGAAAATGAAGTGAATAGTTTGTTTTGGTATTGTAGGCTTCTGTGGAATTATAAAAGGTGCAATCACGTAGACTGAACAGCGAGACATCCAACTACTTCAGTTTGGATGGTACACAACCCTTTCCAGTATTATGATGATTCATTTTCAGTTGGCAGTCTTCTGACTATCGCTATCCTTCATTTTCAGCTCCTTTTTACAAAAAGCTTGTAAGGTGTTCAAATATCTGCTAGACTAATGGTCAACAGTTTACAGTGGTGATAATGATTCAAGCTTCGAGAGACGTATCTTTGAATTCCATACTATGTTCCATCTTAATTAACATTCAACATTCCCAGTTTTTGTCTTACTGCACCTAGTTTTAATAATTTAAGAGCTATTTGCAATTACTAATACATGAACCAGAACTTCTCTGGTTAGTTAAATCAAAGCTTGAACTGTACAGTGAAATCAGAGCACCACTATTTAAAAATCTGAATTTTTCTTCTATTGTAATTGTTTAAAATGCCTGTGAAATGAAAGTCAATGATTATTATTTTGTGAGTTCATTGCTATATTGTACTACCAGGTAAGAAATTTTACATACGCTTTATTCAAAAAGATGGTTATCACATGAAAGCTACAACTTAGATTAATAATTTTCCATATGTTGTAGGAATTATATTACTGGGCGTGGAATTTAATGAACACTGGTGAGCTGGCCCCACTTCCATTGCAATTCAGGGTCCCTTTCCCCAGGAGCAGGGACCACCATTACTGCTGCAGGATCATCACTGAAGCCTGGAATGAGCAGTAGGGATGGCCTCATCAAAACGAGTCAATAAATCCCTGGTGGGAAGAGGATTGAGTTTTAAGAGCAGATAAAGATCTTCAAGAATGGAGGGAGATAGAAAGAAGGAAACTATAAACCAATTAGTCTGACATCTGTCATTGGAGTAAAACAACCGCTACAATCCATTGTTAAGAAAGTAGGAGCAGAACACTTGAAAAGTCATAAAGAATGAATTGTGTTTGTGAAAGGGAAATGGTGTTTTTCAACTTTGAGAGCTCTCTTTATGAATGTAACAAGCAGGGTGAATAAAGGGTACAAGTAGATGTAATGTATTTAGATTTCCTTATGTTGCACCTTATAAAAGTGCAACATAAGGTTAATTGTATTAACTAAGAGCTCGAGTTATCAAAAGTGATGTGTTAGCATGCTTCAAGGAGTGGGGCAACTGACAAGAAACAAATGGAGCAAATGGATAATATTTAGGTTGGTAAACTGTAACCAATGAAGATCTCACCCTAGTGCTAGAATCTCATGTATTCATTATGCCTTAGAATGACTTAAATAAAAGGACCAAATATATTGTAGCCAATTTTGTTACTGATACAAAGGTGGGAGGGAAGCAATCTGTGAAGAAGTTGTAGAGTTTGCAGAGAGATTTAGGTGGGCAAAGAATTGGCAAATGGGGTATGTGGGAAATTTGAGATGGAGATTTGGGTAAGAAGAATAAACAAGCAAAATATTATTTGGGTGAAGAGGGACTGCCGAATGTTCATTACAGATAGATTTAGGTACGTGATTTAAAAGAAAATCACCAGGCATGTCCAGCAAGTAATTGCAAAGAAAAAGTTACAAAGAACAGTACAGCACAGGAACAAGCCCTTCAGCCCACCCAGACTACGCCAACACATAATGGCTTTCCAAACTAAAAACCTCTCGCCTCTACATGGCTCATATCCCTCTATTCCCTACCTACTCACATCTGTCAAGATGCCTCTTAAATGTTACTGTTGTATCTACCTCCATCACCAGCTCTGGTAGTGCATTCTGGCACTTATCACCCTCTGTGTAAAAATTTGCCTCTCACACGTCTTTTAAACTCACCCACTTTTACCTTAAACCTATGCCCCAACTAATTAATATTGCTACACTGGGAAAAGATTTCTGACTATCCATTTTAACCATTCCTGTCATACATTTGTCAACTTCTATCTGGTAGCCCCTCATTCTCCAACATTCAAATGAAAATAAATCAAGTTTGTCCAATCTTTCAACATAGCCAATACTATCTAAACCAGGCAACATTGTGATAAACTATTGCTGTATCGTCTCCAAAGCCTTCACATCCTTTTTGTAGTGTGGCAACTGGAACTGTACACAATTTTACAAATGTGGCCTAATTAAAGTTCTATACAGCTGCAACATGACTTGTCAATTTTTATACTCTGCCCTGACCAATAAAGGCCATGCTATATGCCTTCTTGACTGCCTCATCCACTTGTGTTGCCACTTTGCACTTGTGGACCTGTATGCCTAGATCGCTCTGTATGTTGATGTTGTTAAGGGTTCTGTCATTTATTGTACTCTTCCCTCCTGCATTTGATATTCCAGAGTACATCACATTTGTCTGGATTAAACTCCATTCTCCATTTCTCTGCCAAAATCTCCAACCTATGTCCTACTGTATCCTCTGGCAGTAGTCCTCACTACCTGCAGCTTCCCCAATCTTTGTATTGTCTGCAAATTTACTAATCAGACCACTATGTTCTCCTCCAAATCATTTGCAAACGACAGGGGTCCTACCACCGATCCCTACGGAACTCTACTGGTCACAGATGTCCAGTCAGAAAAACACTCTTCCACCACTACTGTCCTCTATGACTAAGCCAGTTCTGTATCCGTAAGAACATCAGAAATAGGAGCAGGAGTAGGCCATTTCCACACTGTAAGTAATTAATCTAATCTGGCTCCATTTAGTAAGATCTTGCCAGCTCATCAGAGATCACATGTGACTTTACCTTTTGCATCTGCTTGATATGAGGGATGTTGCGTAGCCTTTACTGCTGATGTGATCAGCTTGATATACATGCCATCTACAACATTCTCAGCCTCATGGTTGCTCCATAGTGGGTCCATCTGCAGCTCCAGACAGTCCATGTGGTAAATCAGGAGCTGATTTAGGAAGGCAAATGGAGTGCTGGTCTTTATTGAAAGGGGTTGGCATAGAAAAGCCAGCACATCTTGCTGCAGCTGTAACAGGCACTGGTGAGACAGTATCTGCTGTACTATGCACAGTGATTGGTCTCCTTAGTTAAGGAACCGTCCTGCCACCCAAAAAGCCTTGGGCATACTTGCCAGGGTTCATCTGGTGGGTTACACTCAAATACAGTCCCTACTCATCATTGTTTGAATATTAGTGCTGACAGAATGAACCACTTAAATGGATTTTAAGTAATCACTACGGGTCTCATTGGCTTTCAGGTGAGAAGATAGTCCTTCATTCTTCATAGACCTTACTGCCCTGTATTACATTGCACCCTCCCCATTTCAATATCCCACACATCTCCCCCAACTACCGTTTTGCAGCCTGCATCTGGAGGAGCATTAAATTCCACCCTCTGTGTTTTTACTTACAAACATAGAATTTGTAATATCTGTGTTCGTGCGGTATTGTAGCAATGTCTTTTTAGCTAATGATCAGAATTTTAAGTGTTGTGGAAAGTACTGTTCAAAAGTTAAGTCCTTATAACCTTTTTTATATCTCTCTCTCTCTCTCTCTCCCCGTCCCCACCCCCACTCCACTTCTCCCCCGACCCCAGGCAATGCAGATGTTGCACTAGTCAATTTTTATGCAGATTGGTAAGTGAAACATAGATAATGTGTGGTTTGAAGATTGATTTCCATATTACCTTTCAGGGTGTGGTGACACTGGCAAGGCAGTATTTATTGACCATTCCTAGCAGCTGTATACTGGTAAGCTTTCTGCAAGTGCTGTAGCTTTCGTAATATTGTTCCCACCATGTTCTTACATGGTAAATTCCAGGATTTTGATGTGATGAGGATGACTAAAAAGAAATATGTGACTTTATGATGGCACTTAAGCAGTGGTGCTCTTGTTCTTGATAGTAGAGATCATAAACAGAAATATATTTGGCATGTTGCACTGGCAGACTGATGTTTGAGGGTGTCAGTAATTGATTCCATAGGAGGGACATTTATCAGAGTAATTGCTCTGTCCATTGTTGTATTGACTACAATGGTTTGTAAGTTTAAATCAACTTGACAGTATTTATACTGGGAGCTTACTTGCTTTCTTGGGTATATTATGGACTGCTGATAGATGCAAAGAAAACTGATCATGTGTATTGTAAATAGCTGATAGGAACATGTGTTAACTGTTACAGTTGTAAAGGATTGATAATCTTAGAAATGCATTTTGACAGGAAACATATCTGTACTGAGAGAAGAGAGAATTGATAGGGTGTTCATATTTCCTTTGTGAGGCAGTATGTTACTGCTTCAAGAACCAGTGGAGTCCTTATTTGACCTGAGGCTGAGTAATTCAGAGAGGAAGCTAAAAATGTGGGATAATGCTTGGGGTGGGGGGGGGGAAACGTCAAGCACATAATTATGATCAGTGTAAGAGCAGAACAAGCTACTTTTTAAAACAAAATGTATTTGACTGACGAGTAACCGCGAATGAGAGAATCATCCAGAGTAAATGGATATTTAGTACTTAAATAGGAAAGGAAAAGGATACAGTTCTAGTACATTTCAGTAAGGAAGAAAGGGCTACATTTTGAAGTTGGAAAAATAAATTTATGTTAGTGGATCTTTTTCATGTCTCAGTGTATCATTTAAGAGCAAATGAAGTGCTGTTGAGTTTTATTCCTATTCTAATGTAAGAAAAAACAGCAGAGATTGCATGCTATAGTTTCAGCTCTTAATTGAGAGAAGAATATTGGTCAAGACACTATAAGAATTCCCTTGTTCTTCGCATGCTGCTGTTGGATTTTTAAATATCCATTGGAAAGAGCAGAGATGGCCGCAGTTTACTGGGTCTTGGAAAGAAAGCAGTCCTGTTGACGTAGCACTCTTTCAATACTATACTGAAGCATTAAACTAGATTTTATATTCCAATCGTGGAACAAGCCTTGAACCCATAGCCATCTGACTCAGGTGATAGTGCCACCTCTCAACCAATGCTAACACTGTGATTAGATAAATGATGTTTGATCAAATTTGAAAATTTACAAAACAATATCAATAAATGGGACAGATAAAAGACAGGGAAAAAAAAATTGAAGTTTATATAGAAAAGTTCCTTAAAAGATTTGAAAAAAGGAAGACAATAAATAAGGAAGGTGTATTACTAGATTTTGTCAATCTAAGGGCTACAAATAGTTAAAACAAGAAATTCTAAATACTTGCTTTTCACATTATTTTTCAAAGAGAAATAGCATTGGAGAAGTTATGGGCAATGACCAAATAGCAGTTGCTTATGTCAGATGATGGAAGCTCAGGAAGAAGTAGTAGAAGCATTGACAATAAGTTTCCAACCGAAGGATAGCAGATTATAATAGTTCCTTTTCAACAAAGCACAGAGCATGTTACTTTATCTTTGGTAAACTATTGGAGTTTTTTGTATGGAATGCAGTTTCTAAATACTGAGAGAAGAGAGTTAACCATGTTTAGTCAGTATGGATTTCAGATTTCAAAACCAAGAGCTGAGGAGACTCCTGCAGTCTGGCAATATCTTTTGGAGAGAGAAAGGCTTGAGTTCATGTTTTGAGTTCTATATGATTTTTTTCAAAACTTCACACTTGACCTACCTTATAGAATTGTTCAATAGAGGATATAGATTATCTGTCATTTTATCTGGAGTTTCAGAAGCTAATTTGATATGATGCATGTGAAAGACTCTTGGCTAAAATGATGGCAAGTAGAGTTAGAGAAATGTAACCTGATGGGTAGAGGGATAGTTGGAGGGGACTAAGCAAATTGAGGTAAAACCAAGTTTCTCAAAGTGGTAAGATGTGGTATGTATACTACTTTTTGAGCTAACTTAGATCAATTCTGTGAATGGTTTGAATTTCAAATTTAAGGGAACAATGTTGAAATTTACCAATTATGTGAAATTGTGCATGTTGAATTATGGTGACAATAGTGAAAAACACAGGAAAACAAGAGTTAGCAGGTGAGGGAAATGGGGTGTTGTTCAGAATACAAGAATGTAGTGTTGAACACATTTGAAGTAAGAAAATAAATATTTTCAGATTTTAAATAAAGAAATTTATACAATTTATTAAGAAATTTCATGAGCAATCAAATACTGAAAAACTATTTAAATTGTATTGCATGTACCAGCTAAAATAAGCCCCCTCAAGTAAACGATATAAGCCTCAAAGTCCAATTTAACTATGACCCAATTAGTGGTGGAATTTCGATCAACAGCCTTTGTCTCTAGGTATGTCCAGGGCTGAATTCTTGTGCAGTATGGTTATCTAGAGTTGCACTGCTGAAACATTCCAAAGTTGAATTCATATAAGATTTCCTGTCTTAAGCTCATAGTGGGACATTATTTATGACACTTCTGAAGTCACCAAATCTGTATCTTGCTTTCTTATCAGGAGTAGCTTCTCTGTTTCCTGTTATATTCAGTGTAAGCTAGCTGTTCAAAATGCATTCTGGATCAGTGATGCTGGAAGAG
The DNA here is from genome assembly GCF_037043375.1 of Chiloscyllium plagiosum. Classification (NCBI taxonomy): domain Eukaryota; kingdom Metazoa; phylum Chordata; class Chondrichthyes; order Orectolobiformes; family Hemiscylliidae; genus Chiloscyllium; species Chiloscyllium plagiosum. The sequence goes on from NW_028270143.1 coordinate 53,471,754, forward strand.
CACAGCAATTCAGGCAGCATCCGAGGACAGGCAAAATCGACGTTTCGGGCAAAAGCCCTTCATCAGGAATAAAGGCAGAGAGCCTGAAGCGTGGAGAGATAAGCTAGAGGAGAGTGGGGGTGGGGAGAGAGTGGCATAGAGTACAATAGGTCAGTGGGGAAGAAGATGAAGGTGATAGGTCAGGGAGGAGAGGGTGGAGTGGATAGGTGGAAAAGGAGCTGGGCAGGTCGGACAAGTCCGGACAGGTCAGGGGATCGAGTTGCTGGAGGTTAGAAGCTAGGGTGAGGTGGGGGAAGGGGAAATGAGGAAACTGTTGAAATCCACATTGATGCACTGGGGTTGAAGTGTTCCGAGGCGGAAGATGAGGCGTTCTTCCTCCAGGCGTCTGGTGGTGAGGGAGCGGCGGTGGAGGAGGCCCAGCACCTCCATATCCTCGGCAGAGTGGGAGGGGGAATTGAAATGTTGAGCCACTGGGCGATTTGGTTGATTGGTGCGGGTGTCTCGGAGATGTTCCCTAAAGCGCTCTGCTAGGAGGCGCCCAGTCTCTCCAATGTAGAGGAGACCGCATCGGGAGCAACGGATACAATAGATGATATTAGTGGATGTGCAGGTAAAACTTTGATGGATGTGGAAAGCTCCTTTGGGGCCTTGGATAGAGGTGAGGGAGGAGGTGTGGGCGCAGGTTTTACAGTTCCTGCGGTGGCAGGGGAAAGTGCCAGGATGGGAGGGTGGATCGTAGGGGGGCGTGGACCTGACCAGGTAGTCACGGAGGGAACGGTCTTTGCGGAAGGCGGAGAGGGGTGGGGAGGGAAATATATCCCTGGTGGTGGGGTCTGTTTGGAGGTGGCGGAAATGTCGGCGGATGATTTGGTTTATGCGAAGGTTGGTAGGGTGGAAGGTGAGCACCAGGGGCGTTCTGTCCTTGTTACGGTTGGAGGGATGGGGTCTGAGGGTGGAGGTGCGGGATGTGGATGAGATGCGTTGGAGGGCATCTTTAACCACGTGGGAAGGGAAATTGCGGTCTCTAAAGAAGGAGGCCATCTGGTGTGTTCTATGGAGGAACCGCTCCTCCTGGGAGCAGATACGGCGGAGGCGGAGGAATTGGGAATACGGGATGGCATTTTTGCAAGAGGTAGGGTGGGAAGAGGTGTAATCCAGGTAGCTGTGGGAGTCGGTGGGTTTGTAGAAGATGTCAGTGTCAAGTCGGTCGTCACTGATGGAAATGGAGAGGTCCAGGAAGGGGAGGGAGGTGTCAGAGATGGTCCAGGTAAATTTAAGGTCAGGGTGGAATGTGTTAATGCAGCCTATCTTGCCATTAACTCTTTCACCTCAGCACATTCCTTACATAGGCGATCTTAATTGTCCATTTTGTCACAAGGTGGCTCATTACCAAGCAGATCTTAAAATAGTTGGTGGTTTTCCTCCATTTCCCTGGGTATGATTAATTGGTAAATTGCTTTTAATTTATAACAGTTTGGCTGTGACCTTTTATCTCCAGAAAACAGTTTATTCCAGGAAGAATTATTGCTGATTCTTTCAATCAATGAACAGTTATTGAAGTTCTGAAGTTAACATTGTCACAATAAGTTAATCAGGCAGGCGGGGCTCTGGACAAGGTCTAATTTAAAACATAACATTTCTGATGGTGTAGCACTCTCAGTACTGCACTTGAAAGCTCAAACTCTAGATTGAGATTTTAACATATAACCTTCTGACTCAGGTGAGAGTGTTACCACTGAGTAGTAGGGGTATACCTATTTTTAAAAAAAATGAAAATTCTAGCAGAACTGGACAGGGTAAATATAAGATGTTCCTAATGCCCAGGGGGTCCAAAATCAGGGGTCACCATCTACAGATTGGGGTAGTCTACTTAGGACTGAGATGAGGAGAAAAGCTTTCACCTGACAGTGGTGAGCTTGTGGAATTACCTGCCACAGAAAGTGATTGAGGGCAAAACATTGAATGTTTTTAGTGCGAAAGAGATCAAAGGGTGTGGGGCAAAAGCAGGACTGTGGTGCTGAGTTGCATAATCAGCCATGATCATATTGAATAACAGAGCAAGGTCAAAAGGCCAAATGGCCTACTATTCTTCATATTTTCTTTATTTCTAGTGCAAAGCTGTGCTGATGCAGAACTGTTTCAAATTGTTAGCATAACAGAGTACTGTCATTTAGCAGGGGGAAGAAACCCATATCATTGTATCTGGAGACTCAAAAGAAAATGGTAAATTTGAGAAATGCATATCATAAGCACTTTTTGTTGCCCATTAGTGGAATAAAGCAATCAAAGGAATGGCTTTCATTAACGAGCATTTTACCAAGAATGAGAGGCTACAGTTGTATAGCGCAATGTCTCTTGAGCTTTATCATCATGGACTATTTATGTGAGCCAAAAGACCCTGTGGATCACTAAATGTGGGTGATCTGAATTCCATCTCTCCCCTTTTGTTCACCAGACAAAACTACTTGAGAGTTAATGGGAACATTGATAGTGCGTTTGATGAGACTCCAAAGAAGTTATATTAAGACAATATCCCACCATTGCTGGAAATCTGAAACAAACATGCTGGAGAAAACCAGCAAGTCCAGCATCTGTGGAGGGAAATAGAGTTAACGTTTCGAATCTGGTATGACTCCTTCAGAGTTTGAGGTTATGTCTGGTTCCAAGTTAGAGACCTTCAGTGGCATATCAAGCTTCACATAAGGCTAGTTCCTCCTTTTGGTTTCCAGTACCTGAAGTGTTGAAAATCTCACTTTGTGCTAATACATCTGCCACTTTTCATTGTGCTATATGATGACTCATGCCATGCATGTGGAAGTTGGTCTGATTGTGTGTTGTCACCCAGGTGATGGAGATGAAGGTTTTGGTCTGTTCTCTCATACCATTTTGACTTTAATACTGCACTAGAGTGACTTGGACTTTGCATGTATCTGTGGACCACCAGAAAGAGTCCAGGGCCACAATTTGAGAACCACTGTGATAGTGGAGATAGGAGAAGATTAATTTTTTTTCCACAGTTTAGAAGATTAGCTGGTGGCCAAGATTATGAATTTTGGGATAGCGTATGAAAAAAAAAATTGTTTGGGCTTGTAGGGCAAAAATCATGAGGCTAAAAAGTGGAGAATAGAGAAACTTTTTTTTTGTGCACAATCCTGATTAAACATTTGATAAATACTTTTATTTATGCTGCCCATATACAAGAATATGTAACATGGGAACAGGAATGAATACATATGAAATAGGAGCAGAAGTGGACTAATCAGCTCCTTGAGCCAGCCCTCACTTTCATAAAATCATGGCTGATTTATTTATGATATGGCTTCCACGTTCTCATCTACCTCGATAACATTGATTCCCTTGTTTAGCAAGTATGTATCCATCTGTCTTAAAATTATTTAATAACTATACCTCTACAGTCTCAAGGCAGTCCCAAATTTGCACAACCCTCTTTCTCCTCACCTCTGACCTGAAGGAGATCACTAATTTGTAAAAGAATGCTCCTAGTTCTAGACTGACACAAGAAGAGATATCCTTTACACTTTCATCTTGTCAACATCATTTAGATCACCATTCACCCTTCATTCAGCCAACTTGATTACATGTTATACCTGAATACTAACCTTCTATGGCTCATGTAAGAACACCTTGGTGGGCCAAGGGGTGGCATATGGAGTTTAATTTCTATAACTGTGAGGTGTTGCATTTTGGAAAGGCAAATCAGAGAAGGACTTATATACTTAATGGTAAGGTCCTGGGGAGTATGGCTGAACAAAGAGACCTTTGAATGCAGGTTCATAGTTCCTTGAAAGTGGGGCCACAAGTAGACCGGATAGTGAAGAAAACGTTTGGTATGCTTGCCTATATTGGTCAGTGGATTGAGTGTAGGAGTTGGGATGTCATGTTGCAGCCATACAGGGCATTGGTTAGGCCATTTTTGGAATATTGCATTCAATTTTGGTCTCCTTCCTATAGGAAGGATGTTGAGACATGTGAAAGGCTTCAGAAGAATTTACAAGGTTGTTGCCAAGGTTGGAGGGTTTGAGCTATAGAGAGAGGCTGAATAGGTTGGGGCTGTTTTCGCTGGAGTGTCTGATTCTGAGGGGTGACAATATAGAAGTTTATAAAATCATGAGCATGGATAAGGTGAATATGTTGTTAAAAAAGTATGTTTTCTCCAGGTTAGAGGAGTCCAAACCCAGAGAGCATAGGTTTAAGGTGAGGGGGGGGAAGATTTAAAAGGGACCCAAGAGGCTACTTATTCACCAAATGCTGGAAAATGGGACTAGATTAATTTAAGGATATCTGGTCAGCATCGACGAGTTGGACTGAAGGGTCTGTTCCACGCCGAGCAGCTCTGTGACTCTATGACCTAGATCCTTCTGAACCTCTGAAATCTGCAGATGTTCTCCACTTAAGTAATACTCTGCTTTTTCGCCAAAGTGAACAACTTCACATTTTCCCACATGATATTATATCTGCTAGATTTTGCTCACTCACCCAACCCATCTGTATATGTCTATATCTTCCATAAGTCATTTTAACAACATACTTTTCTACCTATCTTGGTATTATCTACAAATTTATTTATCATTCCTTCTTTCCCCTCAGCGAAGTCTTTGTAAATTGTAAACATTTTCTAAGCTCCCTAGATTCAGCAATGCTTCCAGCAGACTGGAAAGGAGCAAATTCAAGGAAGGAAGGAAGGAAAGCAAAATGACAGGAAAGTATCGGCCAATTAACTTGAGGCCCCACCACAAAACCCTGTGGGATTCCACTTATCACGTCCTGTCAATCAAACAAACACATTTATGCGTACAGTACCCGCAGGGGATATGTTCCAAGACCTACCACAGAAGCCCGAAACTGCAGACAGGAGCTAACCCATTCATTTCAATGGGAAATTTACCTTCCTGGCAATGTCCTGGTTCTTGGTTCCGGAAGGTTCCCTTTTATGTTTTTGGGCCATGGGAAACCGCGCATAAGTGAAACCACGGAAAACGATTCCCTGGATACGGGGCTCACCCTGTACTCAGTTTTCTGCTCGCTACGCAATCTTCTATCCAATGTATTACACCTTACGCCATGAGTCCTTTATTTTCTACGCTCACTTTTTATGACACCTTGTCAAATGCCTTTCAGATATCCAATTATAGTATACCCACAGCGCATATTCCTCCTTCAAAAAAACTCCAAAAAGGTGGTTAAATATGGTTTTTGTGAAAGGAAAATCATGCTGTTTCTGATAATCTTGAATTTTTCAAAGTACCTCTTTGATGTTCAACTCTAACACCTTTTGCATCACCAATGTCAAGTTAATTGGCCAATAATTTCCTGTCATTTGGCTTCTCCCCATTGTTGAATTGAGGGGTGATCTTTGCTACTCCATAGTCTGCCCAAGAGAGTCGAAAAAATTAACAGCAGTGCGCCTATCTCATTAGCAACCTCACTTGAGACCCTTGGATCAAATCCATTTGGACATGGATACTTGTCAGCCTACAAATCCATTAGTTTGCATAAAACCTCTTTCCTCCTAGTCATTGAGGGTCTCTTTGTTCATGATTGCAATTTTTTGGTATTTCTCTTTCCCTTCCGCTTCCTTATTTCAAACTATTACTGGAATACTTTTTGTATTCTGTATGGTGAAGATAGAAGCAAAATATTTGTTCATTTCATCCACTATTTCTTTATTAGCTACCATTAACTTCCCATTCTCATTCTAGAGGACCAACATTCCATTTTAATTTTTTCCTTTCTGAATGCTTGTAGTGTATATCTGAATCTTGTATATCTGAATATCTGTTTTTAATTAACCTAGTTGGCTTCTCATTCTCTCGTTTCTTCCATCTGATTAACTGTTAATCATTTCATTCTCTATATTCTGACGAATCATCTGACCTGCAACTCAATTTTGTGCCGTTGTATTCTTTTACCTTCAGTATGATGCTTTCCCTAACTACTTTGGTTAACTGCAAATGATGGGACTTCCCTTTAGAATTTTTGGTGAGGGTTTTATTTTGAATGTCCTGAAATATGCCTGAAATATCTGACCATGTCTCTCTCTAACTGTTATCACTCATCTCTGGTAAAATATTTATCTTGGGAAATGTGATGAAGCTGTGGGTGAACTATATCTTTTAAGAGAGTTAAAAGCTAACAGTGACAGCACCAAGTGTTCTCAATAAGACACAATGTAACGTGCTCCAGCTACTGGAATAGCTGGTTGCCTGGAAACAACAAAAAACAGATTCTAACTAGGCCAGTCAGTTTAAATTATTCCCCTTAAATATACCAATTTCCAATCAAGTTTAAATTGGCTTTTAAGATTGTCAATGTACTCAATAACACAATCCAATGCTGTGGGATATAAGACTGGGGGGAAATTGAACAGTTAGGAGGAGAACTGCCAAGCTCCAGCAGGTAAAAGATTGCCTGAAAAATAGCTGTTAAAAGTATCTTTTTTGATCAGTAACCTGTGAGGTAGAATCCCTAAGAAGAAGAAAAGAAGACACAAAGATCCAAATAGAAGAACCGAAAGCTGCCTGGTTTTGAGATAAGTGTTATTTTGTAAATCTTAGTTGGGAGTTTTATCGGACTAGTATTATAGAAGGAAAGGTAACAGATAGGTTAGAGTAGGGAATTGTAAATAATTGTTAGTTAATTATTCTCTGTTATACTTTAAGAAATAAAGTTGTTAATTTTTACTTAGTTTTTGGCCACTCAAATCTTTACAGATTACTGCACAGGATAAATCTGTGTTGCTGGTTTTAAATTAAGCAGGAGAGTTTGCTCCGTGTCGTAACAGTTTGGGGGCTCTGGTCCATGATCTGAACTGGTTTTGACAGATTTTGGGGGTACAAAAGATCCCAGCAGATTTAAACACTTTCAGGTAAGTGTCCGAGGTCTTTAAATAAAACATAGGTGAGACAATTTGTTTAATTTTGGGGACTTGTGATTAATTAAATTCAAAATGAAAGAAATAGCTCTTAAAATTGCTAAATAGGTTCTAGGATTTGAAGACGATTCTCAAATTTGCCAAGAAAGTTTTAGAAGGAAAGAAAAAGGCCATGCTTCTGGAATTAGCAAATAAGTTAGATTTGGGTTTAACAAAGGATAAAAGTAAAGCTGAAATTGTAAAGAGGGTACTCAAACACTTAGGTGTTGCAGTAGAGGTAGAAAAACTTGAATTACAGTTGAAGAAAATGGAGTTAGAAGATAAGCAAAGAGAGAGGAAAGAGAGAAGGAGTGAGAAAGGGAAAGAGATAAAAGAAAGAGAGAAGAGAGAGGCAGAAAAAGCAGAGAGAAGGTTTTTAATTGAGCAAAGAGAGAAAAAGGGAGAGACAAAAAGAGAGAATTTGAATTTGAGAAGTTGTGACTTAGTCAGCAAAGTCAAGTTAACAGGATGGAGACGAAAAGAAAAGGTAGTGATATATATAAATATGTCAAAACTGCGCCACATTTTGATGAGAAAGATGTTGAAGCCTTCTTTATTTCATTTGAAAAACTGGCTAGTCTGAGGATTTATGGGTAATGCTAGTTCAGACTAAACTGTTAGAGCTAGTGAGGTATTTGGTGCCATGTCAGATGAGGGGTCAAGAGATTTTGAAGGGTTTAAACTGGCTATTTTATTATCAGTTGGTACTTGAAGCATACAGACAGCGGTTCAGAAACACACAGAAGAAGCCAGGTCAAACTTATATGTTGAGTTCGAAAGAATTAAACACAGTCATTTTGATGGATAGGTACGTGCTTTGAAAATAGATAGGTCATTTGAGGCTCTAAGACAGTTTATTCTGCTGGAGGAGTTTAAAAATTCACTTCCAGAGATGGTGGTAATTCATGTGGAGGAACAAAGTTCAGAAAGTGAGAAGGGCAGCAGAATTAGCAGATGAGTACATGTTGGTGCATCAAACAAGCTTCCGGCCAGAATTTCGTTCTGTGAGGGATAGAAGTTGGGTGTAGGGAAGATCCTACAATACTAAACCAAGAGTAGAGAGCACTAGTAAGGGTTTACCACAGGATAAAAAAGAAGCCCAAGAGTGTGGAAAGGAGGTGAAGGCCTCGGGTGTGGTAAAGTGGGACATGTAAGGTGTCGACCACAGTGCTGATCATTAAAGAAAGACTCCGTGGGAAAAGATTTGGTAAAAGAGGCCAAGCCAGTGGCATTACTGAAGGTAGTAAACAAGACCCCATCAGAGAGCAGCGGGAGCTGGGCAGAAGTGAAGGCAGTGCGCAAAGCCGTTCGGGAAGGTAAGTGATTGTTATTAGTTGTTGTGTTCTAGACCCCAGGTCCTACAAAGTCGGGCCTCCCTCCTCCTCTAACCTAAATTAAGAGTCCACAGACTTGTCCCAAAAAGAAGGTCCAAGGAAGTTCCTATGGATTGAAGAGTGAGGCTTTTGCTCAGGAGTCTTTGACAAGCAGGTTGAGTGAAGTGATTACGCCACAGTTGAAGAGGGTGAAGACATGACTGCCAAGCTGGTTCAGTGTACTACGTGCTTGATGTGGGAGGTCAACGACTCTGGTGTGTCTCGCTCGTATAAGTGTGGAAAGTGTGTGCACGTTCAGCTACTGACAGAGCATATTGCAGCACTGATGAAAGAACTCGAGGACCTTAGGCTCATCCGAGAGAATGAGATCTTTCTGGACAAGACTTTCAGCGAGGTTATTATACCAATCATACCAGAAGAGAGCAGACAATGAGGAAGGCAGAGAGGAGACAGGTGTAAGAGACCCCGGGGGAAGTACCTGTCAGGAACAAGTTGAATCTTTTGGAAACAGTAGAGACAGATGACACTGCCAGTCCGAGAGGCGGCCAGGTCTGTCAATCAAAAGTTGGCGCAGAGGCAGAGCGGAAGAGTCGGACATCGCACAGAGCCGTGGTAATAGGGGACTCCATAGTGAGAGGAACTGACCGGGGTTTTTGTGGCAGCAGATGGGACTTAAGCATGGTGTGTTGCCTTCCTGGTGCCAGGATTAAAGACATCACAGGTGGAGTGCAGGAAATCCTCAAGGACGAAGGTGAAGAGCCAGAGGTGGTGGTACATGTCGGCACAAATGATGTCGGGAAGAGGAGGAGGAACGTGCTACAGCGGGACTTCGGAGAACTAGGAAGAAGGCTGAAAAGCAGGACGTCCAGGGTGGTTATCTCCGGTTTGTTTCCAGTTCCTCGGGCTGCTGAGGCCAGAAACAGGGAGATAATGGACTTGAACGTGTGGCTGGGGAACTGGTGCAGGAAGCAAGGATTTAAATTCTTGGATAACTGGGGTATGTTTTGTGGTAAGCATAAATTCTACAAGAGAGACTGTTTGCACCTTAATATATTAGGGACCAGCATTCTGGCAGGCAGGTTTGCTACTGCAACACAGCTACGTTTATACTAAGTAGAGGGGGGAGGGGACAAACTGGATGTTTTAGAAGGAAATTGAAGGGAAAGTTAGAACAAGAGAAGTCAAGAAAGACAACTGTATCAATGAGGCAGAAAACTCAGAAAGGGATCATGCTGTAAGGTTGAGTGAAATAGGAGTTGATGGGAAGGGTGAGGGCAGTAACAAATTAAGAATACTACACATGAATGCACGAAGCATTAGAAATAAGATGGATGAGCTTGAGGCTCTTTTGGAAATTGGCAGATACGATATTGTGGGGATAACTGAGACGTGGCTTCAAGTGGACAGGGCCTGGGAAATGAATATTCAAGGCTACACGTGCTATCGTAAGGACAGACTAATAGGCAGAGTGGGTGGGGTGGCAATGTTGGTAAGAGATGATATTCAGTCCCTTGCGTGGGGGGACCTAGAATCAGGGGATATAGAGTCAGTATGGATAGAGCTGAGAAATACTAAGGGTAAAAAGACCCTCTTGTGAGTTATCTACAGGCCCCCAAACAGTAGTCTGGATATCGGATGTAAGTTGAATCAGGAGCTGAAATTGGCCTGTCGCAAAGATGTTACGAGAGTTGTTATGGGGGATTTCAACATGCAGGTAGACTGGGAGAACTTTGTGGAGTGCCTCAGCTGTTCTGGAGCTGGTGCTGGAGCCGACCAGGGAGAAGGCAATTCTGGATCTGGTATTGTGCAACGAACCAGAATTGGTCAGGGACCTCGAAGTGAAGGAGCCATTGGGAAGTAGTGACCATAATACAATAAGCTTCAATCTGCAATTTGAGAGGAAGAGGGTACAATTGGAAGTGACAATATTTCTGTTGAATAAATGGAACTATGGAGCTATGAGGGAGGAGCTGGCCAAAGTTCAATGGTGCAATGTCTTAGCAGGGATGACCGTGGAGGAACAATGGCGGATATTTCTGTGTATAATGCAGAAGTTGCAGGATCAGTTCATTCAAAAAAGGAAGAAAGATCCTCTGAGGAGGCATGGGTGGCTGTGGCTGATGAGGGAACTTAAGAAACATATAAAGTTAAAAGAGAAAAAGTATAACATAGCAAAGATAAGTGGGAAAACGGAGGACTGGGAAGCTTTTAAAGAACAACAGAGGATTAATAAGAAGGAAATACGCAGAGAAAAAATGAGGTACGAATGTAAACTGGCCAATAATATAAAGGAGGATAGTAAAAGCTTTTTTAGGTATGTGAAAAGCAAAAAAATGGTGAAGTCTAAAATTGGGCCCTGGAAGACATAAACAGGAGAATATATTACGGGGAACAAAGAAATGGCAGAAGAATTGAATTGGTACTTCAGATCTGTGTTCACTGGGGAAGACACAAGCAATCTCCCTGAGGTAACAGTGGCTGAAGGACCTGAACTGAAGGGAATTTATATTTGCCAGGAATTGGTGTTGGAGAGACTGTTAGGTCTGAAGGTTGATAACTCCCCAGGGCCTGATGGTCTACATCCCAGGGAACTGAAGGAGATGGCTCGAGAAATCGTGGATGCGTTGGTGATTATTTTCCAGAGTTCGATAGATTCGGGATCAGTTCCTGCGGATTGGAGGGTGGCTAATGTTATGACTTTTTAAGAAAGGTGGGAGAGAGAAAGCAGGAAATTATAGACCAGTTAGTCTGACCTCAGTGATGGGAAAGATGCTATTATAAAGGATGAAATTATGACACATCTGGATAGTAGTAACAGGATAGGTCAGAGTCAGCATGGATTTATGAAGGGGAAATCATGCTTGACTAATCTTCTGGAATTTTTTGAGGATGGAGCTCTGAAGATGGATGAGGGAGATCCAGTAGATGTAGTGTACCTGGACTTTCAGAAAGCTTTTGATAAAGTCCCACATAGGAGGTTAGTGAGCAAAATTAGGGCGCATGGTATTGGGGGCAAAGTAATAACTTGGATTGAAAGTTGGTTGGCTGATAGGAAACAAAGAGTAGTGATAAACGGCTCCATTTTGGAATGGCAGGCAGTGACCAGTGGGGTACCGCAGGGATCAGTACTGGGACCGCAGCTTTTTACAATATATGTTAATGATATAGAAGATGGTATTAGCAATAACATTAGCAAATTTGCTGATGGTACTAAGCTGGGTGGCAGGGTGAAATGTGATGAGGATGTTAGGAGATTATAGGGTGACCTGGACAAGTTAGGTGAGTGGTCAGATGCATGGCAGATGCAGTTTAATGTGGATAAATGTATGGTTATTCACTTTGGTGGCAAGAACAGGAAGGCAGATTACTACCTCAATGGAATCAATTTAGGTAAAGGGGCAGTACGGAGAGATCTGGGTGTTCTTGTACACCAGTCAATGAAGGTAAGCATGCAGGTACAGCAGGTAGTGAAGAAGGCTAATAGCATGCTGGCCTTCATAACAAGAGGAATTGAGTATAGAAGCAAAGAGGTTCTTCTGCAGCTGTACAGGGCCCTGGTGAGAGCACACCTGGAGTACTGTGTGAAGTTCTGGTCTCCAAATTTGAGGAAAGACATTCTGGCTATTGAGGGAGTGCAGCGTAGGTTCACGAGGTCAATTCCTGGAATGGCGGGATTACCTTATACAGAAAGACTGAAGAGACTTGTATACCCTTTAGTTTAGAAGACTGCGAGGGGATCAGATTGAGACATATAAGATTATTAAAGGATTGGACACTCTGGCAGTAGGAAACATGTTTCCAATGATGGGTGAGTGCCAAACCAGAGGACACAGCTTAAAAATACGGGGTAGACCATTTAGAACAGAGATGAGGAGAAACTTCTTCACCCAGAGAGTGGTGGCTGTGTGGAATGCTCTTCCCAGAGGGCAGTGGAGGCCCAGTCTCTGGATTCATTTAAGAAAGAGTTTGATAGAGCTCTCAAGGATAGTGGAATCAAGAGTTATGGAGATAAGGTAGGAACCGGATACTGATTAAGGATGATCAGCCATGATCATATTGAATGGTGGTGCAGACTCGAAGGGCAGAATGGCCTACTCCTGCACCTATTGTCTAAGAAGAGCCGAGGACCTACAGGAGAATGCACAGCCTCGGCAGGGGTTGGATATAGAGTTAGTACTTGATCTCTACAAAGAATTCGCCTCGGTAAAGTTTATTCAAAGAACAGGGGAGAAGGACAAGAAGTTATAATTTTGAGAGATACAGCATCTAACCAGTCACTGATGGTAAGGGATGAGCAAATATGCACTCTTTCTGATCTGTTACCTGAGAGTGTGGTCATTTGTGGGATAGATGGACAGCAATTTCGCTTTTCCCATGTAAGATCAGGTTGGAGTGCCAACTTAAGACTGGGGAAGTTACAGTGGGAGTGATTGACAGGGTCAATTCCAGGAATTCAGTTTGTTGTTAGGAATGATTTGGCAGGATCCAAGGTGGGAGTGACACCCCCTGTTGTGGAGAAGCCCAAGGAAGACCAAGAAACTGAAGAGTTAAAACAGAAATATTTAACTCTTTATATTAAATATTTAACTGGTATTTTCCCAGACTGCATGGTAACCAAATCTCACTATCATAAGTCACAGCATGAAGCGAAAAGTAAAGAGAAAGATAAAGGAGTTGAGGTTCAGTTAGCAGGTACTCTGTTTGACGTAATGGTGCAGGAAAAACCTGAACAGGCAGAGGGCCAGACAGAAGTGTTTAGTCTTAAAAGGCCAAGGGACTTATAACAGCAAGACAAGACTAAAAGATATGTATGTGGATGTATACTCTGAAAAGGAGCCAAAATATTCTGGAGGGTTATTATCTGAAAGATGAAATCCTAAGGCAGAAATGGAGACCGCGGCAGGTTAGTGCAGAGGAGAAATGGAATGCACCAAATTGTAGTGCCAGTAGCATACAGACAGGTGTTACGGGTAGCACATGAACTACCTGTAGGAGATCACCTAGAGGTACGAAAGACTCAGGCTAAGGTACAAAATTATTTTTTATTGGCCTGGAATGCACAAAGATGTGGTTAATTTTTGCCATACATGTCATACATGCCAAATGGTAGGTAAGCCACGAGCGGTAATAAAACCAACATCTTTGTTGCCAATTCCTGCATTTGAAGAAACTTTCACGCTGATTATAATTGATTGTGTAGGTCCCCTCCCGAGAACTAAAAGTGGGAACCAGTACTTGTTGACCATCATGGATGTGTCTGCCAGATTTCTGGAGGCATTTCCATTACAGTGTATCAAAGCAAAAAGGGTAGTAGAGGAGTTAGTAGCTCTCATCACACGGTATGGACTGCCCTGAGAGATTCAGTCGGACCAAGGGTCAAATTTTACTGCTAGGCCATTTAAAAAGGTTATGGATAGGTTAGGTATACAGCACTTTAAATCCAGTGTGTATCATCCTGAATCCCAGGGAGCTTTTGAAAGATGGCATCAAACTTTAAAGACCATGTTGAGAGCATACTGTCAGGATTAGCTGAATGATTGGAATAAAGGTATCCTATGTATATTGTTTGCCATTAGAGATGCCCTAAGCAAATCTACTCAGTTTACTACCATTTGCGTTAATATTTGGTCATGAAGTGAGAGGCCCTTTGAAATTAATTAAAGAAAAATTGACAGGACCAAAGTCTGAGGTCTCACGCTTAGATTATTTATCAGAGGTGAGGGAGAGATTAAACCAAGTTGGTGAGTTAGCTAAACAGCACCTAAAGAGGGCACAGTATAGAATGAAGCACGTGGCAGATAAAAGCTCTGAGACTCTGACGTGTTAGTACTGTTACCAGTGATAGGAGATCCCTTCAAAGCCAGGTTTAGTGGTCCCTATCAAATTGAGAAAAAGTTGAATCAGATGAACTATTGAGTAAAGATGTCAGATAGGGGAAAAAAAAAGGTATTGAGTATGTCGTATGAACATGTTGAAACAGTATTATTCTAGAGAGAAAGAACCGGAGAAATAGGTGAGGAATCAAATCCAGATGATGTGGATTTTGATGTGCCTCAAAATAGATTACAAAAAGTAGTCCTTGAGGTGTGGGATAGTTTAGTGAGCTATCTGTCTCAGGAGCATAGAATGCAGTTGAAAGATTTGTTACTGCGGTAAAAGGACATATCTAAGAAACAAATGGGAGGACTAATGTTTTTGTACATGAAGTAGACGTAGGATAAAACAACACCACTATCAGCTTAATCCTTTCAAAGCCAGATAGGCCCAAATGGAGGTGGAGGCCACGTTCGATGAGAACCTCATCGAACCAAGCCAGAGCATCCTAGTTCCCAAACCGGGCGGTACTCAACAATTCTGCGTGGATTATCAGAAGGTCAACGCTGTTACAAAATTTGACTCCTATTCAATTCCTAGATTGAATGACTGTATTGAGAAAGTCGGACAAGCCAGTTACATCACCAAGTTGGACTTAATTCGTGGTTACTGGCAGGAACCTTTATCAGAGTTGGAGCTTTATCAGTTTAAAGTGATGCCCTTTAGAATGAAGAACATGCCTGCCACATTCCAAAGACTCATGAACTTAGTTGTGGCTGGGTTAACAAACTGCAGTCTATTTGGATGATATAGTGATATTTACTACGTCCTGGAAAGATCACATGGTACAGTTGGCAGAGCTCTTTGAACGACTACGAGAAGCAAAACTGGTGATACACTTAAAAAGACAGAATTAGCGAAAGCAGAGGTGACGTTCTTGGGACATAACATACGTCATAGAAAGTTGACCCCACGGAATGCAAAGACTAAGGCCACCGAGGAATTTCCACGACCAACCTTGAAGAAAGAGGTGCTTTGATTCTTAGGACTTCGCGGATTCTATCAGAAGTTTCCAAACTTCAGTGGTGTAGTGGCACCGTTAACTGATTTGCTGAAGAAAAACACAAGGTTTTGGTAGACAGAACCATGACAGGAGGCATTCGACCATTTGAAATCAATATTAACCACCAAACCAGTTTTAGCTATACCAAACTTCTCAAAACCTTTTACAGTCGCCATTGATGCTAGTCACATAGGAGTTGGAGCTATACTCCTACAGGAAGATGAGGATGAAATGCCAGTTGGTTCCTTTTCAAAGAAGATCAACAGATACAAGAGGAAATACTCCACAATCGAAAAGGGACTATTGAGTTTGGTACCGGCCTTACAACATTTTAATGTGTATGTCACGAGCAATGTGTCTGAAATGGTTGTGCACAGTGACCACAATCCGCTTTCATTCTTAGAACGTTTTAAAAATAAGAATATGAGACTATTTCATTGGAGTCTTATGTTACAGGCTTTAAATTTTAAAAATCATACGTGTTGCAGGTCGGAAGAATGTAATCACAGATGCCTTATAGTGGATTTAACTGAGTTTAAATAAATACAAATCTTATCTTCATAAAAGATTAGAAGTTAAGGTAAATTTATGTTAATGTTATCTGTATGTTAGGGTAATGTGTTTTAAAAGTAGAGAAAAAAAAGAAGCCATGTTTTCATTATAATGGTTCATTTTTTCTTAAGTGGGTGGAGGTGTTATGAAGATATGGGTGAACTATATCCAGGTGTTCTCACTAGAACACAATGTAACATGTGCTCCAGAAAGTAGAGTAGGTGGATGCCTGGAAAAAACAAAAAACAGATTCTAAAGGGGCCATTCAGTTTAAATTATTCCCCCAAAAAAACACCAATTTCTGATCAAGTTTGAATTGAGTATATTGACCATCTTAAAAGCCAGTGACACAATCCAATGTTCTGGGTATAAGACCGGGGCAAATTTGAACAGCTGGGAGGGGAACTGCCAACCCCCCAACGGGTAAAAGATTGCCTGAAAAATAACGCTCTTAAAAGTACCTTTTTTGATCAGTAACCTGTGAAGCAGAATTCCTAGTACCTTTATGGACAATTCTTTCAACCTTAAATTATTGCATTAGTTATAATATATCTGCTTAAACATGTTTTTATTTGAGATTGTATTGAAAAACATTAGGAATAAATAGGTCACCTTTCAGTTTTATTTGGGAACTACATTTGTGTCTTATCTGTAGTCAAAAAGGAATTTAATGAGGAGCAGGTGACCTTAGCAATGTCCACTTATAAATCAAATTTCTACATTTCTGGAATATATATCTTTAAGTAGATGTAAGTCCATTTGCTTTATACCATCTGCAAAGTGAGTTTTGCATTGCAGATGTTGAAATTAATTATATAAATTTGGCTTGAAGTACAGACAACGCCAACATTTTCAAAAAGGTTCTCAGACAAAGTGAGAGTTATTGTTCATGTATAGGTGAGGGGTAACCTTTAACAAGGTTTATAAATCATGAAGGTCATGGATAGAGTGAATTGCTAAGGTCTTTTTCCTAGGATGGGGTAATCCAAAAGTAGAGGGCATTGGTTTAAAGTGAGAGGGGAAAGATTTGTGTTTGGGATCAGATTTGAAATGTTGATCCAAACATTTTAGACAAGAACCTTATCAAGTAAAGAAACTAAACCACACAGTCTGATTCTCAGAAAATACAAATATTTATGTTGTGTATCATTGCTGAGTGACATGGCTATCCTTGTATAAGTAAAACACTACAATACCATGGATTCTGGAAGCCCAGGAAGAGAACATGATATTTTCAGGTCTCTGCAAGTCTGAGTTGTGCAGCATAGAAACAGATCCTTCAGTCTAACTCTTCCATTCTGGCCAGACATCCCAATCTGAGTTCCATTTGGCATTTGGCCCATATCCCTCTAAACACTTCCTATCCAAAACCCATCCAGATTGCTGTTTAAGTGTTGTAATTGTACCAGCCTGCATCACTTCCTTTGGCAGCTCATTAATATACACACCATCCTCCATGTAAAAAGGACCTGTTTTTCAAAGATGTTGCCAGGGTTGGAGGGTTTGATCTAAAGGCAGAGGCTGACTAGGTGGGGAATGTTTTCTTTGGAGTGTCAGAGGCTAAGGGGTGATTTTTACAGAGGTTTATAGAATCATGAGGGACATGGATAGGGCAAATCAACAAGACCTTTTCCCTGGGGTGGGGGAGTCCAGAACTAGAGGGCATAGATTTAGGGTGAGAAGGGGAAGATTAAAAAGAGACCAAAGGAGCATCTTTTTCATGCAGAAGGTGGTGATGTATGGAATGAGCTGCCAGAGGAAGTAGTGGAGGCTGGTACAATTACAACATTTTAAAAGGCATCTGGATGGGTATATGAATAGGAAGAGGTTAGAGGGATATGGGTCAAGTGCTGGCAAATGGGACTGGATTCGGTTAGGTTACCTGGTTGTCATGGACGAGTTGGACCGAAGGGTCTGTTTCCATGCTGTAAATCTCTGACTCTATGGCTTTAAATCTTTTCTGTCTCACTTGAAACCAATGCCCTCTAGCTTTGGATTACCCCACCCAAGGAAAAAGAGCTTGGCTATTCACCCTATCCATGACCCTCATGATTTATAAACCCCTATAAGGACACCCCTCACCCTCTGACACTCCAGGGAGAGAAACTCCAGCCTATTGAGCCTTTCCCTCTAACTCAAACCCTCCAACCCCATCAATATCCTTGTAGATCTTTTCTGCACTGTCTCAAGTTTAACAATATCCTTCCTAACAAAGTCGATCAGCATTCATGGAACAAACAGACGAGTTAATATTTTCAGTACTTTTCATTCAAGATGATAAAACTTACATTTGGGCAAGCACATCACAACCAAAAATAGGAAAAGTAATATAAATCTATGTGTAAAATAGAATGCAATTGAGTGTAATAATGTAACTTTAATCAAATAATAGACAAAATAAAAATATTACTTGATTGAGATTGGCATTCATATATGACTGATGAGTTTATCTCTCTTTCCCATATTTGCCCTAGTTTCTGATTGTACTAATGTACCAATCCATCTGAAGTTTTGGTTTAGAAGAAGTGTATACCCTAGACAAGTAATGTCTCTTTTCTCTCAGATGCTGACTCATTTGCAGTTTTTTCATGCACACATCTGTGCTTTGAATTATTATGAGATTTTGTTTTGAGCATAACCAAATTCAAATGTAAATCAGGTTTAGGAAGTTATAGACATCAAGTCTCTTAATGGTCAGTAATATATCTTAATGCTTCTCTGCCATAAGAGTTGTTCATCTCACCTGCCCTTATTTTGTTACTACCTTTGTGTTTCTTGTAAGAGATGGAAATGTTGATGATATTAACAACTGATGGTCAGTAGGAAATACCAAGGATACCTATATATTAAATAATATGTAAAGTTATAGGGAAATAGTAGGTGAATGGCACCAAGTCATAATGCTTGTTGGAATGCTGATACAGACACAATGGACCAAATGGCCTCCCTGCCATACCATCTTGATTCAGATATGGTTTCCACAAGATTGTAATATTTGCACCAATAATTAATTATATGAAATTGGGATTTTGAACAATTGACAAAGAGGAAAGGGAAGACTAACAGTGCAATAAAATACAACCAAGAAACAATGCAAGAAATAAATGAGAGAATAAGTTAAAGAACTGCTTAACAATTGAGAAAATGATTGCATATAATCTTGCACAGTTTAGACTTGGGTGCAGTTACTTCAATTTCTTTTCTATTAGGTGTAGATTCAGTCAAATGTTACACCCCATCTTTGAAGAGGCTTCCTCGGTTGTGAAAGAAGAATTTCCAGACTCTAAGCATGTAGTCTTTGCCAGGGTTGATTGTGACCAACATGGTGAGTAACAAAGTTTCCAGATAACTTTTGAAGTTGGGTCAACAGCAAAATGTTTAAAGTAGCAGTAAACAAAGCAGCACAATATATTGATACAGTTTGTTCGAGTGTTTTGTCCTTTGAACAGCTACCCACTGTTAATGTCATCTGAATGTTGCCTTTTCTGCTGTCTAGCACTATTGTTAAACTGGAATTTTACCTAGGCCCCAAGTTGCATTATTAATGATGAATAGCTAAATTGTTTTAGTGAGTTTAGCACAAGTATTTTGAATACTGATCAAAGTACAAAATATAATTTAATTTCACTTTGAATATTTTTAAATCAAAATAGGACTAAAAATCATATTGTTTCAAAATAGTGTGCTCACGTTGGCTTGATACTTGATATTTTTCAGGGAAACATAATGGTCAATATATTAGTTGAAGATTAAAATCCGGAAGTTGAATCAAAGCTTTGCTTTTTTTCTGTTACGAAAAAGACCCCACAATTCCTACAACATTTGAATAAGGAATCAAATTTTTGATGCTTCTTTTAGACAGTCATTGGAAATTTAAGTTCTTACAGGTCATTCTGAGAAATATCTTTCTTGGGCTTGTTGCAACCAAATTCAACCTTCTTAAAAACACGTACAAATTACGAGTTGGAATAGGCCGTCATGACTGATCTGAATGTGGCCTATAGTGCATAGAATCATAGTCATAGAGTCACACAGCAACTTGTGTGTGCTGACCCAGTTTCCCAAAACTAATCAAGTCCCACTTGCTTGCATTTGGCCCCTATCTCTTCACATCTTTCTTATTAATATACCTATCCAAGTGTCTTTTTTAAATATTGTAACTGTACCTGCATCTATCACTTCCTTTGGTAGATCATTCCACATATGAGCCATCCTGTGTGAATAAGCTGCCCCTTGGGTCCCTTTTTAAATCTATCTCCTCTTGCCTTAAAATATGCCCCCTACATTTGAACTCCCCCACCCTCGAAAAAAGATCTTTGCTATTCACACTATCTATGACCCTCATGATTTTATAAACCTGTATAAGGTCACCTCCCCAATCTCCTAAGCTCAAGTGGAAAAGGCCCCAACATATCCTTAACTCAAACCCTCCAGTCACAGCAACATTCTGTTCTGAATACTCTCCAGTTTAATAATATCCTTCCTATAGCAAGGCAACCAGGATACTGTACACAGTATTTCAAAATTGGCCTCACCAATGTCCTGTACAACCTCAACATAACGTCCCAACTCCTATACTCAATGGTCTGAGCAATGAAGGCAAGTGTACTAAATGTCGCTTTAGTTGTGCTTTAAGGGAGGAGATTCCAGAATTTTGACCCAGCAACATTGAAGAAACAGCTGCTTTATTTCTAAGTCAGGATGATGTGCAACTCAGAGGACATGCAGCTGATTGCTAATATACATTGGATGCCAGCCAAGTAACATCAGAACTCATATGCTTGCTGCAGAAAGCCATGATACACAGGAATTTGGGAGTCCTTGTCATGATTCACAAGTTTCTAGGTATTACGGAAGGCAAATGGAATATTGGTCTTTATTTCGAGAGGAATGGAATATGAAAGTTTTCTTGGGACCAGATCAGAGTCAACCTGCCTGTTTAAAAGGCACTAGTCAGACCACAGCTGGAATGCTGTGTACAGTTTTGGGTTCCTTCTTTAAGTGAAAGATGCACTGGCATTGGAGGCAGACCAGAGCAGATTCACTTGGCTGATAGCAGATCTAGAGAACGATCTTATTGGAAGAGGTTGGATAGATTGAGTCTGTAGTCGTTAGAATGTAGAAGAATGAGAAGCGACCTTATTGAAATATACAGGATTCTTGCAGGACTTGAAAGATTGGATACAAAAAGGTTATTTCTTCTTGTGGGAGAATCTAGGAGCAAAAGAGCATTATCTCAGAATAAGGGATTAAACAGTTGGAACGGACAAGAAGCAATTTCTTCTATTGGAGTGTTGTGAATCTGTGGAATTCTTTATTGCAGAGGGCTGTTCAGGCTGAATTATTAAGTAAATTTAGGGTTGAGAGAGGTTTTTAATCAGTAAGGGAATCAGGAGTTATGGGGAAAAGGCTGGAAAGTGGAGTTGACAGTTATCAGATCTCTTTGAATGGAAGAGCAAACTTGATGGACTGAATGGCCGCCTTCTACTCCTATATCTTATAGTCTTCTGGACCTTCCTCCAGTTGATCTGTAACCAATGAGCACCTCTATCATTGTACTATAGAAGCTGAGTGGCCTTGTTTAAAGTAATTCTGCTGTTCTCGCTATCTGTTATGCACTATTGAATAAAGTACCTTTCTTTTCAAGTTTTGGAATAGTGTGTATTTAAGTATTGACTGCTCTGCTATGTGCCTCCCTTGGATTGCTGACAGCACACTGCATCCAGCATAGGCAGCACACAGGCTTACCATAAATTAGATTGGCTCATGAAAATGGCACGGAGCTTTACAGGTTTTTCACTTGCTGATTTGTATTGCAAATTAACCACCTCATTTCTGTGTGAGACCTGAAAGACTGAGCAGTCACCCACAGCTACATCAGGTGTGTTCATCTGGACACAACTATCTTCTATGTATGCTTATATATGTTTATCAGATGAAACTGGGAAATTGTTTCCAGCTCTTACCTGATAACAAGTAGTTTGGTGATACAGACTTGCATCTTCTGGATTAGTGGTGCTGGAAAAGCACAGCAGTTCAGGCAGCATCCGAGGAGCAGGAAAATCAACGTTTCGGGCGAAAGCCCTTCATTGTTGGGAAAAAAAAAGACTCATTCAGTTGAACCCTTTTGACTCATACTCGTTACAATACTTTGGAAGAACACCAATTGAAAGGGCAAACCGACATTTATTCTGTGTGACAGAACGTTGACTGATTGATTGGCAGATGGAGTCTTGTATAGAGTCATTACCATGGAGAATATACCAGTTAATTATGATTGATAGTTAACTGCCAGGCTTCGTGTAAATTTTTTTAAATAGGCAGGTTGACTCTGATCTGGTCCCAAGAAAAGAACCAGTGAATGGTTACTTGTGTTGAGTTGAAACAGTTGCAGTAAATGTACATGTTCTTTCTGTCTGTGAAGTATAGAACTCTGTGTATGATCATGAACTTCTGGTACATACATATGTACCACACTTTGAACCTGGCTGATCCTTCTAAACTGGTTGTCAGCATAGTTTGTTGCACATTCAGAAATATCAAACAAAAATTGTACAGTTACAAAATAACATCATCTTTTGACCTCTGGCCAAGTTTTGTAAAAGTAAGCCCATTGGATATGGTCAGTAACTGAAGGCACAGCTGTTTGTTTTGATTTCCCAAGTCTTCAGCACTGCAATTCATATGCGTTATTCATATGTGTGATAGACAGAACATTTTGTTTTGCTTTGAGAGATGTGTCCTGTTAGGGTGAACTGAATGTGGAATAGTTAACTTCACCTGTTAGTCCACATTTAAACATCTTTTTTGTTTGAAGTAAGACTGAGCACTGTTCAGAACCATAAGTGATAGCCTTAGGGCCATTTATCACTTTGTGTGATATGTGTAGAGAAGTGGTGATCATTCCAGGCATTACAATTGACCTGAAACCTAACAATAGTGGCCCAAAAAACAATGTATTCGCTTCGCATTCTATGTTGATTGATGCCCAGTGATAGCAATGTGTAGCACCTACAAGATGCAATCTCACTGACTCAAATTTCAACAGTACTTCCCAAAACAGTGACCTCTGTCACCGAGAACAAAGGTGGCTGATGTATGGGAACACTACCATTTGGAATTCCATTACAAGCTGCACACCATCTTGCCTTGGAACTATATCACAATTCCTTTACTGTTCAGTGAGTCATTATCCTAAATATTCCTTGAAACTGCACTGTTTTATGGCTAGACCTTAAGAACTGTATCAGTTCAAACAGACAGCTCACCACTTCTTGCAGGACAGTTAGGGATGGGTAATAAATCCTGGCTGAGGCCAGGTAATTCTTCATCCCATGAATGAATTAAAAACATATAGTCACTGTTACAAAAGAAATGTGGCAGCGAAGTTGCAAAATGCAAGACAATGACTAAACAAGCTATTTTAGTAAATTATTTCAGGAATGAATGCAAATCAGGACACAGTTCTTCAAATATCTTTCAGTAGAGGGTGGAAATTGAATGCCTTATTTCAAAGACGGTATCCCTGACAATGCTACACTGGGGATTGTGCAATCAAGTTTCTGTCCATTGATTAAAAGCAAATAGGTGATAATTACTGTAGCAGGAAGCAGAGTTAGCAGTTGCAGTTTGGGTGCAAGTCGTCAGTACTCTATAAAAATACAGGAGAACCTCGATTATCCGAATGTGATGGCGGGCACTATTTCGTTCGGATAAGTGATTCTTCCATTAATCGATTAAATGTCTTTCCTCTGGGGCCCCTGCACCTCCCCCTGCCTCCCAACCGTCCAACACCTCCCCTGCCCTCCAACATTTATGCCCCCACCCTCTCAACCCTGTCCAGCACTGCTCCGTCCCCTCTGCCCCGTCCCCTCATCCCCGTCCAGCACTGCCCCCGCCCCTCTCCAGGGCAGCCGCACTGGACACCAACAATAAGACGGCGGCTGCTGCTGCTGCTTTTGTTGGGTAAATCTCCAAACCACACGCACGCGCGTGTTTTATTTTACTGGAACTTTTTGACAGGTTCCACCTCTGCCCTGTAAAGGGCAATGTTGGTCAGATTATCTGGAGAAGTGGGTGGGGGTGGGGGGCGGGCGAAGTGGATGGTGGTGTTAGGGTACACTCCTCTGTAGAACTCCAGAGAAAGTGTGGCCAGAGAGAAAGGGCGGGAGGTCAGTCATTTGGAGACGGTGCCTGTTTAATCGCTGTAAACAAAAGACGTGATCACTGTTGGAAACACGTCTTTTGTTGTAATGTTTCTATCGGGACCTCGAGATCTCCTTCGGATAATCGAGGTTCCACTGTAGATAGGTTTCACTATTACACAATGTAACTCGGCCTGAATGCAACAGTGTGCAAGTGCTAACTGTGGAGTTTGGCGTAGAAGAGCATTTGTTGTAGAAACAGTAGAGGTGTTGCTTTTTATCTTTTCTCAGCCCCGAAAAGCTGGTGAGTGTTCAAGGTTTTAATCGAGCAAACAGCTGGGTGATTGATGAGTTGAAGATTTTATCCCTTTAAACACAGGCTGTAGTTTACTTGGGAGATATAGTTATTGTGTAATATTTATAACTTAACTAGTAAATGACTTGGAATAATTAATGATAACAGTTCTTTTTCTAAACATGAAACCTAATTGTTCAATAAAATACAATAAAGATGGCAGGGCTAATGTCATATTGCACCTTTAACATATGGATATTGATAGACACCAGTCTCATTTGCAATAATTACATCTGTGGAAATTATCTGCAGCTTGAGGATCTTCCATCCCAGGCCAATGACTCTATGACTATGATTCTAGTTTTGGGCACTGCAGTGCATCGGGGGCACGAAATTTACCTGAACACTTTGTTTTAGGAGACTATCACACCCTTCAAATTGGATATCTCAGATTTGTTTGTGGTCTGGTATAGAACATTACCAAGTCGACACATGAAGAAGTTTTGCGAATGAAGACAGCTGTGGAGTAGACCTTGCAATTGCCCAACTTATTGTTTTTTATGATTTGGATGGGGAAAGAGAATTCATGCAAAAGGAGATTTGAAAAGTACGAAGAAAGGACAAGGCAATATTATTGAAAAGTGATCTCTGTAATAATGCCAGTGTGTGAAAAGAAGGGAAAGCAAACAAACATGAACACTCCCAACAAATAAGGTCAGAGTAAAGAAAATAATGCAACAGACTTCAAATCTGTTTATCTGAATGTATGCAGCATTTGTGACTGATTTGATAAATCAATAGCGCAAATAGAAATAATAGCCATTGCAGAGATATGCTTGCAAATTGACCATGATTGCGATCTGAATATTCGAGGTACTTGGAAGGACAGGAAAGGAAAAGGAGATAATGTAGAACCATAGAATCTGTTCAGTGTGGAGGCAAGCCATTTGGCCCATCAAGTCCACACCAGCCCTCCAAAGAATATCCCACCCAGACTCATCCCTGTAACCCTGCATTCCCCATGGCTAACCCACCTAGCCTGCACATCCCCGGATACTATGGTCAATTTAGCATGACCAATCCACCTAATCTGCACATCTTTGGACTGTGGGAGGAAACTGGAGCACCCGATGGGAAGCAACACAGACACTGGAAGAACGTCCACACCGACAAGTCACCCGAGGCTGGAATCGAACCAGAATCCCTAAATCTGTGAGGCAACCGTGCTAACCACAAGCCAACAAAAATATGAATTTATGAGCTTCTAACTCTAACTAAAACGCAACCCCTTTTTAAAACCCGTTAACACAAGCAGATAGAAACAGACATACAAAATAAAATTGTGTGTGGATGTACAAAAATTTGGTGAATGCAGTTCAAAAGCACCAATCCACAGGATTCAGTGAGCAGTCCTTTTGAATTTTCTGAGTCCTTCTGATCTGCCCAGTGAGCCTGGCATCAATGGTCGGTGAGTTGTTGGAGGGGATTCTGAGAGGTACGATTTACATGCATTTGGAAATACAAGGACTGATCAGGGATAGTCAGCATGGCTTTATGCATTGGAGCTCGTGTCTCTCAAATTTGATTGAGCTTTTTGAAAAGGTTATGAAGAACATACCTGAAGGCAGAGTAGTAGACATTGTCTACATGGACTTCAGCAAAACCTTTTACAAGGTCATGCATAGTTGACTGGTTCATTAGGTTAGAACATGGGATCCAAGGATAGAGAGCCAACTGGTTACAAAATCAGCTTGATGGTAAAAGACAGAGGGGTAGTGGTAGAGGGATGATGTTCAGACTGGAAGCCTGTGACCAGTGATGTGCTGCAAGGATTGGTTCTGGGCTCACTATTGTTTGTCATTTACATGAATGATTTAGATGAGAATATAGGAGGTATGGTTAGCAAGTTTGTACATGACAAAATTAGTGGTATAATGGACAGTGAAGAAGGTTATCTAAGAGTACAATGAGGTCTTGATCAGACAGTCTGAGAAGTGGCAGATGAAGATTAGATGATTAGATGACCTCTACTACTTCCTCTGGCAGCTCATTCCATACATGCACCATACTCTGTGAAAAGGTTGCTCCTTACATCCATTTTAAATGTTTTCATTTTCACCTTTAACCTACCCCCTCTAGTTTAGGATCCCTACTCTTGGAAAAAGACCTTTGCTATTCACCCTACAATGTCCCTCACAATTTTATAACTCTCCACAGGTCACCCGCCAACCTCCTACGCTCTAGGGAAAAATGTCCCAGCCTATCCAGCCTCTCCTCATAACTGAAACCCTCCAGTCTTGGCAGCATTCTTGAAAATCCTTTCTACACCCTTTCTAGTTTAACAACATTCTTTCTATAGCAGGGAGACTAGAATTGTACACAGTATTCCAAAACTGGCCTCAGCAATGTCTTGCAAAGCTGCAACATTGTGTCCCAACTCTCATACTCAATGCTCTGACTAATGAAGGCAAGTGTGCCAAACTCCTCCTTTACCACCCTGTCTACATGCAACATTGTTTTCAAGGAACAATGAACCTGCACCTCTAGGTCCCTCTGTTAAACAACACTCCCCAAGACCCTACCATTAATTATCTAAGTCCTGCCCTGGTTTGCCTTACCAAAATGCAACACCTTGCATTTATGGGGTGGTACGGTAGCTCAGTGGTTAGCACTGTTGCGCCTCAGTGCCAGAGACCTGGGTTCAATTCCCGCCTCCGGCAACCGTCTGTGTGGAGTTTGCACATTCTCCCTAATCTGCGTAGGTTTGCTCCAGGTGCTCTGGTTTCCTCCCACAGTATAAAGATGTGCAGTTAGGTGAATTGGCCATGCTAAATTGGACCATAGTGTTAGGTGCATTAGTCAGGTAAATGTAGGGGAATGGGTCTGGGTAGGTTGCTCTTCAGAGGGTCGGTGTGGACTTGCTGGGCCAAAGGGCCTGTTTCCACACTGTAGGGATCCTAAACTAGAGGGGGTAGGTTAAAGGTGAAAATGAGAACATTTAAAATGGATGTAAGGAGCAACCTTTTCACAGAGTATGGTGCATGTATGGAATGAGCTGCCAAAGGAAGTAGTAGAGGTGGGTACAATTACAACATTTAGAAGTCAGACATTTGGGCAGCTACATGAATAGGAAAGGTTTATAAGGATATGGACCAAATGCAGGCGAATGGGTCCAGTTAAATTTGGGATACCTGGTCGGCATGGACGAAAGAGTGTTTCCATGTATGATCTCTGATCTTCTTCTTCATCTTTCCAAGTCCTTTTAGTTCCTACTGCAGACATAGGACACACTAATTGTTCAGTTTCCCAGGCACTGGTTAGAAGCAGCAGCTTATAAGCAAATGGTAAGTGAGAATAGCTAGCTATCTTCCAATTCTTTGTTATCTCTCCGCAGGAAGAGAGACAACACTTGGCTATTTAGAATCTGGAGGCTTTCCAATGCTGTATTATTCATACACACTGTCTACCTGTCCAATAACCAATCAAAATCATTATCATACTGAGCCCTCCTGACCCACTTAACTAGTTCTGATTGATAAACTAATCAACAGATATCTCTATACATCTCCACACCCATATTTATCCAATTCATTAGATCTTGCTGCAAACTATTATTGTTTAAGTCATCTCCTGTCATGGGTTGAATTAAGATTAAAGTCTATTTATGCAAAGTACTTAAATACAAATAAAAAGTTCATGCATAAATTCACTGGCAGCATTACACCAATACCACCACCATCAGTACACCAGACATCTCCAGATATACTTTAAGGTTTTTCAATGTTTGAAGCACTTACTATTGCTCTACATTTTGATGCTGCCAAAGACATCTGTATTCAAATGTAGTGTACTTAATGTTGCACATAAGGGTCAGCATCAGTAGACCATCAACATCCTGCAGACCCATCTCCTGCCCAGACACCCAACCAAAATATCAGGCATTATGCCCAAAGACCTTGGATGAGCATGAGTGAGTGAGCACTCACACATTTTGTTCCAACCCTGATGTCTTACATTTAGGTTTGCATGCTGGCAGCAGCAGGACCAGCCACCATAGTGGGAGGCAGTGGCACACTGGTAATATCACTGATTAGTCATCCATTGTGCCAGACCATTCAAGGGAGCTTATCCATTGGATTGTAAACCCTCAAAATTCCTTGGATTCTGGAAAAGCCCTAGCAGACTGGAAATCATAAATGCAACACACAGAAAGGGAGATAAAAAATTGGTAACCAAAAGGCCAGTTCTTGCATTTGCTGTTTGGAAAATGCTGGTGTCTCTTATTCAGAAAGTGGTAGCAGGAAATTTAAAAATCATTATACAGTTGTTCAGATTCTTCATTATTTTGTGGAAAGGAAATAGTATTTGCCAAGTTTATTAGAGTTCTCTGAGGATGTAACAAGCAGAATGATTAAAGGGGAACCAGTAGATTTAGTTCAAAATAAACTAAAGCTACTAGCTCTGAATATCTATAAAGATATTCAATAAGATATCCCTTAAAAGGTTCATCTCATTGAAAGCTAATAGAAGGCCTGATCTCTGAGACTAGTCATGAATGGCCTATTGTCCTTGTCTTCCTTGAAGAAGCTGCAAATTCATTTTTATCCTGACTACTGAGATGTTTTGTTCCTTTAAACTTTTGGATAGGTGAAAATGTCAATGTCTCCAAGATGATGGAAGTTTGTCATTTATTAGTTGAACTTTGCTGATGTCCACCCATCTGAACTAAACCAAAATGGGTTCATTTTCTGCTCAGAGCTCAACAATATCTCAATTGAATAGATACGTGGAACATATTTTCAAGATTCTGACTAGGTTATTGTATCTCATTAAACAAAATCTGAGTGTGGTGCTCTAAATTTGTGCTGCACTGATGATATATCCTCTGATCACTTATACCTTCTGGCCTTTTTTAATTGAAATAAAATTCTTTGCGTCTACTTTGTCCATCTTCACAAAGCTTTAATGATACTTTAGCGACTGTCTCTGATTCTAAATGGAAGTCTTATTGCTTTTTGATTAAACCCATCATTCCTACATTGAATCTAAATCTTTTGTAATCCAGATTTGCAGAACCAGAAAACCAGGAGTGACACATGAAATTAATTTTCCCACAGAAGGATGCTTCTGAACGTTACATTTGGAAGCATTCTGGCTATTGATTTATTTTGTGTGAATGTTGGAGTGCAACTCTTGTTGCCTAACACAAAGGCCTGCCTTAGTAATGGTAATTGCACTGTTGCATACAGAATTTGATGCCAGAACACATCTTTGACATTGAAGATGGTGCATTTTAGCAAGTCATTCTTTAAGTCCATGCTGTGCTCAGTTTTTTTGCAGTTTATTCAGGGGACAATTGTAGACTAATTAATAAAGGTTATCTTATATAAATCAGCAATTTTATTTGATTTAAAATATGTTTTCTCATCTCTATCCTAAACGATCTACCCTTATCCTGAGACTGTCTGCTGTTAGTTCTAGGCTCCCAAACATCCTCTCTGCATCTAGTTTTAGAATTTTATCTGCTTCAATCAGGATCCTCCCCCACCAGCCAAAATCCTTCTAAACCCTAATGATTACAGACCCAGTTAAACCATTCTCTCCTGCCATCCCCAGTATCAGCCAAGTGAACCTCTGCTGCACTCCCTCTATGGCAAGTCTATCCTTTCTTAGGTAGGCAAACAAAAACTGTGCACACGACTCTGTGCACTTTAGAGAAGGAAACTTGCTATCCTTACCTGATCTGGACCGTATGTGACTTCAGACCCACAAAAATGTGGTAATAAATGCTGGCCTACCAATGACACCTACATCCTGTGAACAAATTAATAATAGGTGTGATCTCATCAAGGCCCTGCATAATTGCAGTGGGATATCCCTTCTTCTGAAGTTTCATCCTCTTGCAGTGATGACAATACACCATTTGCCTTCCTAATTACTTGCTGCACCAGGGCACACCCAGATTAAGTAATACTGTTCCTTTTGGATTTTCACACCAAAGTGTATAACTTTACAATTAGCCAAATATTGTATCTGCCTTGTGCTTGCCGAATCACTCAACTTTTCTAAATTACCTTGAAGCTTCCTTGCATCCTCCTCAACTCTGAATCCCCCTCAGCCTTCTGTCATCCACAAACTTGAAAATGTTGGATTGGTACCCTAATCTAAGTCACATATATGTAGTGAATAGCTGAAGTCCAAGCATAGATCCTTGTGGACCCCAAAGGTCTGTTTCTCAAAAATGACCCATTTATTTCCACTGTTTCCTGTCTGTTGACCAATTCTTGATCCATGCCAATATATTACCTGCCACTCCGTGTTTTAATACTCACCACCCTCTTGTAGCAGACCTTATCAAAAGCCTTCTGAAAATCTAAATATGCCTCATTCATTGATTCTCCCTTGTCTATTCTTCTAGTTACATCCTCAAAAACTCACGTAAATTTGTTCAGCATAATTTGCCTTTCATAAACACATGTTAGCTTTGTTAATACTTTCCAAATATCCTGCTTTCATATCTTTAACAATAGACTTCAGCATTTTCCTTTCTGCTGATGTGAAGCTAACTGGTATCTGATTCGTTGTAGCTTCCTCCTCACTAAATAGTGAGGTTACATTTGCCTTTCTGATCTACTTAAGAGTCTGCAGAAGTTGACCATCACTGCACCCAGTATTTCTACAGTCACTTCCTTTAGTACTCTGGGAT
Source organism: Chiloscyllium plagiosum (assembly GCF_037043375.1). Lineage (NCBI taxonomy): Eukaryota > Metazoa > Chordata > Chondrichthyes > Orectolobiformes > Hemiscylliidae > Chiloscyllium > Chiloscyllium plagiosum. The sequence goes on from NW_028270143.1 coordinate 53,502,593, forward strand.
ATAGATTATCAGCATTTAATCCGATTAATTTCAACAACAATGTCATCTTACTTGAGTTCTAAAGAAGTGTGATCGGATGCAAAATGTTAACTCTGCTTTCTTTTCCACAGGTGCTGCCAGACCTGCTGAGTTTTTGTTTTGTTTCTTCTTACTAATGCTGGTTTACTTCAATTCTGCCCTCTCACTAAACCATTGGTTGCCTTCTCCCGAAATAATCTTTAAGCAATTATTTAAAGCTGTTATCTGTCACATTTGAGTGAATTTTTGAAATAAATTTCTTTTAGAAAATCATTAGAGTTTTTTTTTACTATAATATAGTTGTCTAGGTCTGTTTTTCATTCAATTTATAGGCTTGTGAATTGTTTTATTTCCATTTTTTGTGTGTTTCAATCTGTCTGCAGTTGTTAAAGTTCAATAATTTCAGGTATCTTGAATTATCATTGCCTATAAATTTAATATCATTGTCACTATTTTCTTTACAGCGGATATAGCACAAAGGTACCGAATTAGTAAATATCCAACATTGAAATTATTCAGAAATGGGATGATGATGAAGAGAGAGTACAGAGGTCAAAGATCAGTGAGTGCACTTGCAGACTTCATCAAGCAGCAGAAAAATGATCCTGTTCAAGAGATTCTGAATCTGAGTGAATTGGAAACAATTGATGTAAGTTTGCACATTTAACTTGGGAGAGTTCAAGCAATTTGTGATCTGATTCCAAAACCAATGCTCTGTCAGTGATTTGTAACAGTGATCTAAATTATGTGCTATCCAAGATAAAGGTCTTGCTCATAATTTCATGATAATCTATTTAAAATGTAGGCCTCCTGAAAGAGTTAAACTCATCAATTCCTAAGCTTTTTTTTAAATTCTAATTTGTGTGCACCCATTTTAGAAAAATCTCAATTAGAATTATCAAGTGGTGATACTTCCCAGAAAATTGTTGTTATTTTTGCATGGCATAACTTATTAAAATGAATACATTTTCACTGTTGCCTTATTGACAAGAGTATCAGCTATGCTAGACACTTGTAGAAAATATCAAAAATGATTACTGAAACATTGTGAGACTTTCAAAGTATTGGGTCTTTTCAGTTGATGCACATCTCCTGGTTTCTTGCAGCAGTGTTCAAATGTTTTTTAAACAAAGCCACTTTTGTCCTAGTTTCCGTAAAAAAAAAATACAGTATCAGATCATATCCCCATCAAGGTTGGTCTGCCATTCATTATGATCACAGCTAGTCTTGGACTTCAACTCCACTTTCCTGCTTGATCCCTGTAATCCCTTGATTCCTGAGCGATATGTCTGTCTCAGTCTGAAGGAATCATACAGAACTTGAATTGTTAATTCTGACTATCTTTCCACAGATGCTGCCAGACATGCTGAGTTTCTCCAGCACTTTGTGTTTTTCACCTTTAAATATATTAAATCATACATCCATAGCCCTATGGATAGATAATTCCATAGATTGATATCACTAAGGGATTCTATGATTCTGTGACTCTGACTGAGAAGAAATTTCTATTAATTTCAAGCCTAACTAGCTTATCCTGAAATTGTGCTCTCATTGATTGTAGACTCCCCAGCCACAAAAAGCCTGTGTCTACCACATGAAGTTCCTTCAAAATCCTGTTATTCCAGTCTCCAAAGAATACATACCCAGTTTACTCAGTCTCATCGGCTAACACTCATTCTCAGGATCAGCTAAATGAACCTCCACTATACTGCTCTCAATGAAAGTATATTCTTCCTTAAAAATGGAGACCAAAACTGCACTTAACATTCTGGATGTAATCTCCTCAAAGCCCCATAAAGACATAGCAAGATCTCTTTATTCTTATTTTCCAAAATGCCATTTGCTTTCACAATTGCTGCCTGCAGACTAACTTTGTATCCCTTGAATGAGTACACTCAATTCTGGACATCGCAATTTACCAGTTTCATTTCTTTTTAAAAGAATCTGCTTTTCTATTCTTAGGAGCAATATGAATAATTTCAGACTTATCCATATTATAGTCCTTATGCCACCTTGTAACTCACCCACTTAACCGGACTTTCTCTTTGTATGCTTCTCATACTTACTTTCTAAAACATTTTGTATCATCAAGTTTAGACAAAGAGACAATGGTAATGTATCAAAGTTGTGAGTATAGATTGTAGATAGCTAAGGCTCCCGTACTGACTCTTGCAGCACTCCATTAACCACATCATGCCGACTTGAAACAGCTCCATTTGTTTCCATTCTCTGCTTCCTTTTTGTCAATCAATTGTCATGCTAATGTATCACCTCCTCCGTCCTGGACTCTCCTCTTTTAGCCTTTTATGACACATTCTCCAAAAATTCTAATAATGGTCTTGTCATTGCTAACTTTGAATCTGATGGGAACATTCCATCTAGTAGGGAATTTTGGAAAATCATAACCAGGGCATCCATTAACTCATCAGCTATCTCTTTGAAATCCTTATGTGGGCCATCATGCCTTGAAGAAATGTTAGATTTTAGTCCTCTTGGTTTCTCCTGTACCTTTTCTCACTCTTATTAGCCCTTACAGTATCCTGTACTTCGGCCATCTACTGTGAAGGCACAGACACAATATCTATTCAATGCTTCTGCTCATTCTAAGTGACAATATATTCTGCTTCTAAGGGAGATATTTTACTCTTTCCTTATATACATATAAAGTTGGATTTTGAGAGTTTTTACATTGCTGATTAATTTGGCCATATTTTAATTTTTGACCCTTTCCTTTACACCTGTTAACAAAAATTTACATCAATTACCATTCTGGAAAACATGCAAATACTCTAACCCAGGAAACCTCTGCATAATACTTCTCCAGGCTGCTGGTGAATATACCTAGTGATAGAATTGAAGTTTACCCTCGTTATGCCTAAAATGCTGCTGCCAAATATTAATGTTTGTTATTATTCATGCTTGTTCTTGATAAGGGAAGCATACTGTTTTGTAATGTCTGTAAATTTGCAATCAAGTAGTCTTAATTTAGCTGTAGAGTGTATTAAGCTTTTTCAATGGAACCATGGGGAAAATGAGTAGGACTTCCTACAACAACAGGCTATTTGGATTTGAGAGATTTCTCAATGCCATCCCTTGCAAAACAAAGTGAAAAGTAAAAGCAAGTATTCTGAAGTGTTAAAACCAGCATACCACTTAATCCCTCTGGAATCAATTTACTGAGATCCTGTTGACATCCTCTGCACCCCCCACCTCCCCACAATTCCTCATTACTGTGTCTCCACAATAAGCTGTAACAATGTTTAAAATGTACTAACTGCTTACATTTTATCATGATGCAGTTTTGTTCTGATAACTTAATTAATATGTCAGGACTTTCAAATATCCATCTAGCCATTTCTTGAAAATTGACCAGAAATCAATGTTAGAATTCTGCCCTGAACACACTCCTGTAGTTTTAAATTCGACTTGCCTTTCACAATACATAGTTTTGTTACAATACCAGTATCACAAATTTATGTAGAAGCATTTGTCTTAAGGATGCACAAATAATCTAGAATCTAATGATAGAGATGTACCCTTCGGTCCAACCCGTCCATGCCAACCAGATGTCCCAACCCAATCTGCTCCCACCTGCCAGTACCTGGCCCATATCCCTCCAAACTCTTCCTATTCATGTACCCATCCAAATGCCTCTTAAATGTTGCAATTGTACCAGCCTCCACCACTTCCTCTAGCAGCTCATTCCATACACGTACCACCCTCTGCGTGAAAAAGTTGCCCCGTAAGTCTCTTTTACATCTTTCCCCTCTCACCTTCAACCTGTGCCCTCTAGTTCTAGACTCCCCGACCCTAGGGAAAAGACTTTGCCTATTTATCCTATCCATGCCCCTCATAATTTTGTAAACCACTATAAGGTCACCCCTTAGCCTTTGATGCTCCAGGGAAAACAGCCCCAGCCTATTCAGCCTCTCCCCATAGTTCAAATACTCCAACCCTGGCAACATCCTTGTAAATCTTTTCTGAACCCTTTCAAGTTTCACCACATCTTTCCAATAGGAAGGAGACCAGAATTGCACGCAATATTCCAACAGTGGCCTAACCAATGACCTGCACAGCCACAACATGACCTGCCAACTTCCTGTACTCAATACCCTGACCAATAAAGGAAAGCATACCAAATGCCGCCTTCACTATCCTATCGACCTGCAACTCCACTTTCAAGGAGCTATGAACCTGCACTCTAAGGTCTCTTTGTTCAGTAACACTCCCTCGGACCTTACCATTAAGTGTATATAAGTCCTGTTAAGATTCGCTTTCCCAAAATGCAGCACCTAGCATTTATCTGAATTAAACTCCATCTGCCACTTCTCAGCCCATTGGCCCATCTGGTCAAGATCCTGTTATAATCTGAGGTAACCCTCTTCGCTGTCCACTACACCTCCAATTTTGGTGTCATCTGCAAACTTACTAACTGTACCTCGCATCCAAATCATTTATGTAAATGACAAAAAGTAGAGGACTCAGCACCGATCCTAGTGGCACTCCACTGGTCACAGGCCTCCAGTCTGAAAAACAACCCTCCACCACCACTCTCTGTCTTCTACCTTTGAGCCAGTTCTGTGTCCAAATGGCTAGTTCTCTCTGTATTCTGTGAGATCTAACCTTGCTAATCAGTCTCCCTTGGGGAACCTTGTCAAGTGCCTTACAGAAGTCCATATAGATCTCTTGTACTGCTCTGCCCTCATCAATCCTCTTTGTTACTTCCTCAAAAACTCAATCAAGTTTGTGAGACATGATTTCCCACGCACAATGCCATGTTGACCATCCCTAATCGGTCCTTGCCTTTCCAAATACATGTACATCTGTTCCTCAGGATTCCCTCCAACAACTTGCCCACCACCGATGTCAGGCTCACTGGTCTATAGTTCCCTGGCTTGCCCTTACCACCCTTCTTAAACAGTGGCACCACGTTAGCCAACCTCCAGTCTTCCAGCACCTCACCTGTGACTATTGATGATACAAATATCTCAGCAAGAGGCCCAGCAATTACTTCTCTACCTTCCCACAGAGTTCTAGGGTACACTTTGAGGTCCTGAGGATTTATCCACCTTTACCCATTTCAAGACACTTCGTTCTCTGTAATTTTGCAAGATGTCACCATCTATTTCCCTACAGTCTATATCTTCCATAACCTTTTCCACAGTAAATACTGATGCAAAATACTCATTTAGTATCTCCCCCATTTTCTGTGGCTCCACACAAAGGCCACCTTGCTGATCTTTGAGGGGCCCTATTCTTTCCCTAGTTACCCTTTTGTCCTTGATGTATTTGTAAAAACTCTTTGGATTCTCCTTAACCGTATTTGCCAAAGCTATCTCATGTCCCCTTTTTGCCCTTTTTCTTAACGAAACCCTCAATTTCTTTAGTCATCTAGCATTCCCTATACCTACCAGCCTTTCCTTTCATCCTGGATTCTCGTTATCTCATTTCTGATGTTGGGGATTAAAAGTTTATCCCAACATTTGTGAATTATTTATTTACTTAGTTACTTGTTAATGACAGGTATAGAAAAGACCTGTCGATTTATGTCGTTTTTAGTGTTAAGTGGTTCCATAGACTGGTATAATACCACAGAGTCCCTGATTTCTCTTGTGTTTCTGTGGACTCTCTTTTGTACCTGTTCAATTAAGGCTTGCCCGGAGCAACACTAGTGTAAGGACTGCAGCAATTCAAGAAAGCAGTTTAACACAAACTTTTTGAGGGCAATTAGGGATGGTTAGTAAATGGCTGGCCTAGCCAGCAAAGACCCTATCCCGTGATAAAGTCTTTTAAAATGACTTTTATTGATTTGCTCAGTTACAGTTGATGTTAGGAAGCAGAAGTGTGCAGGATATATATTCTCAAACAAAAATTTTTAATTTAACTAAGGTCAAATTCCTGATCATTTTGCTGTTTTGATCATTTCATAAAATAAACACTTGATTTCACTTGCAGAATCTGTACAGAACTGGATTGTAAGACTTTTCACTTTTAAAATCATACACATCAGTTGAACAATCCAGAATGTGGCTATTGTATTTTACAGCGCAGCAAGCGAAACATCATTGGATTTTTTGAACAGAGGGATTCTGACAATTACAGGGTCTTTGAAAAAGTGTCCAATATCTTACGGGATGATTGCGTCTTTCTGGCTGCATTTGGGTAAGAATGAACTAAATTTGTTTTTAATAATTTAATAAGCACTTTTTTGAGTGGGATGTGCTTTGTATGAAGATTTTTGCTTATCTTCCTGTAGTATTCCCAGAGCTAGAGGGTGGGCAGGTAATTTGCTCCGAATCCTCTGCTCGAGTTGCTCTGTAACTTACTGCTAATAGTGTATGAGAATAGCTTAGTGGAAGCCATTCTTTCATGATTCTCTTACTCATACCCTGCTATATCAGCATAACTGAGACTTCAAGCTTGATTTGTGCTTTGTAATGGCAGTGTGCATCCTACAGCTTTGGTACAGTGCTTTAAGATTCAGTACATTTAAGTTTTTTATTTGTTTTGTTTGTAAAAGTGTTTATACAATGCATTTATTGTTTCACAACATGTAATGTCATAAATTCTTCTTTCAAGTTATTTAAATTCATCCATCTGCACTCTTAAATTTTGTTGTTTGTCAAAAATTATTCAGACAAATATGAATTAGAGAAGTTGTTGTGAAAATGTTACTTTGAACATATTCCATTTATCATGCAGTTGAATGCACTAGTTTATTTGCTCTGGAGTTAAAGGAAGATGTATAATTTCAGGCTTTAGTTAAATAGTGATTTTAAAAAAAACTCTTCATTGCTTCAAACTAATCTGCTCCTTACAAGGACCCGGTGGGATTGATGACAACTAATAATACTCTTTTCCAGAACTGATAATTAAGTGTTGTTTGCAGCTGTTGTATACTTATCAGGAACAAAAAATCATGCTGTATTTTTGTCAGGAAAATAACTTGCTTAATGTGTAATTGTGTACCGTGTAATGTGGACTTACTTAGGGATTGCTACAGCACATGTCATACAACAATGCTGAAGGGATCATGCTCTCTCAGGCATGGTATGAAAGATACTGAGGAATTATTAAAAATGTTTCATATTTTCCTCCGGTTCAGACAGTAGAATAAGTGTCTCCATATTGATATAACACACATTCATCTTGGGGATAATCTATTACAAATAGTATATGATTAATGTAGGTAGCATATTGTAAATGAAAACAAATATTCCAGAAATAATTCATAAAATTATGTAATTGAATTATCCTATCAGCATAAATTTAAGATAAGTCTCTATTTGACCATGCACTAGGTTATTTTCACATTATCCTGCATAACTGTGAATGCAACAAGAATTTATTGCATTCGTTTTTAACGTTGAAACTGCGTCTGAAAATATATACAGCAGTATGGGGACTGTTTGGCAGTAACCCCACATTTCTGTATTTTAGCTTTGAACTGGGTGCTGGCTGATTTTCTGGTCTTCACATGGCCAGAGTCCAGACAACTTAAACATTAAGCATCTGTGCAAGGCAGTGTCATATTGTGGACAGCTTAGATTCAGCTCTATGAACCTTTCCTCAAGTGTATATTCCATTTTAAAATCTTTAGACAATAGCAAGTTTGATATTGCCTTTTACTTTTTAAAAACAGTCTTTCTGACAATTCAGATTGGTTAGGTGCATTAAGAACAGACTAATTTAAAAGTTTGAATACATTATGCAGTTCTTAAAAGTAGATTTTTTTCCCTCTAGAAATTTATCAGTTAATTAGCATTTGAAGTAATTGAAACTAATTTGCATTTCACAATGTGGCAAACTTGTTGAAGGAAGTGGGATTTAGGCATAATTCTTAAAGGAGATGGACAGGTCCAGAGATTTACGTGGAAAATTCCAGGACCTGGAGCTAAGTAGAACATAGAACATAGTACAATACAGCACAGAACAGGCCCTTCGGCCCACGATGTTGTGCCGAACATTTGTCCTAGCTTAAGCACCCATCCATGTACCTATCCAATTGCCGCTTAAAGGTCGCCAATGATTCTGACTCTGCCACTCCCGCAGGCAGCACATTCCATGCCCCCACCATTCTCTGGGTAAAGAACCTACTCCTGACATCCCCCCTATACCTTCCACCCTTCACCTTAAATTTATGTCCCCTTGTCACACTCTGTTGTACCCGGGGAAAAAGTTTCTGACTGTCTACTCTATCTATTCCTCTGATCATCTTATAAACCTCTATCAAGTCACGCCTCATCCTTTGCCGTTCCAATGAGAAAAGGCCTAGCACACTCAACCTATCCTCGTACGACCTATTCTCCATTCCAGGCAACATCCTGGTAAATCTTCTCTGCACCCTCTCCAAAGCTTCCACATCTTTCCTAAAGTGAAGCGACCAGAATTGCACACAGTACTCCAAATGTGGCCTAACCAAGGTCCTGTACAGCTGCTAATATACCATAGACCTTCTTATAAGCTCTATCCACCTGAGTGGCAACTTTCAAAGATCTATGAAAGAGATCTAGACCCCTAGATCCCTCTGCTCCTCCACCTTACTAAGAACCCTACCGTTAACCCTGTATTCCGCATTCTTATTTGTCCTTCCAAAGTGGACAACCTCACACTTGACAGGGTTGAACTCCATCTGCCACTCCTCAGCCCAGCTCTGCATCATATCTAAGTCTCTTTGCAGCCGACAACAGCCCTCCTCACTATTCACAACTCCACCAATCTTGTATCATCTGCAAATTTACTGACCCACCCTTTGACTCCCTCTTCCAAGTCATTAATAAAAATTACAAACAGCAGAGGACCCAGAACTGATCCCTGCAGAACTCCACTTGTAACTGGGCTCCAGGCTGAATATTTACCATCTACCACCACTCTCTGACTTCGACCGGTTAGCCAGTTTTCTATCCAACTGGCCAAATTTCCCTCTATCCCATGCCTCCTGACTTTCCGCATAAGCCTACCATGGGGAACCTTATCAAATGCCTTACTAAAATCCATGTACACTACATCCACTGCTCTACCCTCATCCACATGCTTGGTCACTTCCTCAAAGAATTCAATAAGACTTGTAAGGCAAGACCTACCCTTCACAAATCCGTGCTGACTGTCCCTAATCAAGCAGTGGCTTTCCAGATACTCATATATCCTGTCCCTCAGTACCCTTTCTAAGACTAACTGGCCTGTAATTCCCAGGATTATCCCTATTCCCTTTTTTGAACAGGGGCACAACATTCGCCAGTCTCCAGCCCCCTGGTACCACCCCCGTTGACAGTGAAGACGAAAAGATCATTGCCAACGGCTCTGCAATTTCCTCTTTTGCTTCCCACATAATCCTAGGATATATCCCATCAGGCCCGGGGGACTTGTCTATCCTCAAGTTGTTCAAAATGCCCAACACAGCTTCCTTCCTAACCAGTATCTCTTCGAGCTTACTAGTGCGTTTCACACTCTCCTCTTCAACAATACGGTCCCTCTCGTTTGTAAATACTGAAGAAAAGTACTCATTCAAGACCTCTCCTATCTCTTCGGACTCAATACACAGTCTCCCACTACTGTCCTTGATCGGAACTACCCTCGTTCTCATCATTCTCATGTTCCTCACATAGCCTAAAATGCCTTGGGGTTATCCTTGATCCTATCCGCCAAAGATTTTTCATGCCCTCTCTTAGCTCTCCTAATCCCTTTCTTCAGCTCCCTTCTGGCTATCCTGTATCCCTCCAACGCTCTGTCTGAACCTTGTTTCCTCAACCTTATGTAAGCCGCCTCCTTCCTCGTTACAAGACATTCAACCTCCCTTGTCAACCAAGGTTCCCTCACACGACCATCTCTTTCCTGCCTGACAGGTACATACATATCAAGGACACGTTGTATCTGTTCCTTGAAAAAGTTCCACATTTCCACGACATCCTTCCCTGACAGCCTATGCTTCTCAGATCCTGTCTTGCAGCATCGTATTTACCCTTCCCCCAATTGTAAAACCTACCCTGTTGCACGCACCTATCTCTCTCCATTACCATGGTGAAAGTCACAGAATTGTGGTCACCATCACCAAAATGTTCACCCACTAACAAGCCCATCACTTGTCCCGGTTCGTTACCAAGTACCAAATCCAATATGGCCTCCCCTCTGGTTGGACAATCTACATACTGAGTTAGAAAAGCTTCCTGGACACACTGCACAAACACCCCCCCCATCCAATCTACTTGATCTAAAGAGCTTTCAATCAATATTTGGGAAGTTGAAATCACCCATGACTACTACCCTGTGGCTTCTGCACCTTTCCAAAATCTGTTTCCCAATCTGTTTCTCCACATCTCTGTTGCTATTGGGGGGCCTATGGTAAACACCCAACAATGTGACTGCTCCTTTCCTATTTCTGACTTCAGCCCATACTACCTCCAAAGGCAGATCCCCCTCGAACTGCCTTTCTGCAGCCGTTATACCATTTCTAATTAGCAACGCCACCCCCTCCCTAATCTTACTGAAACATCTGTAACCAGGAACCTCCAACAACCATTCCTGTCCCTCTTCTATCCACGTTTCCGTGATGGCCACAACATCGTAGTCCCAAGTACCGATCCACGCCTTAAGTTCACCCACCTTATTTCTGATACTCCTTGCGTTGAAGTAAACACACTTGAACCCATCTCTGTGTCCGCAAGTATTCCCTGTCAGTGCTACCTTCTCCACAGCCTCCCTACATTCTTGGACATCCTGACAAACAGCTAGCCTACTTGCTGGACTACAACTCCGGATCCCATCTCCCTGCCAAATTAGTTTAAACCCCCCCCCGAAGAGTGCTAGCAAACCTACCTCCCAGGATATTGGTGCCCTTCTGGTTCAGGTGCAACCCGTCCTGCTTGTATCGGTCCCACCTTCCCCAGAATGCAGTCCAATTGTCCAAATACCTGAAGCCCTCCCCCCTACACCATCCTTGCAGCCACGTGTTCAACTGCACTTCTCCCTATTCCTTGCGTCACTGTCACGTGGCACCGGCAACAACCCAGAGATGACGACTCTGTCCGTCCTAGCTTTTAGCTTCCAGCCTAACTCCCGGAGCTCCTGAATGACCTCCCCACCCCTCTTCCTACCTATGTCGTTGGTGCCAATGTGCACCACGACTTCTGGCTGCACACCCTCCCCCTTAAGGATTCTGAAGACACGGTCCGAGACGTCTCGGACCCTGGCACCCGGGAGGCAACAAACCATCCGAGAGTCTCGCCCATGTCCACAGAACCGCCTGTCCATCCTTCTAACTATAGAGTCTCCTATAACTAGCACTCTCCTCCTCTCCCCCTTTCCCTTCTGAGCCTCCGAGCCGGACCTCGTGCCAGAGACCCGGTCACTGCAGCTTACCCCTGCTAGGCCTCCACCCCCCGCCCCCTGCCCCCCCCCCCCCCCCCCCCCCCCCCCTCGCCCCAACAGGATCCAAAGCGGTATACTTATTGTTGAGGGGAACGACCACAGGGGATCCCTGCACTCCCTGCTTCCACCCCTTCCCACCTCTAACTGTTACCCAGCTACCTCTGTTCTCTGGCGTAACTATGTCCCTGTAGCTTCTAGCTATCACCCTCTCAGCCTCTCGAATAATCCTCAGTTCATCCAACTCCAGCTCCAGTTCCCTAACACGTTCTGTGAGGAGCAGGAGCTGACTGCATTTCCTGCAGATGAAGTCAGCAGGAGCATTGGTGGCCACCCCTACCTCAAACATCCTGCAGGAGGAACATTCCACTGCCTGCGCTGCCATAACTCTACATTTAGTCTCCAAAACAAGAACATTGAGTAGCTACCTGTGGACTTTAAAGTTAGGTTAGAGGAGGAGGATGGGAGGGAGGCCCTACTTTGTAGGGCCTGGGATCTAGAATACACCCACTAAAATATCAGTCACTTACCTTCCCGACCAGCCCTGCGCTCCAACTTCACTTCCGCCCAGCTCGCGCCGCTCTCTGCAGTGAAAAGACCGTTGGCGTCGAGGTAAGTTCTTAAATATCAATCACTTACCTTCCCGACCAGCTCTGCGCTCCAACTTCACTTCCGCCCAGCTCGCGCCACGCTCTGCTGTGAAAAGTAGCTAAAGGCAACATAGGTGTTGGGACAAATCAAAGTGAGATCCCCAAGAATCAGTGAATAATGTTTGAGAGAGGTTGTAGCATTGGACAATATGCAAATGGGAAGAGGCAAGGATAGATTTAAACAAAGTTAAGCATGTTAAGGGTTTTTAAATAAGGGCTAAATTAGGAAGGCTGGGCCTCATTCCTCTTGAAAGAGAATAGTTGAGAAGTGACCTGACAGAAGGCCGAGATTATGGAACGGTTTGATTGTTGAGTCGTTATGCTGAGATTATGACCCCCTGTTCTGGACATTGCAGCCAGAGAATTGGAAGAAGATACTTATGAGTTTAGATAAATGTGGAAGAGATGCGGCCCAAGTGAACTACAAACCCCAGTGAAAAACTATTAGGTCATACAGCATATTTTTATTGTTCGTTCATTCACTCGTGGGACGTGGGTGTTACTGGCTGACCATTTATTGCCCATTCCTAGTTGGCATTCAGACGATGGTGCTGAGATGCCTTCTTAAACCACTGCAGTCCACTTGATACATACACAATACTGTCAGGAGGGAGTTCCAGGAGTTTGAACAAGTCATCACTGAAGTAGTGGAGATACATTTTGGAGTCTGGATTGTGAGTGGTTTGGAGGAAAGCGTCCAGATGCTGATGTTTCCATGTATCTGCTGTTGATCTTTTTAGATGGTAGTGGTCATTGGTTTGGAAGTTGCTGCCTAAGATGTTTCTGCAGCACATCTTATAAATAGTGCACACTACTTGTTGTCGAAGAGAATGAATGTTTGTGGATGTGGTGCCACTCAAGTGAGATGCTTTACCCTGGATTGTGTCAAACTTGCTAATTATTGTTAGAGCTGTACTCATCCACGAAGAAGGGAGTATTTCATCACACTCCTGATTTGTGCCTTATAGATGTGGACGGACTTTGAGAAATCAGGAGGTGAATTATTCAGATTGTCTAACCTCTGACCTTCTTTTGTAGCCTTGGTATTTATATATCTAATCCAGTTCAGTTTCCGATCAATGGTAATCCCCATAATGTTGATAGTCAGGGATCCAGTGATGCTAATACCATTGAACATCAAGTGGCACAACTACTTTAGATGCTGTCTCATTGGAGATTTCACTGGCACTTGTGTAGTATGAATACTACTTCCCACTTGTCAGCCCAAGTCTGGATATTGTCCAAATCCTGCTGTATTTGGGCATGGACTGTTTTGTTATCTGACGAGCACAGCTGGTGCTGAACATTGTGCAGTCATCAGGGAACATTCCCACTTCAGACTTATCATGGAGGGAAGGCCATTCAAGCAGCTGAAGATGATGGACCTCCAATAATCACAGCAACTTCTTTTTGTGGCAGGTATGACTCCAACCAATGAGAGTTTTCCACCTGATTCCCATTGACTGAAATTTTGATGGAGCTCTTTAGTGGCACACTTAATCAAATGCAGCCTTGATGTCAGGAGCTGTCATTCTCATTTCACTTCTGGAAGGTCCACTTTTGAACCATAGCTGTAATGAGTTTCTCTGCATCAGATACTCTGTAATGATGTAAGTGTCTCCCCGTTGCATTAAATGGCAACTGAGTAACACAGTCTGGTTCCTAGGCATGAGGTTCTCAACCCTTACGAATGCCTGCTTGACTGTGATTCTGCACTCATCCTGCGGATTCTACCAACTACTGACCACTAGCTCACAGTTCTAGAAAATAAACCAAAGTCTAATGATGTACATATTGGCCTTGTGCCTGACCATAACTGCTGTTCACCACCTGTTATCTGTAAATATCTATGTTTTGCAGCAAAACTCACATGCAAACTCAATAAATCAAGTGAATGCTGCATGTCAAAGAACTGTCTCGATCTGATGGGAAATTGGTCAACCTTTTTACAAACTCATCAAACTAAAACTCAGGAAATAGAAGCCAAGTTTCACCAACATTCCCTCATAATTCAACCCTCAAGTGCAGGTGTTATCCGGGGAATGTCTGCATTCCCTCTATAGAAATGGTCCTGTATCTCTCTCACACTGAGAAATCACATCTGCTATCATGTTAAAATGTCTGAAAGTAAGCTCACTGAGATAAACCATCTCATTAAAGTTTTCTGGCATTCTCTGTGAAGCACAGTGGGATGTTTTTCTGCTTACAAAGTGCTATACAAAATCAAGTTGCTATAAATGAATGAGGTAGAACAACTAGATTAACAATGAGTAAGGACGTATTATTGATCAAGCCATGGAACATAGCATTGAAAAGATATTGAACCCCATATGAAATGCTGAAGGCAATCTGAAATGAAGCAACAGACTCTAGTTTTAATCTTCCAAGTGTTTTTTTACATGACTGGTTCCAGTGTAATAACTGTTCAAAGAGTGATGGAACTATAGATTTTTCAGTGCAAACCAGCAGTGGTAATCTCTTGAATCCATAGCCAAGATAAAAGTAATACAGCATCAGAAATTTGAGCTGAGTCAGCCATTTAGCCCTCAAGCCTTCTATCCCATTCAACAAGATCAGAGCATGCCTATGTGTCCCTGCTTCAGTGGATGTAAATAATTCCTTGGCACTATTTCAGAGAGGAGCAGGGGAATTATCCCTGGTGAATATTTATTCTTCAAATTACATTTTAAAAATTGCTTGGTCCTTAAAAACCACATTATTGTTTATGAAGGTTTGATGAGCATTATTGGCTGCCACATTCAGTACATCACAACAGTAACTGCATTTCAAAAAGTACTCAATTGGCTCTAAGGTGTTTTGGGATGTCATAACTAGTGTTAACATGAATATTTCTCTGTATAACACATTGACCGTCAATGTGTTTTGTAAAAGTACCTCTGACAAAGAACTCTGAGGAAATAATAAAATAATTGGTAAAACTTGAAATTGATGTAGAATTTTAAGAGGATGAGTTAATAAAGCTCTGTAAGAAAGAACAAGAAATTTTAAGTTTTCTAAATTTATGCAGCAGGGTAATGCTAATTCTCTGCAATCACTTAGAGTTACACAGCACGGAAACAGATTCTTTGGTCTGACTCATCCATGCTGACCAGAGATCCTAAATTAATCTAGTCCCATTTGCCAGCATTTGACCCATATCCCTCTAAACCCTTCCTATTTATATAGCCATCCAGATACCTTTTAAATGTTGTAATTGTACCAGCCTCCACCCTTTTTACTGCAGGCTAGTTCCATAAAAGCACCACCCACTGCATGAAAAAGTTGCTCCTCTGGTCCCTTTTAAATCTTTCCCCTCTCACCTGAAATTTGTGCCCTCTAGTTTTGGACTCCCCTACCCTAGGGAAAAGGCCTTGACTATTCACGCCCCTATTCTGCTCTTTGATTTCAAGTATCTCTGGAATTGTCTAAAAAAAATTAACAAACAGTGAATCGGATGGGCATGGGCCAAGAAGTGGTAGATGGAGTTTAATTTAGATAAATGTGAAGTGTTGTATTTTGGAAAGGCAAATCAGGGCAGGACTTAAACACTTAATGGTAACGTCCTAGGAACTGTTGCTGAACAAAGAGACCTTGGAGTGCAGGTTCTTAGTTCATTGAGAGTGGAGTCAGATAGAATAGTGAAGAAGGCATTTGGTATGCTTGCCTTTATTGATAAATGGATTGAGTATAGGAGTTGGGAGTTCATGATGAAATACTGCGTGCAAGTCTCTGGCCTCTCTGCTGTAGGAAGGATGTTGTGAAGCTTGAAAGGGCTCAAAAGATTTTCAAGGATAATGCCAAGTTTGGAGGGTTTGAGCTACAGAAGCGGCTGAATAGGCTGGAGCAATTTTCCCTGGAACATCAGAGACTGAGGGGTGACCTTATAAAGGTTTATAAAATCATGAGGGGCATGGATAGGATAAATATATAAGGTATTTTCCCCAAGGTGGGGGAGTCCAAAACTAGAGAGCGTAAGTTTAGGGTGAAAGGGAGACAGATTTAAAAGGGACCTAAGGGACAACTTTTTCACACAGAGGGTGGTGCATGTATGGAATGAGCTCTCTGAGGAAGTGGTGGAGGCTAGTACGATCACAACATTTAAATGAATGTGTGTATAAATAGGAAGGCTTTAGAGGGTTATGGGGCCAAATGCTGGCAAATGGGACTAAATTATTTAGGATACTTGGTCAGCATGGACAAGTTGGACCAAAGGTCTGTGTCCGTGCTGTATGTCTCTGTGACTCTGACGCACCTTAAAAATGCATGCCCTAAGCTTGAAATCCCCCATCTGAGGGAAAAGACAACTACCATTAACTCTGTCTATGTCTCTCATTATTTTATAAATTTCCATCAGGTCACCTCTTAACCTCCTATGCTCCAGTGAAAAAAGTCCCAGCCCATTCACCCTTCCATTGTAACTCAAACCTTCCATACCCGGCAACATTCTGATAAATCGTTCCTGAGCCCCAGCTCCTGATTATTTCCATCCTATAACTGGGCAAACAATGGGAAACAGTATTCCAAAAGAGGCCTCACCAATTTCCTGTACAAGCTCAACATGGCTTCCCAACTCCTATAGGAGAAAGTGAGGTCTGCAGATGCTGGAGATCAGAGCTAAAAATGTGTTGCTGGAAAAGCGCAGCAGGTCAGGCAGCATCCAGGGAACAGGAGAATCGACGTTTCGGGCATAAGCCCTTCTTCCTGAAGAAGGGCTTATGCCCGAAACATCGATTCTCCTGTTCCCTGGATGCTGCCTGACCTGCTGCGCTTTTCCAGCAACACATTTTCAGTTCCCAACTCCTATACTCAAAGGACTGAGCAATGACGGCAAGTGTGCCAAACGCCTTTTTAACCACTCTGTCTATATGTGACGCAAACTTCAAAGAATTATGTACCTGCATCCCTAGCTCCTACCACTAATTGTATAAGTCCTACCCTTGTTTATCATACAGGTTGTCCTGTTATAATATGTGTTTTGTCAATGCAAATTCGCTATAACATGATTGACGAATTGGGGACGCTGTTTCTACAGCGTAAACTTTTAAAGCGTATTTTGGTTGTAACTCGATTACAGCACCAGCCCTTTAAGTGCTGTTTCTAAAACACAATTTTTCTATAACACAGGGTTGCGCAAGAACACGACCATCGTGTTATAGAAGGACTGACAATACCAAAATACAATACCTCACGTTTATCCTGATTGAATTCCGTCTGGCATTTTTCAGTCCATTGACCCATTTGTTCAAGATCCCTTTTTAATCTTAGTACGCAGTGAAGAAGGTTTTCTATGACACCAATTTGGATGTTGTCCGCAAACTTACTCACCATGTCTTCTATATTCTCATCCAAATCATTTATGTAAATGACAAACAAAAGAGGCCCTCGAACCTGCCTCTGTGGAACGTCACTGATCACAGGCCTCCAGTCTGAAAAGCAACCCTGCTCCATCACACTGCGTCTCCTGTCATTAGGCTAATTATGTATCCACTTTGCAAGATCACCCTGTATCTCTGTTGTATATCACAGGGACCTAGTATCACAAGGCTGGTCCCTTTTTTTTCTAAAAGCTGTTCCTTTTCTCAAGGATACTGTCTCCTTGATTTTTTTTTCAGAAGAGTCGTAATCCAGCTCCCGGTTTCGGTTAGACTGGTTGGGTACAGAGATTAAAGGATATTGAGAAGCCTTCTTGTTCATATGTAAACAGATGAGACTTGAGGCCAAAGGGTCATGTTTTAGAAGTGACCTGTATAATGAAAGGGGAGTAGTCCAGAACTAGTTGGGAGCTCAGTAGTAGACTGTGTGGACAGGCCCTCTCTCTCTTTCTGCCCTTCTAACTTCAACCTATAAGCATCTGTTCCTTTTTTTAAAACTGTGTTTTAAGGGGGTTTGCTTCGTGGGACTGTTGTGTATATTAAGAACAGCATAATTAAGTCTAGTTTGGAGAGACTGAATTCTGTAGGTGTTCTTTATTCTGTTATTTGTGTTTCATTGTGTAATTTTGTGAATAAATTTGTCTGTTTTAAAACCTAGTAGTAAACCTCGTAGTCAACCTAGCTAACTTACCCCAGGTCATTTTCACTGTATACTTACTGAAACAAATTGCAAAGTTATGGTCTGGGTTACCTGCTCAAGAATGTTTCGAGTGGTCTGGCCTGGCCCATAACACAAGGGCTTCAGATATATAATTCTTTGAAGTTTGTGTCACAGGGTGGTTAAAAAGGCACATTTCATGCATTTGCCTACATTGCTCTTGAGTGTTGAAGTTGGGAAATCATATTGAGATTATACAGAATATTGGTGAGCCCTGTTCAGGAGTACTGTATCCAGTTCTGATCACCCAGTTTTAACAAGGATATCATTAAGCTGGAGAGAGTTCAGAAAGATTTATAAGGATGTTGCTAAGTCTAGAAAATTTGAATTATTAAAAAAAAAGGCTGGATAGGCTCAGATTTGTTTCAGTTTATAAAATAATGAGGTGTCTAGATAGGGTTAATGGTAGGTGTCTTTTCCCTCGGGTGGTTTTTCAAGTCTAGGGGGCATATTTTTAAGGTGAGAGGAAATTTAAAAAAAGAAATGAGGGACAAATCTTTTGCAGAGGGTGGTTCACAAGTGAAATGAACTTGCTGAGGAACTGATGGATATGGGCACGGTTACAATATTTAAAACACACTTGGGTAAGAACATGAATAGGAAAGGTTTAGAGGGATATGGGCCAGGAGCAGGCAGGTGGGTCTATCTCCTTACATATTTGCTTCACACTGGCTATTGGAGGGGGTGGGGGGGGGAATCGTACGATCCCAATAAGGTGATCATCCTTTCTTTGTTATTTCCATCCAAGTAACTTTACTGATGTTCTCCCGTAATGTTAACCTGATCCAAAAATGACACACTCTCTTGTCCCCTTTTGTATCCTTTCTATAGCATCTATACCCGGAACATGAAGCTGACAGTCCTGCCCTTCCTTGACCCACATTTCTGTAATAACTAGGATATCCCAGTCCCAGTTTCCAACCATGCCCTGAGCTCCTCTGTCTTACCTGTCAGACCTTTTGCATTGAAATAAACAATGTTAGTCCTACATACACACACAGGCAGACACACGTGCGCATACAAACCTGAGACACACCTAGTTTAAAGCCTTACTAATCCAATTATTAGAATGTTGTTGGCCACGCCACTTTAGAAAGCATCTCATGACCTCTTATGGGATAGTCAGATATACTAAGGTGATGCTGTGGACGTGACACTTTAGTTATGAGGAGCTATTCCAAAAATTTGGTATTGTACATTGACCAAGCATTTCTGAGGACATTATTGTAGCCTAAATAGGAAATGCTTGTGACACATTTTGAAGGAATTGCCTGAGATGTTGAAAATTCCTCTACACCTGAAACCATCTGAAAGTCTCCATTTATTATCAAACAAATAGGTTTGGTAGTATGACCGAGTGGTCTAAAGTGCTGGAGTCAAGTTCCAGTCTCAGCTGAGGTGTGGGTTCGAATCCCACCGCTGTCAGTGATCCAATCGATTTGGCAGCCCATCCCTTTGCTGCTTTGGATTTGGGATGGCACGGTGGCTCAGTGGTTAGCACTGCTGCCTCACAGCACCAGGGATCCAAGTTCAATTCTAGCCTTGGACGACCATCTGTGTGGAGTTTGCACATTCTCCCAGTGTCTGCGTGGGTTTCCTCCCACGGTCCAAGATGTGCAGGTCAGGTGAATAGACCATTCTAAATTGCCTGTAGTGATAGGTGCATTATTCAGTGGGAAATGGGTCTGGATGGATCACTCTTCGGAGGGTCAGTGTGGACTTGTTGGGCTGAAGGGCTTGTTTCTATGCTGTAGGGAATCTAATCTCATCTAATTCGGAGGATTCTGATTCTGTTTTGGTTGGGACGGGGGAGCAAACCCCAACACTAAGAGTGAGCCCTGAAGCAACATCAGCAAGGTAGGCCCAGTGGCAAAAAAAGGCACCTGAAGATCAGCACCTTCATTGTTGGCTGAGTCTGGCGGTGGCAGGAGGGCACAACAGCAACATTGACTGCGTTGCTACTCTTTTGATGTTAGTGTACACGCTGGCAAAGGTAAATCATCACAGTGGTGAAAGATGGCCCCTGAGGATCGACAACTTTGATGTTGGTTGAGTCTGGCGAGGGGGCGGTGTTTCTAAGTTGGCTCAGAACTCATATGGAAATGGAGTTCTCTTTAAGCTGCATCTTTCATTTTCTGTTATTCTTAAACTATCAAAATGGTGTCAGATTATATCTTGAATGAAAACTTTTCACTTTGTGTGTTTCTGTAAAATATGCAAGACACTAAATCATTCATTCAAATTAAGTAAATCGTTACTCTGAAGAAGTGTGTCTGTTAAATACAGTCTAACTCTTGAGTAACTATTCAACTGGCCCTATATAGAGGAACCTCGATTATCCGAATGAGATGGGCAGGCACTATTTTGTTCGAATAATTGATTTATCCGGTTAATTGATTTAATGGCTTTCCTTTGGGACTCAGTTTTCTGAAGTTTCCTTTTTCCTCACTTTGCCTGCCTTGCTCCTTCTTTTTATCAGTGTTTTGTTTCTGAGCAGACACACACTTGTGTGTAAGGGACCTGCAGTATTGCTGAATCCTCCTGCATTACCCACCACCCAGTTCAATGGGCTTGGCACAGCGAGCACTTGCTAAGTCTGCTCCCCATTCATGAGATCTAGGCAGCAGCAGCACTGTACGTGAGCCCCCACTCCCCCATTTGCCCCATTCCGTCCCCACCCCCAGTCCTGACCCTGTTTCCGGGGCAGTCGGACTGGACACCACCAGTAAGACTGCTACTGCCTTTGAGAGGTTAGTCTCAAAATAGTGTGCGTGCACAGCTGCATGCACAACCTTTTACTGCAACTTTTTGACAAGTTCCACAATGGTGGAGAGATTATCTGGGGAAGGGGGGTTTAGGATACACCCCCTGTGTAGAACTCCAAGGAAAGTGTGGGGAGAGAAAGAGAGGAAGAAGGCGGGTGGTCAGTCAGTCATTTGGAGACGGTTCCTGGGCTCTCATCGATATCCAGGACTGTTCTCGACAGCATTTCAGTAAGCCGAGTTCACTTTTAATCATTGTAAACGAAAGACGCAATCAGTGTTGAAACACCTCTTTGATGTAATGTTTCTATCGGGATCTTGAGATCATCTTCGGATAATCTGAATTTCAGATAATTGATATTCGGATAATCGAGGTTCCTCTGTACTTGCCTTTCACATCCCTAAGTACACCTCCGCATGATATTTAGACCCCCACACTCTGACATAATATTCCCCCACTCACCCCTTAGGACCAGTCAAAATGATTGCATGATTGTGTACCTTTAAATTTCAAAATAGAGCTGCAACTGCTTTGCTTTGTAAAGGGGCTGTAGTTTGCTTTCTCCTCCTTCCCCACCACACAACTGTTCTGCTGTTGGAAAGAACTGTCAGGGTGGCAGTATGGCTCCACATTTCTGAAGGAGTCCTGATGAAAATCGCCTGGGAGAAGGATTGAGCTTTCCTCTTTTGCAAAAAAGGGCAAAATGGCAATGTGAAAGATTGATTTTTCTTGGAAAATATGGTCTATTCCAAACCTGAATAGTAAGGGAATTGATAGAGGTGAAACAAATTAACAAAAAGTGCTGAGATGAATCAGGAAAATATAGTTTCTGTTGGGTGAATTGAGAGCGAGGGGCCATAAATTTTACTTTGAATGAAAACATGTCTCCTAACTGCTTCATTCTTTTCATAGAGTGTTGTCATGTGAAATTATCTACCAGAAGCTCATGGGAATAGAGTTTATAATTACTTTTTAAAGCAAGGTAGATAATGCTTGGAGAAGAAAAGAATTAAAAGGGCAAGGGGAGGGGAATGGAAGGAAGTGCATAACTCATATGGGCAGTGGGATGAAAAGCCTCTTTCCATACAGTAAAATATGAATTTGTGAAAAGGAGAAGTGTCATTGGAGTAAAGTAATTCATACTTCTGAGCCAGTTGCATTAAATGCTGGGGTTACTTGGATCTCTCTTTTTAGTGTTTCTCAAAGCCAAGGGACCATGTTGACATTAGTTTATAATTCTCTGATATATGCAGAATCAAAACCATATAGAATTCAATTAACTAAATGTGACTTTTTGAGCAATAGTCTATTTCAAGTTATATTCAGTACTTGCCTATGAGTATATTCGGTTTGCATTTGCATTACATCTCGGCAAATACATCAAAATGAGTTGAAGACAGCAGAAGATGTCAATTTCATTTGCGAACTGCAATATGAACCCATTCATTTGCCAGTACTTTTGTTCCACTAAATCATGACATTCTATGACTACTTGTGATGAAGGAGAGATGGATTACATACTGGCTTTGCAATGGATAATTCTGGTTTAGAATACAGAGTGGGTACTGAATAATTTTGCAACAGTGAAACTAATGTGAGTGATGTCTATCCTGATTGTTCTATTTCCCTTTTTTAGGAGTGTTGCTAAACCAGAGAGATATAGTGGTGACAACGTAATTTACAAACCACTTGGGGTAGGTTCAAAGACCCTCTTGACAGTAATTGCTCAAATCACTTTGCCTGCTGTTTGCTATTTAAAATTTGTAACTAGTTTTTCTTAATAGTTGAGCAGTTATTCAGTAGCATTTACTCTGATAATATTGTGAAACTATTGAATGGTTCAACATTTTATTTGGTTCTGACTTTACGTGTGTATACTTTACTCTATTCCTTAGGAAAATAGTCCTGACATGGTGTATTTGGGTTCATTAACAAACTTTGACCTCACATTTGCCTGGACCCAAGATAAGTGCGTTCCACTGGTTAGAGAAATTACTTTTGAAAATGGTGAGGTAAGCATTAATTTAATCCATATTCATTGCAAATAAAAAGGTCTATACTAATACTGTGAAAATTGCTGAACTTATAGCAATCAGCAATTCTGAATCTTTCCCCTTCAATATTGCAGTGAGGGCAAAACATCCACTTATAACACTAAAAAATATTGTCACTTCGTCGGACAGCTGATTGAAAATTGAAAAAGAAACAATCTTGATCTTCTGACTTAGCTTGTTCACCTAATTGAACAGAGGTTTAAGTGAATAATGTTCACATATGTGCTGCAACATCATAGGAGTCTAGCCTGTGTTGACTTGTATTTTCATCCTGTTCCTTTTACAGTCCCATTTTCATATTAAAATTATTTCTATCTTCTATTATTCAGTGTTTTTTTTTGATCAAAACAAAACCTATACAAATGAAAGGGCCAATATTTTGTTGTGCAAGAAACTCTTTCAGGTCAGCCTCAGAAGAAAAAAAAGTTGGCTTCAGCTTTTTTTAGATTAGATTAGATTACAGTGTGGAAACAGGCCCTTCGGCCCAACAAGTCCACACCGACCCGCCAAAGCGTAACCCACCCATACCCCTACATTTACCCCTTACCTAACACTATGGGCAATTTAGCATGTCCAATTCACCTGACCTGCACATCTTTGGACTGTGGGAGGAAACCGGAGCACCCGGAGGAAACCCACGCAGACACGGGGAGAACGTGCAAACTCCACACACAGTCCCCTGAGGCGGGAATTGAACCCGGGTCTCTGGCGCTGTGAGGCAGCAGTGCTAACCACTGTGCCACCGTGCCGCTTTGTTTGTGCCTGAATCAGCTGATGTGGACTGAAGTGAAGAGTTTCTTCCATCCATGCCTTTGAAGAGAGCTTGGATGTCTGAATAACTGAAGTTATATATTTTTCTTTGGGTGGTAGCCCACTGGTTCCAGATGATCTTGGTTCAGTCATACTTCTGTGCAAGTATAATGCAAATCTTGCAAAGATATGTAGTGAAGTTATTGAAGTGTTTACTACTGTTCCTATCATACCTGTTGGTCAGTTAGCCTGTTTCTTAAGATCTATGGCTGAAATGCATCCTAAAAGGCCATATGCAAGCCTTCAAATAGTTAAACATTTTACCCCAGTAATTGCACCAGAGCAGACTAGGTAAACCTGTAAATAACTCCCTCTGCAGGTCGAATAATTTTTATTTTCCACAAGGAACAGTAATATGTAACTCATTTTTCAGGAAAGGCTGCTGAGTAGACTACATTCACAACCAGTTTCTGATCTAAATAAGTGATTTGGTAATAAAAGGTCAAAAGCATTTTTGCTGGTGTGCACATCTCTGAAGGAAGAAGAATAGTAGAGATAGAAAAGATAGCACTGAATTTTCAGAATGAATTAAATCAGCTATAGAATTGGGAAGAAAAATGTGAAATGAATGGTAACACCAGAGTAAAGTATTGTAAATTGTTAAACACGCAGCTTATTCATATGTTAGATTAACAAAGGAAGAATTCAAAATTGACTTGGGTATAGTAATTGGCTCGGTTGACTAGGCAACATGGCAAGATTTATTTTTCCAAACAGTGATAGAATGTATAGACAGAACAGTGAAGATTTAGAAGTTTTGCAATGGTCAGGCCACACTTGGATTACTGAGCTAAGTACTGGAGAAGTAACTATTCAGAGAATGTAAAGAAAAGCAGCATGAAAAAGCATAAGAATAATCTTAAATTTTAAAAAGTAAATTTTAAAAATTGATATTACAAGCAACCTCCTTACTATGATAAAAATTTTGAATAATTTATTATACATGGTAACAATGATTCTAAAATTAGGACAGCTCTAGTACCAAATGAAGGGGCTGTGGCCCAGTGTCCATTATCACATTGGATTTACACTGTAAAGACTTAACAGTCAGAAACAAAATAACTTCCCTAAATCATGTTGAAAACTGGTCATTGCAAAATAGGTTATTTAAAACTTTTGATGCAATTATACTTTTCAGGAGTTAACTGAAGAGGGCCTGCCATTTCTTATACTATTCCACTTGAAAGAAGACACTGCAAGCTTAGAAAAATTTCAGCATGAAACTGCACGACAGTTGATCAGTGAAAAAGGTATTTGTTTTTAATCAGTTGTCTTAATATATAATAGTAAGCCATTTAATCCATAAAGTGTATTTTTAAATAGCATTTTCATGTTCTTGGGTATCTCAAAGCACATTGACAATACTTTGGATGTAGGTTTGCTCGCTGAGCTGGAAGGTTCATTTCCAGACGTTTCATTACCCTACTGGGTAACATCTTCAGTGGGCCTCAGACGAAACAATGCAGAAAATTCCTGCTTTCTATTTATATGTTTGGGTTTCTTTGGTATTTTGTAAAAGAAAACCATGCAAGGACTGTAACAAACACTACATTGGACAAACAGGCAGAAAACTAGCCACCAGGATACATGAACACCAACTAGCCACAAAACGACATGACCCTCTCTCACGAGTGTCCTCACATACAGATGAGGAAGGACACCACTTTGATTGGGACAACACATCAATCCTAGGACAAGCCAAACAAAGACATGCACGAGAATTCCTAGAAGCATGGCATTACAACCGGAACTCTATCAACAAACACATCAAGTTAGACCCCATCTACCATCCCCTGAGAAAAGGAACAGGAAGTGACTTCACAACAGGAAATAACTGCCACAGGAAATGACCTCACCAACCCAAAGAAACCCAAACATATAAATAGAAAGCAGGAATTTTCTGCATTGTTTCGTCTGAGGCCCACTGAAGATGTTACTCAGTAGGGTAACGAAACATCTGGAAATGAACCTTCCAGCTCAGCGAGCAAACCTACATCCAAAACCTCAACCAGAGCTACAAATCTTCTCAAAATTCACTTTGACAGTACTTCCAAAAGGACATCGTTGCAATGTTGTAATGTATGGAAAAAGTACAGCAGGTTTGCACATAGTAAGGTTCCACCATACGTAGTCAGGTTTCTTCATCCTGGAGTGTGAAGAAAACCCAGGGTTTCTTTTCACTATCAACTGTAAACTCTTCACTATTTCTATGCTTATCAAGTGTGAGGAGCTGATGTAATTTGTCACTGCTTCTACATGTCCATAAGCTGCCATCTTTTCCATTAGCAATAAATGCACACTTTTCTCTTGCCCCCTCATATCATTTCCAATTATATTTTGTAGAGACCCACTTGTTGCTGTTTTAACCTTAACTCCTGTTGAATTGCACATTACCCAGCTTTCTCCTTATCTCTCAATCTCATCAACAACACCTTGCTCTTCAAGTTGCTGCGCTCACCCTTCTGTCTTTGCAGGCTGAAGCTTTACCTCTAATTTCTCTTTGCACTCAGATGCTCAAAAGTGTTGCTTCCCAAATCCAAGCCCATCTTTCATGTAACATTACGTTTGAAACTTGCTGGTCCAGCTTTCATCCTGTCACAGCATTAAGACAACCTTAAGTGGTGACCATGGTGCATTATCCTTCCTTAACTTCTCTGCAGCCATTGTTATGAACTAAACTAGTAGTCTCCACTATCTTTCCTCCATTGTTAAACTGAATAAAATTGCCCTCACTTGATTTTGCTGTTGCAGTAATATCATGAGACACTTCATAGTAAAGTTAATCAAATATGATTTGATGTTGAGTCATATAAAAATTTTGGGACAGCTGACCAAAGACGACTACAGCCATCACCATTGTTAACAGCTAACCTGAGAATGCAACTTTTTAATAAAAAGGTTTTGTGATTTACACATGAAAGAAGTGAAACTGTCATGGTATTCTAACTGATGAAAGGCTTAACAGACAATCAATTTTTCAATGTATAATTTCAGTTACATCACACTGTAAATTTTTGCTATACATTCTGTGTTAGGTTTGAGCCCTCCACTACCACCTGATGAAGGAGCGACGCTCTGAAAGCTAGTGTGCTTCCAATTAAACCTGTTGGACTATAACCTGGTGTTGTGTAATTTTTAACTTTGTACACCCCAGTCCAACACCAGCATCTCCAAATCATACTTCAGACTAGGTTTTAAGGAACATCTTAAAGGAGAAAGGAGTAATAAAAAGATTTTGGAAATGAATTTCAGAGCTTGGGAATTTAGCAGTTGTGCCTTTTGAGTGCCAGTTGTCAAGACCATTAGTAATATGCACAAGGCCAGAATTGGAATAGAGAGGACCAAGGATTGGAGGCGGTTACGGAGATAGACGACAAGAGATTTGAGCATAAGGGTGCTAACTTTAAAAACAAGGACCAAGGAGGAATGTAGGTTAGACAGCACAATGATTGACAGGTGAATTGTACTTAGAGTTCAGGCACCAGCAGCAGAGTTTTGGATAACGTCAAAATTGTAGAACATGCAAAACTTGGGGAGACTGTTCAGGGGTTCATTGTAATAGTTACTAAAGCATGGATGAGGGTTTTAGCAGTAAATTAATTAAGGCTTAGACAGAGGTGGATATTATTCAGGACTGCAAATGTTCAGATTTATCATGATCAGATAAAACACCAAGTTTATAAATGGTCTCAGACAATAGCCTAGGAGAAGGCTGATGTCTGTGACTAGGAAGTGGAATTTGTGGTTTTGGCTTTCCCAGTGTTTAGTTGGAGGAAATTGCTGTTCAATCAGAACTGCTGTTAGACAAGTGGTGTGATAACAGAGGCAATGGACAGATGGGAGAGGTGGTGGTTAGATCATACTTGTGTATGTGGAGACTGATGTGTTTTCGGCTGATGGCCAGTGTAGGAGCTGGATAAGAAGACATTGCAAGTGTAGCTATGACCAGAAAGTTAGGAATGGAAACAGGCCATGCTCTTCTACCCAGCTGGACAGTGAAGAGGAGGCATTGAAGGAGGGCTTGTTCAATCAGAGCCACAACATTTCTAGCAATTACTACTTTCCTTATACTATCTGATTTCCCCTAAAATGTTCTGCTTGGCTCCCTCTTTCATTTTGTATATTGTCCTTCAGCAGTATGAATCAGTTATTTCAGGCCTCCTTCTATATGTACAGTCATAAAATCAATCTATATCTCTCCACTACTTCTCAACTCTTCCAGCGAAGTCCAATTGCTTATGATGTCCAATCTTTAATCAAATTTTCCTCTAATGTGAAGTCTGAGACTATTGTCTTTGGTCCTCATTTAAAGGTCCAGTGACCTGTCACTGTTTCTGTCCCCGTCCTAGGGATTGTCTTGTGCTGAACTGAAGTTCTGAATCTCAGGATCCAATTCAACTTGAGTTGAATTTCCAAGCCAGCACAACAAATCACAGAAAACAGCTACTTTGCCTCTGCTTTAACCAATATACAGTTGAAATATTTGTTCATTCCTGCATCGCCGTTTAATTGTTTCAATGCTGTCTTGACCAGCCTCCCACCTACTCTCCACTAACTTTAGAACATCCAACCCTGTATAGTAATCCTCTTCACCTGCCACCAATGTGCCTGCTAAGCAGCACGAGACCACAAATGGTCTGGACGATACCGCACAGGCTTTGTTCTGTAATTGTGCAAAACAATTTAAAGGTACTACAAACAAATCCATGTCCTTGCATTTAAATGTTGCCTTGGCTTTTACCAATCTTATCTCTGAATTCCTGTCACCTCCCAATTCTGGATCCTGCTTTTTGGGCGATCTTCAATCTTGAGCTTTCTATGTTCTTCAATCTAGAATTCCTTCTCTTAAAAGCCTGACATCTATTTCTTCTTAAGATCTTCATTGTGACCCACTTATGAAGCTTTTGGTCACCCTCCTAATAAGTCTGATTATGGGCAATGACCATTCTTGTTTGATTGCATCTGTGAATCATGGTTACTTTTCTCTGTCAGGCAGTATTAATACAAGTTATTGGAAAATGGCTTTGCTGTGTTGTGACATATAATTAATAAACACAAATGCTTGACTTTTCCATTTCTCCACACTCCTGTCCAATCTTTCATATGGGAAGTGTCAAAAAAATTCAAAATATTGGCTTTGGAAACACAGACTCATTTATTCAACAAATGCAAGTCTACTCTTGAAAATAGAGTCACTGTCATTTTATGTTCCAGCTGTCAACATTATCCAGATTTTTAAGCATTAAAGCTATCTTCACAAATTGGTGGCTTTGAGAGATTTTTGTCCAATGTACTTGGTACCTGGGGTTTAGAAACAACACTTGAAAAATGTCAAGTCTGTAACACCATATTCATTAAAAATATTTTAATACAGTTCATTATTACACACTATTTTATATTGTTAATTTTATCTATTATATATGCTCGCATTGACCTTCAGCAATGCAATTACAAGATTGTTTTATGTATAGTATGTATATCTGGAAGATTTAATATTTTGTTAAACTTTGCGTTAGTTATGAACAGTGAAGTTAATACTTGTCATAAATAGTGAAGACCAGCTAGCCTCTGTGACTGCAGCAATACAGATCTGCTTGGTAGGTGTGGTGCAATGTTAGCCAAGTCACAGCTAATTGTGTTGTCTCTTTTATAACTTTTGATTCAATTATGACTTTAATTCATATAGTTGCACAAAGCCACATTGACTACATAAACATGTTTCAAGATGAAACACACTTCCTCACGGAGTTAACTGCCACCATCTTGTTTTTTTGACGAAACACTCAGCATCTTTTTCCTTATGTTATTGTGATTCATCCTGCTATAGTTTAATGTTACTTTAATATTGTAGTTCATTTGAAAATTATGTTATGATAAAATTGATTATCATGATAATGTTCAGTCTTAGCAGCATGACCCTTCAAAAATCTTGAATGCAAAAGTTAACTATAATATCGAAAGGAGTTTGGTTTTAAATATTAAACAAAAAACCAAAAGAACTGCGGATGCTGGAAATCCGAAACAAAACCTGAAATTGCTGGAGAAACTCAGGAAGCTCTGACAAAGGGTCACTTGGCCCAAAGCGTTACCTCTGATTTCTCTCCAGTGTTTATTAATTTTTTATAGGAAAACTAGAAATTGTTTTCTTAGTAATTAATATTGTAGGTTATTTGATGCATGAAAAAGTCACCCCTTAGGCCCCTTTCAAATTTTTCCCCTAAACCTATACCCTCTAGTTCTAGATTTCCCCCACCCTAAGGAAAAGTCCTGACTATTTACCCTATGAATATCCCTCTGATTTTATAAACCTCTATAAGGTCACCCCATGGCCTCTGATGCTACAAGGAAAACAGCCCCCATTATTTGATGAGAGATTATTGGAAGACATGCTAGAAGTATTTTTGCAGGGATAAAGAAGCAGTAAATACATATATGGTTGAAGGATCAGTAACAAGTGGGCATATACAACAAATAGAACAAGACACTTTGCAAACATTTTATGAAAATGGAATGTGTAATTTAGTGGTGTATAAATGTAAACTTGTGTAAGGAGGTTTATATAAACATAAATAGGTATAATTACTATAAGTGTGTCTCTATTTAAATATGTGTTTCCTAAAAAAACATTTATTGATTTGAAAGCTGTGACATATTAATACAAAATCTCTAAATGTTTGAAAATTCCCATTTGGGAGGGATTGAAGAAGAAAGAAGTAATGTCCTTTCTCATTTTTACATATAAGCAATGTCAGTCTGTTGTTATACTGCATTCAGGTCAAAGAACTCTTGGTATTTATGTGACAGTGTTAACACATGAATAAATTATGTAGGTACTATAAACTTCCTGCACGCTGACTGTGACAAGTTCCGTCATCCTCTTCTGCATATACACAAGACACCAGCAGATTGCCCAGTTATTGCTATTGACAGCTTTCGGCATATGTATCTCTTCCCAAACTTTAAAGACTTGGAGTAAGTATAGTTTTCTTATTTATTTAATATTCTCTAAATACAAACTATTAAAGATACTAAATCATTTGTGCTCTAGTCTCCACAGAAACTAGTGTTTTAGCCTAAATTAATTGCCCAAATCTTGTTAATGACCACAACCCACCTTTTTATATTAGGTAAGTGGACTGCGCAAAATTTATCAAGTTTCCTGTTTCCACTAAAATACCTTGTCATTTTTTAAACTTAAAAAAGTGAACAATATTTTGACATAAGAAATATATCTACAGACTTGAGTTTCACTGGTGTGGGGAAACAAGACACTGTCAGCATCCACTTGTATTTAAAACTGTAAAGTGAAATTTCCCCACATGCAAAATATATTGTTTGAAATAAAGCTTGTGGGTGCAAGCCAATGTTTGATTCAGTTTTTTTTAAACTGATGTATTGCATTGATAGTCTTAATTAGAATTTATACCTCCTCTATTGATTATGCATTGGAACAATTGATAACAAATGTCTTCTGTCTAAACTTTTAGCAATGTCTATCAAAATTATATTCTAGTGCTCCCTTCAATAAAGTGAAAAAAATGTTTGAGGTACAAAGGAGGTGGTTTCCAGGTAGAGCACACATGTTATTACATGATTCCAGGTCATTCAAATGATTGGATTAGGGAAGTTTCTTAATCCAAATCTCCGTACACTGACTTCTAATGGAAAGGGGATTTGTTCATTGTCCTTTGACCTTTGTCTTGGTGATTTGTATAAAACTTGCGCATACCTGGAGATCCATCTGCACGTAGCTATTACCTTCATGAAATTAACTTCCCAAATTGTTAGCACATGGGATGTTTTGACACATGACCACATATCTGTACCATTAACAGATGCTTTTCAGAATCATGAATCAGAACAAACAAATGTAAAAAATTTTTTTGGTATGCATTGGCAGAACAATTTCTTTGTATAACCATAGATGCTGTTAAGCTTATACTTTAAAGAAATAACTGCACCAAGATATTTAATTTAAAAAAAACACTTTGCAATTTGATTTGATGTTTAACTTGTTTATAAGTTATCTGTAGCTTTCTCGGGGATCCAGTCTATAAGATGCAATATATTCTTCAGAGCTCTTGAGACCAACTAACAGCAGTTCCCATGATTGCAGCAAATTTGACATTTTATAGATAAAATTGATTGCTGCATTTTAGCACTTTGCAGTAGGTGACAACAGATGATCTAAGATGAAATTTAAATTGATCTTTCCTCAGCATTCTTGTCTGCTATATATGCAATTACTTTGCTCTATAGGTCCTTTTGAAAGCTGTCTATCAATACCAACTACCTGACTGTTGCTTGTATTTGTAAACTCTTTGTTTGACACCTGCTGTTGGCTGCTTTTTGGCTGCTATACAGAAAAGCTGTTGCAGGGCTATGCACTGTGGGAGTTATTGAGGGGCAGCAATAGGCTGTCATTGCTGTAATGCCCTAAGGGGATAGAAGAATCCCAGAATCCAACAGAGTATAAACTGGCACTTCGTCTTCTGCC
This sequence comes from Chiloscyllium plagiosum, assembly GCF_037043375.1. Classification (NCBI taxonomy): domain Eukaryota; kingdom Metazoa; phylum Chordata; class Chondrichthyes; order Orectolobiformes; family Hemiscylliidae; genus Chiloscyllium; species Chiloscyllium plagiosum. Next base: position 53,534,836 of record NW_028270143.1, read on the forward strand.
TCTTTTCAATTAAATAGCCCCTGACTAACTCAAAAATGAATCAATTGGGATTGACTTTTTAAGTGGCTTGTTTTTATTTCCTGTTTCATGCTCTGTCTACTTTGCCCAGCTAGTTGACGGTTTTATTTTAATTTCAGTACTCCAGGTGCACTGAAACAATTTGTATTAGATCTACACTCTGGCAAATTACATAGGGAGTTCCACCATGGCCCAGATCCCACTGATGATGCTCCTGGCCAGGTAAGATACGTGTGTTGTGAATTTTGATTATTAAGATAAAGTAAAAGATTCCCTTGCAGTGATAGAAATTGAAAGTAATAGTTGTCATGAAGTGTTATAAATATTTAATCTCAAGCATAATCAGTTTCCAAATGTCTTAGTTCTAATTCCTCTAACCATGACTCATTTCATGATATCTGGTCTGTACAGTACAGCCTATACTGTATGTTAAATTTTAAGCAGGAATCCTAAACATTTTAATTAATTGCAGTTTTAGTCTCATGGTATTTGTAATTTGGTTTAATGCATAATGAATGGAAATAATCACAATGTGGAATCTCAGTCCTGTGTTGAGCGGTAGGATGCCATAAATCCAGACTGAAAATCAAGTCTGGCTATGTATTAAATCTATTGTTGACATTTAAATTTAAAAATCCACGTGCACAATTTTATAATCTGCACTGATTTCTTGGATAGTTTCATTCAGCTTCGATTTCCCATTTAATTTTATTTTTAAGGGTCAGTATAACTAATGCTGAGCAATACATGGTGTCTGTAATGAGCAATTAAACTAATAATATCAAATCATGGTGTGTTACTGATTATATTCAAAGTTGATTACCAGGAAATCAAACAGATTAAATAGTCAAGAATGTCTTGGGGCAAATGGCTTCTGTGCTGAAAATACTATATATTATTTAATATTTGTAAATACTATATAAATGTAACAATTAATCATGCCATGAATTGACATTTAAAGATTTCCTTTTCATAAAGCATCTCCTCACACCTTATGTTTTAAGAGTTTCCCATATGGAATGTCACTAAGTGTTTTGAGTTTGGACAGCTGATGCATTAATATCTCCTATATTGGTAAAAAGTACAATAATCTTGTCTGCACCTGCAAGGCAGAGATATAAACTGATAATATTGAGAAATACTTGGATATAGTTTTAACCATTTCCATGAACCTCAAGGAAAAGGAATGCTATATTTCATTAAAAACCTATATAAGTAACAGTAAAATCTAAGTTTTAAAACTGTCATAACTTCCAATTTACTGTGGCTGTGGAAATCAAAAGAGACTGCATAAATAGAGTCCTCATCTTGGGAAACTCTACTAATCAACATTTGATTATTTGAACTTTATTTAGAAATTTCCACTTGATTAACATTTGTTATTTGGAAAGTCATATGTAATGAACAAGGGAAATTGAGAATGTAAATTCCACATTTTTAATCTTAAGATTTTTTTACCTCCAAATTAAGCACAAAGGCTTTATTTAATTACTGTTTACAGTTGGTGTCAATTTTCTTCATAGCATTAAATTAAAATATATACCAAAATTGAAACCCTGCTTTCATTCACTTCACCATAGAACGACGTAAGTCTCCTCAGTCCAATATAACTAAGCAAAGCAAACTATTGCAGGCCCCAAAGTAAGAACTTCATTATCAATAACATGTTCAAAGCATTTAATTTCTGGTTGCATTTTTCCTCAAAAAAACTTGCACCATTTTCATCAGGGAAATACTACTTACCATAAGCAGCTTTAAACACATGAAGAAAAAGAGCATTTGTACTGTATCTGGACTTCAAGGGTTTCCATTCCATTTCCCTTCACCTCCAAAAGGTCTCTTCTCATACTTGGCTACATTAATCTATCCTGCCTCCTTTAAATTCTTTATACTCCATCTATGTCAAACACTTTCCTGCCATTGGTGAATTTAAACATAGGTTTCCTTGTCTGAGAGGCTAATAGAGGTAGGAGATCTCAAGATCGTTAAAAAGTATGTGTGTTGGCACTTTAAATGCCATAGTATTCCAGCTTTGTGCCAATTGCTGGAAAATGGGATTAGTACAAATAGGTCAGTGCAAACCCAAAAGGCAGAAGGGCTTTCTGTGCTGTACGAACCTCTATCCAAGTTTAACAATATACACATTGTCTAGGGAATCTATCAATGAGTTTCCCATTGAGTATCTTAAAATTCCATTCTCCCTTGTCCATCCAGTCAGTCACTTTTTGGAAAAAAGTCAAACTTCTGTTGAAGTTCCTACTTTATTTCTATTCACAAATTCATACTTTGTTTTTAATCCTAGCCGAGTGAAGCCGCAAGCAGCCCCCCAGAAAGTTCATTCCAGAAATTAGCTCCAAGTGAACACAGGTACACCATCCTCAAGAGAGAGAAAGATGAATTATAGATCTATGAAGGAACTGTACAAGACCAGAAATCAAAGAGCTTTGCCTGATGAGGTGCAGAAATACTAAGCCTATATTTTCATAAGTCTGTGTGTACAGTTTTTATTTTGGATAAAACAAAAAAAATTGTTTGACAAATTGTTTTTTTTTTTATTTTTCTTTGCTTCCCTGGCTTGTGAATATGTTGTTGTACTGTGGTCATTCAGTGTAGTGGATTTTAATAAAACTGTTAAATGTATAACTGTTGGAAAACACTGATCATTTGCAGATCCTAAATTTTTCTAATAAAAGGTAATCTCTTGTACTAGGATTTGGCAAGAGTATGCTGGCTGCATACTGTCCCATGAAACAAGCCTCATCTTTTGGTATTATTTCCACATCTTGTCGATGCATTTTTTTCTTTAAGAGGAAGGTGTTCATTTGTTCCTTGCTATGTGGGAGTGGCTTGAGGTGTTCATGTTTCACATTCCATGAGAATGTGTTGATCTCTTTCTTTTGAGGAAACAACAATAAAATAAGTGGCCTACCACGATTGATGAATAGATTTTGTTCAAGCTATGTTCATACAATTTACATTCCAAATAGTTTTTAAAACGATAAATATTTTAATAAAGCACTTAAAATATACAAGAAATTAACATTTAATGATTGTACATTTGTTATCAGTATTTACACTGATCATCTGTCATTAAAAATGAATAATCAGATTAAGATTCTGGTGGAGAAAATTCCTACAGTTTACAAATTGTATATAAAATTTGTTTTTCTTTAAGCTAAAGCGTGGAAAATGACTTAAGAGCTAGGTTTACATAATTTAACTAGATTTTTTTCCAGCTTGAGTCAGCTCGGGGCAGCTGGAAGAAAGTGAGAGTTCCTGGTCTATCGTCTGCTGCCGTTTCTTCAGTAACAATCTCCCACCTGTGAAGCCCAGTATCCCTCCACTGACTGCAGCTGCGACCCCCACAATTTTGAAGCCTGCCAGGAGGCCAATAGGCCCTCCCATCACACCACCAATGAGAGCACCTGCCACCGGCAGCATTGCAAGTTTATATTTAGCGGCCTGAAAAATCAATGAAAAATAGGTTTAACAAAGACACAAACTAGATTGTAAGTTACTGTGTGATTTCTTGCTGTCTTAAGAGCTGGTACCAATCCATCAGTGTAAAGTCTTTCTTTACTGCAGCTGTTCTCTGGATGATTACTATGTACAGAGTAGTGCTAGTTGGTTTCACTGCATGGGACCATCACAATACAGATTGATTTTATTTTTGACATGCAGTGTGTCACTTCTCCCTTATTTTCTTAATTGCTGTTTCCCTCAACATTAGAGAGGCCAGATCAATCAGTTGGGTTAATTCAGAGTATTGCTGGCAGGTAGAGTGCCATTGATTACTCAGCAGGCAAAGATCCCTACCTTGGCCAGATTCTTGGTTCCCTCTTCAACATTCTCAGCAGCAGTACTGACATGGTCTTCAATGCTGTCAATCTTCTCCTGTTGGGTCTAGATGTAAAGGAATTATGTGCTAGCTTTCCAGCTGGGAAGCAGCAGTCAACCAATACACACAATTATAATTCCTATAATCAGAGTTTGCAACATCTTTCATCTGCTAGTCAATAAATCTACAATTTCTTAAAAGTACCACCTTTCCTGCTAGACTGTTTAGATGGTTTGCCAAGTGTTTAAAAATTTATCAACATTCAATCTGTTCTTAAATGATCACAATCATGCCATTTTAACCCATTAGAGGGCACCAATTGTTTACACTTCCTTGATTCGCAAAAAGCCTTCACATTTTTTTAATGTCCTAATGGCTACAATCTAATCTGCTTCTATCAAATGGTCATACTTAGAGTTCCTTATCTCAGCTGTGCCACAGCTATATTTACAGAATGACTTTGGAAGGAAGAAAACTAGCATTTACAAAATAAATTTCAATAATTTAACTTTTCAATACAGTACACGAAAATTTGTTCAGAAACATTTTTGAAAAAGTCTGATTCTAGAATAGTATAGTCTTTCAAATTCATCATCACTCCCTAAGATTGTGACATATCTTGTGTGTAATGATAGATTACAATGACTGGTTCAAAAAGCAGAACATCCAATCTCTTTACTTGTAATTTATACATTACATGGTTGTAGCACCTTTCTAATCTTTTGAAACAAAATAGATAGGAGGGAGAGGAATTTTGGTAGCTCAATTAATCTCTTAAAAGGGAAGTAATTTCTAAATGATTAGAAATTACTTCTACATTAATTTATCTAGTGTTCTCATTGTGCTGTTTCGACAGTATTTTCTAATTCATGAAATCAGCAGTTTCACAAGAATGATTGTAATCAATGTAAAACTCAAAACAACTTCTGGCATCCAGACATTGTGTAGTTAAATGCAGTGATTGAATCAAACTTTTCTTCTAGAGAGTGAGTTACTATAGTCCTTACAGGCAGAAACATTCAAAGCTAAATCTTCCAGCCATTTCCTGAATCTTTGGTGACCAGGCACACAACTGAAGATTGTGTCAGGACCCTGTGGATGTCCTGGCATGCAGGTCTGAGGGGCAATTCCCTGCAAATGGATCAAACTCTGTATACTGAGCTGAATAATTTTAAACCTTGTCTAACATGTGGGTAACCTCAACTGATTTGCCACTTAATCATATCACCTGTTCATTAACATTCAAAGAGTGGATGTTTAAGCATGGTAGCCATGCACCATAAAAAGGTACATACGTTGTCTTTCCTTTCCTCCACTGTCTTTCTCTGCGATAGCTAGGATTAGATGATCTGGGCTTTACCACTTTGAGTTTGCAATAAATCTCTTGGATAAAAGGTGTATTCATTAATTATTGGTGAACAACAACTCAAGACTTGATCTTTTAGCTTCTACTTGAAAAGTCTTATTATGTTTCAATCTTTTTTTTGTTTCACAGTAAAATAATTGAGTTGAACAGCAGTCAATGGTTTTTACTTCATGGTTTGCTATAGGTGAGAATACCTGTGATTGGCTGCATAACCTGCTTAATTACACTAAAAGTAAGTAAAGTTACCATAGTCCCGGAGGACCATAGGACTGTTCTTTGGACAACTAACTGGACGTGGTTTAACCTGAGGGTCACCATATCTCAGGCAAGGCTGGATACTTCCCACAGCTAAAACTAAAGGAACGCTAACAGGAAAAGTTGGAATTCAGGTCAGAAATTGACACATATCTCTGGACAGGCACTACCACCTACATTTGCCATGGACCACGTAATCCCTAGAAATGAAAGGAAGGCTGCAGGTATTTTAAGTTCTTACAAAATAAGGTTTCCTTTATCTGCTATGATTTATGCTGAAAGGTAGACAGGACTGGCTGCAAAGAGATTTAAGTTCAGCGGAGATTTAAGTTCAGCCTTAATCATATAAAATTCTTAATCCTGACTGAAGAAATAGGACTAGTATTAGTATTACTAGGACTAGTATTAAAAGGCTACTTCTACTCTTTAAATCATACCTGAATGTAAGGAAGTGGGGGAGGGAGCTGTTTTATTAAAGAGATGATACAGTAGATTATACCCTTTGTCATCAAATATATTTTTTACATTGAGCCTGCCTCCTGTTCCTTTCAAGGGGGCTGTCATGCACAATTGTATTACTTTTTGAATATGTTGTTCAGTAATATGTCACTAATACTTTTCATCGCAAGTGATGTGGACTTTGAAAAAAGCCACAATATTCAAATGTATTTATTCGGAAGAGCATTGATTGGTCACTTATCCTGACATTTGGGACGTGTTTTGGGAAATCAGATAATACAGGAGAAACACTTTCCTGGGGTGACATATTTTTGCTGACTACTGTATTATCTGTGACCAGACAGCCAAGAGCCAAACAGCTAGGCCTGAAACCAGAATGGGCATCCTTTGCGCAGTGTCTTTCAGGAAAGGTCAAACACAAAACATCCATACAAGCCTAGGCTGCTCCTGGGAAACGAGGCTGGTTTGTGTATTGAAATATGGCGAGCAGACTCACTGGTGTCCTGGGTTCCTGCCAAATAAAACCTGGTTGAAGTGTCCAAAGCATAGACAACATCTCTCAAGGACTGCAGGATACACACTTCTAAAGGTTAAAATTTATAAAATATAACTTGTAATATTGTTTGGTTCTGGTACAAATCTAAAGGCTGTTGAGATTCAGGCTTATATGTCAGCACTGGACACAGCACTGCTGTACTAAGACATTAAAGAGATGATGCAGTAGATTATGCCCTTTGTCATCAAATATATTTTTTACACTGGTCCCACCTCCTGCTCCTTTTGAGGGGGCTGTCATGCACAATTGTATTACTACTTGAACGTGTTATTCAGTAATATGTCACTAAGCTTCCTTTAATAAATGCCTCTGCTTCCATCACAAGTGATGTTGGCTTTGAAAAAAGCAGCAATGTTCAACTGTATTTGTTTGGACGAACATTGATAGTAATTTATCCTGACATTTGGGACATGTTTTGGGGAATCATTTGAAAGGAAATTCCAGAATATTTATAAAACCAACTTCATGGTGGGAAATTTATAATATCTAGTCCCTATTTTTATATATGTTATTATCAGTATTTTTGAAGTAGACAAAAGAGATTCTTGCTGGTTAATCGCCAGAACCACAATGTTGCTGCATTAATTCTGTTGGCCATTTAAAAATTTATTTAGTCAAAACAGTATCAGTAGCCTTGTGCAATGCATAATTGTCTGCTTTTCCACACAACTATATAACATTAAAACCCATTATTTTTTGTCATTCTGCAGTAATGGACCACTGCTATTTGTATCCATATAACACAAATTTCCTCTTTCAATTAAGAATTTTTTGAGATATGGTCACAACTGACATAGCTCAGCACTATTGTGGATTTAATGTTACCATTTCCAATTCAAAGGAGAACAATCGCGTATTTCATATTTACTAGGTCCTTATTTTCTAAATTTGAAAAGTCAAATAACTGCAACATTTTGACTATCAAACCTTACAAATTGTGGATGAATTACAAATGAGCCAAAATAAATCAGTTTTGGAGTTTCCAAACTAGGCTGATAGAATTAGTACATGGAACCGATTGTAAAGATAATAATCACCTTTTGCAGGGAGGAGCAGGGGGTGTAATACATGAATTAAAAGCAGAAAAGGTAGAGTTACCATTCGGCAAATAGTGGAAGAAAATACAGAAGCAAGAGAGGAAATTACAATACAAAATTGTTTGAGAGTAGCAATTACAGATACACGCCTGGAGCAGTCATGATTGCACAGCTCACAAAGGCTGGCTCTGGTCCTGTTGTTATTAACTCTACGGATGTGTAGTCATGTTTAATTTTATACCAGAGTTATTATAACTGGTGTTAAGTGTAACATTTCCAGAACCAAATGGTCAACAATGATATTGCTTATGTGTTAGAATATCTTTTTTAGTTCACAGAAATTCAATTTGCTGTACTTAGCCACAAATTATTTTGCAGATCCAAAACATATGACATGAACTAAAGAAATAGATTTTCCTTCATTCAGTACATAGGTAATTGGAAGATAAATACTTACATGAAGTAACTGAGAAAATTCATTTACCAAGTTGCTAAGATCAATTAAATCCTGAAAAATAATTATGTAAATGAACATTACAAGCTACTCAAACATATCCCAGAAACAAAATCATTAAACATGAACATCTAGAAGTGCCTGCAGTAAACCTCACTATTAGTTTACATAATTTAACAGAACAACATAAATTAAACACCCTTATTATTTACTTAATCAGAGTACATGCACTATATAATATGCTACATATATTTTGAATTACTTAAAAATTAGAGCGTAAACCTGGATGACAACAAGATTAAAACTAATTTGCATTTGTGGTGCAAAGATATATCATCACTAATTATTATTTCACATTATTGTCTTGAAAGATTATGTCTTACTTCTTCCAACTTCTCCCAAGATTCAGCAGCATCTTGATCTTGTGGAATCTGTGGTAGTGGCACATTCAGCTGAACCAGATGTTGGGACAATGGTGAGCCAGAATCTGGGGAACTCATAATTGTTCCTACAGCAAAAATAGTTATTCAATGCAATGTCCAACTGTGCAGTCTTAAAAGTCTTAGATATGTAATTAGCTTCATCAACTCATTTTGCAGTTAACTCCTGGAAAGGGACAAAAATGTCACTGTTCCGAACAGTTTCGCATCAGAATAGGGTCATGTTATTTGTTCAGAATCCTGTAATTTATTTCATATGTAATTTAATTTAACTGCAATTTAACCTAAAAAATACACTGTGTAAAAAGATAATTTCTTGGCTGAATGATAATTTAGTTAGGGCAGGTCTGTCAACAAAGTGACAACTAATCTTCATTTAGAAACGTAAAGTCACATTGTATTCTTGTTAACTTCAATAAAACGGTAAGAGTTCCTCAAATTATCAGAAATGTTTAGTAATTTATATCTTCTTTCTGCTCCAAGGTTTTTGAGGCGCTGGGTGGGTGAATATGTTGGTACAATCCCAGTTAAAATGTTTCCTTTGAACAGAAATAGCCCATCACTATAACCAGGCTTTCATTGCTGCCTGGGAATATTTTTAAAATATTTAATCCTACAATTTGATTCTGAAAATATTTCTTGTTACTATAGGATAACCATTTTACTGTGCTACAGAAAACTTCTATTTTAAATATTAGCTATCTCTTCAATAAAATGTCAGAAATAATGGTTGTGATTTATGTTTACAAGTTTTTCTTTTAGGAGATTAATTTTATTAGGAGGCAATAGAATGCCATTGGTTCCTTTGTTTTGGCTTTCCCACTACTCTTTCTTTCCCCTTATCTCCCTTAGCAGGAGATTGATAACAAGACAAAATCCTCAGAATCAGTGCAAATATGATGGGCTGAACAGTCTTTGTGCGCCATAACAATTCTGTAACAACCTGCTCAATGATGTTCCATTTGGCTTCCATTGAAGCCACGCAGTTCCTAACAGCCTTGTTTCAAAATGGGACAAAAGAGCTGAATGCCAGAGGTGATGAGAGAGTGACTGCTCTTGGTATCAGGCCATTTTTGATCAAATATGATTACAACAGTCAATGGGAATTGAGGAAATCTCTGCTGATACCTAGCGCAAAAGAAGATGGTTGTGGTTATTGGAGGTCAGTCATCACAGCTCCAGGGCATCTCTGCAGGAGTTCCTAGACTCAACCATCCTCAGGTGCTTCATCATTGACCTTCCCTCCATTGTAAGGTCAGAAGTGGGGATGTGTGCTCAGGGTTGCACAGTGTCAAGCAACATTCATGCCACACGAAAGCTAAGCAATAACTATCTCAAACAAGACTGCAGCAAGCCTTTGTATGGGGAAGATTGTCTCTCACAAACAGTTTTTTTGAGGGAGTGACAAAGATGATTGATGAGGGCAGAATGGTAGATGTCCAAATGGACTTTAGCAAGGGCTTTGATAAGATTCCCCCATCATTGTGGCGTGGACTCGATGGGCCAAATGGCCTTGCTTCCACTCCTATGTCTTATGGTCTCATGGCAGGCTTATACAAAAGTCACATGGGACCTGCTTTGAACGGGTAAGATGGATACAGAACTGGGTTAGTCACAGAAGACAGAGGAAGGGTGTTTTTCTGACTGGAGATCTGTGACCAGTGGTGGTCCGCAGGGATCATTGCTGGGACCACTGTTGTTTATAATATAAATAAATAAATGATTTAGAGGAGAAAGTAAGTGGCCTGATTAATACGTCTGTGGATCACACAAAGATTGGGGAGCTGCGGATAGTGAGGGGGATTGCCACAGGATAAACCAGGATATAGACAGTCTGGAGACTTGGATTGAGAAATTGCAGTTGGAATTTAATCCGGATAGACGTGAGATGATGCATTTTGTAAGGTCTAATGCAGGAGGGAAGTAAATGGTAGAACCCCTTGAAGGATCACCATACAGAAGGATCTGGGTGTGCAGGACCACAGTTCCCTGAATGTGGCAACACAAGTGGATAAGGTAGTCAGAAGGCATATCACATGCTTACCTTCATCGGTTGGGGCACACAATATAAAAATTAGCAAGTCATGTACAGAACTTTAATTAGGCCACATTTGGAATATTGTGTATAGTTCTGGTTGCCACATTACCAGAAGGATCTAAAGGCTTTGGAGGGGGTACAGAAACAGTTTACCTGGATGTTACCTGATTTGGAGGGTATTAGATATGATAACAGATTGGTAAAACTTGATTTGTTTTCAGCTGAAATTTGCAGAATGAGGGGCAACCTGATGGAAGTTTAGGAAATTATCAGAGACACCGAGAGAATCAATCCTTGGAGTCTTTTTCCCAGGGTAAACATGATAATTACCAGCAAATACAGATTTAAGGGAACAGGAAGTACTTTTAAAGGAGATGTGAGGGGCGAGTTTTTACACAGAGAGTGATAAGTGCCAGAGGTGGTGATGAAGGCAGATACAATAGCAATGTTTAAAAGGCATCTTGACAGATACTTGAATAGGCAATGAATAGAGGGACAAGACCGCAAAGAGGCAAAAGGTTTTTTTGTTTACAAAGGCATTGTGAATCGGCAGTCTTGGTGGCCCAAAGAGCGTACTCCTGCACTGTGCTGCTCTTTACTAAGAGAAAATCTAACCATTTACCTTTAACATTCAATGGCATTATCATTGCTGAAAGCTCCACTATTGACATCCTGGGAGTTACCATCGAACAGAAACTGGACTGGTTTTATAAATACTGCGACTACAAGAGCAGGTTAAAGTCAGGAGTGTGATCAAATACTCCCCACTTGACTGGATGGGTACAGCTCCAACATCTCCCAAGAACTTTGACATCTTCCAGGTCAAAAGGCATCGCACTTCATTGGCACTACATCCACAAACATTCACTCCCTCCATCACTGACAACTCATTAGCAGCACTGTATATGATTTACAAAATGGACTGCAGAAATTCACCAAGGATCCTTAGACAGCCCCTTCTATAATGTGACCGCTTCCACCTTAAAAGGGCAAGACTAGCAGATACACTGGAAAATGACAACTGCAAGTTCCCCTTCATCCACTCACCATACTGACTTTATATGGCTTGTACAGTCTTCCATTTCTACCCATATGGGGAAAGGCAACAACATGACAAATTACATACAAAAAGATTATTATTATTCTAATAACAGCCTATATCAGAAGGAAAATAAAGTGCAAACATACCAAATGCATGTAAAAGTACTCATACATCAGAATTATAATAGGAATAAAATTACATTACAAATATAATCCTCATTGAAAGCATACTGTTGTTTAAATAAGTAGCAAACCATCGGTCTCTGTTAAAGAGATGAAAGAGTCATTATTATTATTATTATGCATAACTAAATCAAATGTATTACCTTCGACAGTCTGGGACCTCACTAGTGACGAGTGTGATCTTTGTGTATTATCCATGTTCCAGCGTCCACTCGACTCCTCTAGAATCTCTGAATGGAGTTTCAGGAACTCCAGCACTGCTGCTGCTGCATGCACCTGTACAGGGTTCATTATTTTCTCTAAAGCTTGTGAATCTTCATCTCTTACCCGAAGGCATAGTGTTTCCATTTCTCTCATGTTAGCTCGTAGCTGCTGTGGGATAAAGTGAGGAGGAAAAATGTCTTTGAATAACAGGTATTTCAATTATACTTATTTCAATTTTAGTGAATTGTTGTCCTTATAAAGGTAAGGAATACACTTGCAGCACTCTCAGAAACATACCCTTGTCAAAAGCGAAGTAACCCTATTTTAGTTTACATAACAAATTGTTTTAACTGTAAACTCAGAAAAGCCACACATGAACCTATCGTTATGATCAAGGTTGGAGGGGCAAACCAATCTTCTTTCCAAATCCAATTTCTCCACTGTTCATAACAAAGTTTGAATTTAAAATGGACAGTGATATTGTCAGTTATATAGAATACTGAAATCTATTTATTTTAGTATCAGATACAAATTAGCTGGTTTTGTTAACAAAAATAATAATGGATCTATTACAAACAATTTACTCAAGCAAAAATTATGAACAGAAGTTTTAGACTGTATTAATCTGCATGTATAACTACCATTCTTGAAAACTCAGATAGATTTTTATGACCAGATAACCTTTCTCATCAATTGTCGTAAAATCCCAACTGATTTGCTAATGCCCTTCAGGGAAAGATATTTGCCATCCTTACCTGGTCTGGCCTACAATGTGACTCCAAACTCAGAGCAATATGGTCGACTCTTTACTACCTTCTGGACTATAAAGGATGAGCACAGCCAGTGACGCCCACATCCAATGAACAAATATTTTTTAAAATAACATGGATAAATGCACGAGTTAATGAAGCAAACAATTAGGTCAATTTCTTGTGCTGTAGTCCCAGTCTAACCCATTGTAATTCAGGACTCTGCTCGCTCTGTTACTCGTGATGTTAACAAACCTTTTTTGTTGAGAGACATTGAACTCTATCCCACCCAGAATCTATCGTGTGCTCGTCATTACTTGGTGCAGCTTCCAAGTAGTCTTCAACTTTTTTAAAAATTCATTAGATGTGGGTATCGCTGGCTGGGCCAGCATTTATGGTCCATCCCCAATTGCCCAGAAGCAGTTAGCAATCAACTAAATTGCTGTGGGTCTGGAAAGACCCATGTAGGCCATACTAGGTAAGGTAAATGGCATTAGACATCAGTGAACCAGATGGGTTTTTCCAACCATCAAAAATTAAGTCACTCGGTTGCAGATTTTGTTGAATTCAGATTCTGCCATTTGCCATGGCTGGATTTGAATCCAGATCCCTTAAACATGAACTGTGTCTCTGAATCAACAGTCTAGCAATAATACCACTAGGACATTGTGAGGAAAAGCAGAAGATGATAATCAATAGTAGGTTTCCATGTCCAACCTGTTGTCATGTAATTTCAGGGGCACTGAAGTCAATGTTGTACAGTCCCAATTCCACTTCTTTGTAATTGTATACATCAAGTTGTGGGCCTATCTGACAGTAAACAGAACATAACCAGGGATTAAAAGAAAGGAGTCTGGGATATTGGTTGACAGCTGTAATTCAGTGAGTAAGACTTTGTTAGAATTGTGAGATGGTTGCTCCAAATGTGGAATGAAAAACTTATTAGAGATTTCTGGAATTTTTCTTGAGCTTAGTGAAAATGCCCATAGCTGAGGAAGAGAGACTTGTATGAAATACATCTTTTTTTAATTTTGTTTTTAAAAACAGTTGACAGAAGTGAGAAAATGTTTTTAGAAGTGTTTGAAAAACTGGCTATATTTTTGAAAGCAAGTAACCTGACAGCATGACAGGCATTGAAAATAACAAACCAAGGATGTGTTCTTGTTGGCAACAAAAAGTTAATTGATAGCTGTCACTAGTCCACAGACCAATGATAGGGACCTTTCGCTTGCCAATAAACATATGATTGGTTCACAGGTGGCTGAGTTGCTAAGACAGAGAGAGGGGAAAAATAATGTGCAGGTCTTGGTCCAGCCCAGAAGGACTTTAAACTAGAAAGCGGGGGAGAAGGGAGGGGTAAAACTCCAAAAAGTATAGTGGCCAATGGGAAACAAAGCAGCAGGTTAACATCTGTGGGGGTGGATTCAACCGCATGGAACAGTATACAAAAAAATGAAAAGAAAGGAGAGGTTATTAAAGTCTCCAGCACACAAAATAGGACAGAGTATTTGGAAAGGGTTAGAAATCAAACTTCAAACACACTGGATAAACAAATGATAATAAAAAAAATGGACAGTCAATATAGGACTGAGGGTGATGTATCTGAATACATGCAGTGTACAAAATAAGGCATTATGGCGCAGATCGAAATTGGCAGGTATGATGAGGGCATCACGGAGACGTGGCTGCAAGGGGATCAGGGCTAGGAGCTATATATCCAAGGATATACATCCAATCAAAAAGACAGGCAGGTGGGCAGAAGTGGTGGGGTTATATTAGTAAGAAATTAAATCAATAGCAAGGAAAGAAGTAGGGTCAGATGATGTAGAAACGGTGTAAATGAAGTTGAGAAGTTGCTTAAAAATAACAATGGAAGTTATGTACCAGCTTCTAAACAGTAGTCAGGATTTAGGGCACAAGATGCACCAGAAGATAGAAGAGGTGTGTAAGAAAGGCAAGGTTACTGTGATCATGGGAGATTTCAATATGTAGGTGGACTTGGAAAATCAGGTTGGTAGCGGATCGCAAGAAAAGGAATTTGTGGAATGTCTATGAGATGGCTTTTTGGAGCAGCTTGTTGTGGAGCCCATTTGGAAACAGGCAATTCTGGATTTAATGATGTGCAATGGTATAGACTTGATAAAGGACCTTAAGGTAAAGGAACCTTAGGAGGCAGTGATCATAATATGATGAATTTACATTGCAGTTTGAGAGAGAGAAGGTGGAATCAGATGCAATGGTATTACACTTGAATAAAGGCAACTACAGAGGTCTGAGGGACCAGCTGACCAGAATGGACATGATCTACATGGACTTCAGTAAGGTGTTTGACGAGGTTCCTCATGGTAGAGTGGAAGCAAGGCTAGATCTCATGGAATACACTGAGAACTAGCCATTTGGATACAGAACTGGCTTGAAGGTAGAAGACAGAAGGTGGTGGTAGATGGTTGCTTATCAAACTGGAGGCCTGTGACCAGCAGAGTGTCAAAAGGATCGATGCTGGGTCCACTGCTTTTCGTTTTTTATATATAAATTATTTGGATGTGAACATAGTAGGTATAGTTAGTACGTTTGCAGATGACACCAAAATTGGAGGTGTAGTGGACAGCGAAGAGGGTTACCTCAGATTACAACAGGATCTGGATCAGATGGGCCAATGGGCTGAGAAATGGCAGATGGAGTTTAAGTTAGATAAATTAAAGTGCTGCATTTTGGAAAGGCAAATCAGGGCAGGACTTATACACTTAATGGTAAGGTCTTGGGGAGTGTTGCTGAACAAAGAAACCTTGGAGTGCAGGTTCATAGTTCCTTGAAAATGGAGTCGCAGGTAGATAGCATAGTAAAGGTGGCATTTGGTATACTTTCCTTTATTGGTAAGAGCATTGAGTATGGAAGTTGGAAGGTCATATTGTTACTGTACAGGATATTGGTTAGGACACATTTGGAATTTTGTTTGTAATTCTGGTCTCCCTCCTATCAGAAGGACGTTGTGAAATTTGAAAGGGTACAGAAAAGATTTACAAGGAGGGTTTGAGCTATATGAAGAGGCTGAATTGGCTGGGGCTGTTTTTCCTGGAGTGTCAGAGGCTGAGGGGTCACCTTATAGAGGTTTATAAAATCATGAGGGGCATGGATAGGATAAACAGACAAGGTCTTTTCCCTGGGCTAGTGGAATCCAGAACTAGAGGGAATAGATTTAAGGTGAAAGAGGAAAGATTTAAAAGGGTCTGAAGGGGCAATTTTTTCACGCAGAGGGTATTGCATGTATGGAATGAGTTGCCAGAGGAAGTGGTGGGGACTAGTACAATTACAACATTTAAAAGGCATCTGGATGGGTATATGATTAGGAAGGGTTTAGAGGGAAATGGGCCAAGTGCTGGCAAATGGGACTAGATTGGTTTCAGATATCTGGTTGGCACGGACGAGTTGGACCAAAGGGTCTGTTTCTGTGCTGTACAGATCTATGACTACACCCCAGAGTTCTGAAGGAGATAGCTGAAGAAATAGTGGGAGGCGTTAGTGGTGATCATTCAAGAATTACTGGAGTCAGGGAAGATCCCAGAGGACTGGAAATTCACTAATGTAACCCCTCTGATTAAGAAGGGAGTAAGGCAATAGACAGGAAATTACAGGCCGATTAGCTGACCTCAGTCACTGGTAAGATTTTGGAGTCCATTGTGAAGGATGAGATTTCTGCATACTTGGAAGTAAAATAGGGCAAAGTCGGTATGGTCTCATCAAGGGGAGGTCATGCCTAACAAAATCTGTTAAAATTCTTTGAAGAGATAATAAGCAGGTTAGACTAAGGAGAGCCAATGGATGTTATCTACCAGGAGTTCCAGGTGGCCTTTGATAAAGTGCCGCATAGCAGGCTGCTGAGTAAGATAATGGCCCATAGTGTTAAGAGGCAAGGTACTAGCGTGGATAGAAGATTGGCTGTCTGACAGAAAGCAGAGAGTGGGGATAAAAGGGTCCTTCTCAGGATGGAAACTGGTAACTAGTGCTGTTCCATAAGGGTCAGTGTTGGGACCACAACCTTTCACTTTATACAGATGAAGGAACTGAGGGCATTCTGGCTAAATTTGCAGATGATACAAAGGTAGGTAGAGGGACAGGTAGTATTGAGGAGGCAGGGAGGATGAAGAAGGATTTACACAGATTAGGAGAGTGCGCAAAGAAATGGCAGGTGGAATACAATGTGGGAAAGTGTGAAGTCTTGCACTTTGGTAGGAAGAATACAGGCATAGACTATTTTCTAAATAAGGAGAAAATTCAGAAATGTCAAGTGCAGAGGGACTTGGGAGTCCTAGTCCAGGATTCTCCTAATGTAAACTTACAGGTTGAGTCAGTAGTTAAGAACGCAAATACAATGTTGGTATTTATTTCGAGAAACTAGAATATAAAAGCGGGGGTGTACTTCTGAGGCTTTATAAAGCTCTAGTCAGATCACATTTAGAGTATTGGGAGCAATTTTGGGCCTCATACCTCAGGAAGGATGTACTGGTCCTGGGATGGGTCCAGAGGAGGTTCATGAGAATGTTTCCAGGACTGAAAGGCTTAACATATGAGGAATGTTTGAGGATTCTGGGTCTGTACACAATAGAGTTTGGAAGAATGAGGGGGCATCTAGTTGTAACTTACAGAATCTTGATGGCCTGGACAGAGTGGACATTGGGAAGATGTTTCTATTGGTAGGATAAACTAGGACTCGAGGGCACAGCCTTAGTGTAAAAGGGAAAACCTTTTAGAAAGGAGATAAGAGAAACGTCTTCAGCCAGAGAGTGGTCAATGCCACAGAACGCTGTGGAGGCCAGGTCATTGAGTATATTTAAGACAAAGATAGATAGGTCCTTGATTGTCAAGGGGATCAAGGGTTTTGGGGAGAAAGCAAGACAATAGGGTTGAGAAATGATTGAATGGCAGAGCTGATTCAATGGGCTAAATGGCCTAATTTCTGCTCCTATATCTTATAGTCTAAGTTTTCAGTACTCTGCAGTTTAAAAGCTCAGTTTAAATCAGAAGAAAACGAGTTACCTTTTCTACAGCAGATGCTAAAAGATGTGGTTTTTGAAATGATCATTCAGGGACATTGTACAAGTGAATAGTTACCCTATACTTTTTGCAAACCAGTGGAAGCCTCCAGAGAAAAGCTTCTGAACAAGTGGCCTTGTTAGCTGAAGAAGGATCATTTCAACAGCAGAATCTGGAAACAAAGATCTGGGAAACTGACATTCCCGTTTATTCTCTACATCTGCCAATATCTGTTTTTCATTTTTTGTCCACTACCTTCCGCAAATACTCGTTAAAGTTCATTCTGATTTGGAAATGTATCACCATTCCTTTATCAGCACTTGATCAAAATCCTGGAATACCCAACCGAATAGTACTGTGGGTTTAATTGCATCGTGTGGACCAAGTGGTTCAACAGACAGCTCATCACCAACTTCTCAAGCATAATTAGTGACACCCACATCCAATATATGGAAAATTATTCTCTTTAGAGTCTTGAACTTTCTCCTTTAGGTTAATGTCAGTAAGAAATTCTGCCTGTGTACCAAATAGATCGATGATTAGTTACAACTTTCAATATTTTTCACATGCGATTAGTTGTTCTTTGGTTCACTATAAGCAGCCTTTTATAAAAGCTTTTGCTTTATCTTCATATTACTTTGAGTTGTGAATTACAAGAGTTTAGTATGAGTACTTTGTGCTACAACTTTATGATGGAAATTCATTTTAGTGAATCACAGTCTTACAGCATGGAAGCAGATACTTCGGTCCAACTCGTCCACACTGACAAGATCTAACCTGGTCCCGTTTGTCAGCAGTTTACCCATAACCCTGGAAACCTTTCCTATTCATGTATGCATCCAGATGCCTTTTAAATGTTGTAATTGTATCCACCTCCACCACTTTCACATCTAGCTGTCACCTCATTCTTTGCCCCTTCATGAAATTCTAAGTCACAATAGCTGCAGGATGTTATGCAAGGTTCACACATATTGAAGCTAAATAATTAACGTTTAAAATATAAAATTTACTCTTCTCTCTCATTTTGATCAACAGTGAAATCACAAAAGAAATGTTGCAATATAGCTTTAATTTAGAGAGTTAGTTGGTGATAAAATCCCA
This sequence comes from Chiloscyllium plagiosum, assembly GCF_037043375.1. Lineage (NCBI taxonomy): Eukaryota > Metazoa > Chordata > Chondrichthyes > Orectolobiformes > Hemiscylliidae > Chiloscyllium > Chiloscyllium plagiosum. Next base: position 53,553,606 of record NW_028270143.1, read on the forward strand.
GATTGTGTGCTTTAAGATTAGCGATATCAACTGCCAGTTATGTAGGATCTGGGTTCGATTCCAGCCTTGGGTCTGTTTGTAGTTTGCACGTTCGCCCCGTGCTCGTGTGTGTTTCCCCCGGGTACTCCAATTTCTTTTAACAGTCTGAAGGTGCAGGGGTTAGGTTGTTTGGCCATGCTAAATTGCCCTGAAGTGTACAGGGATGTGCAGGCTAGGTGAGTAAGCCATGGTACACGCAGTGTTATGGGGACCCATAACCCTGGGTCAGGATGGGATGCTTTTTGGAGGATCGGTGAAGACTTGATGGGCCAAAGGCCCTCTTTCTGCACCAGAAGGATTCTATAATACCGAAGCATAGGGATGCTCAATCATTTGAAATGACTGGTGGTGGTTTAACCGGATGGCCACCATGCCTCAGGCAAGGAGAGACAGACTGAGAAAGAGAATCCTTCATGGTTATCTCAGCCAATGCAGGAAATGAAATCTGCCATTAGCTTCAGTCTACATTGCAAACCAACTATCCAGCCAACTGACCTAACCAACACCCTTGAATAGATAAGTAATGTCCCAGAAACAGTGATAAATTAGGAAATGGAAGGTTGGGGAGGGGGAAGGAACTCAGGAAAATTACAATCAACAGAGAAGTGGAATGGTAGCAAATGTAACTCCTGTATTCAAAGAGAAGAGAAAACAGGAAACTGTGGGCCAGTTAACAATATTTTTTGTAGACAAAATATTAAAGTTATTATTAAAGAAGTTATAACAAGGCACTTGGATAATTTCAAGGTAAATAGGTAGTGTGAACATGGTTTTGCGATATGGAAGTCATATTTGACCAATGCTTTGGAATTATTTGAGGAGATAATACATGCTGTGGATAAAGTTGAATCGATAGATGTACTGTATTTAGAATTCCAAAAGATATTTGACAGGTGCCACACCAAAAGTTACTGCAAAAGGAAATTCATTGTGTAGAGAGTAGCGTATTGGATAGAAGATTGATTAGCGATCAAGAAGCAGAGCGCAGGTGTAAATGTGTCATATTCAGGTTGACAAAGTGTAACAAGCGATGTGTTACAGGGATTAGTGCTGGCACTTCAACTGTTTATAATTTATATGGACACCTTAGGTGAAGACTCAGAGGTATGGTTGCAAAGATAGGTAGGAAAATAAGTTGTGAAGTCGACACCAGGAGGTTACAAGAAGAGAATGATAGGTTAAGTAAGTGGGCAAAGATGTGGAAAATGGAGTATATTGTGGGAAAATGTAAAGTTGCTTATTTTGGCAGGAAGAATAAAAGTGAAGGACATTATCTAAATAATGAGTCATTGTAGAACTCTGAGATACAAAAGGATCTAGGTGCCATCATGCACGAATCGCAAAAGATTCATATGCAGGTACAGCAAATCATAAGGAAAGATTAATATTAAAGTAGGGTGGGAGTGCTTCAATTATACAGGGTACTGGGTGAGACCATGTTTGGATTACTGCACATTGCATTGATCACCTTACTTAAGGAAGAATGGAAACGTGCTGAAGGCTGTTAGAGGTGGTTTACTAGACTAATGGGTAGGTTGTCATATGACGAAATGTTGGACAGACAAGGCTTGTATCCACTGGAGTTTAGAAGACCAAGAGACCTGGCTGAAACATGCAAAATCCTATGGGAGAAATTAGAACTCAGGACCACTGTCTAATAATCAGTGGTCACCCTTTTAAAACAGAGATCATGCAATTTTCATTTCTCTCAGAGGGTCGAGAGCTTTTGAATTTCACTCTGAAAGCAGAGTTCATGAATATTTTTTAAGGCAGAGGTGCGTACATTCATGTTAAGCAAAGGGTTGAAGGTTATCAGGGATAGACAAGAATGTGAATTTCAGATTATAATCAGATTAGTCAGGATCTTATTGAGTAATTGGGGAGGCTTTAGGGGCTCAATGGCCTACTCCAGCTCCTGATTCTTATGCTCTTACGTAAGAATGTTATTCTATTCAGCTATACTGGGGCTTCACTACATCTTTCAATTCACTCAATCTTCAAATGCAATCCCCAGTAATATTTTGAAAACATACAAGGTGGAGGGGAGGCATCCCACTTATTGAGGACCAATACATTCAGAAACCTGCTGAGCCACATCCATAATTCAGTAGGACATGTTACCATTTAGGAAGGGAGAGAGAAGAAAGAAGTTGGGCTTTATTTCATTGAATAATGAGTCAAGACATGAACATTCCATCTAAATTTTCTTTGATGTGAGCAGCTTGTTATTTCAATGTTCAGTACCCTTAAAAATGTTTAAGTGTCTATGTAATGTGGAACAACATGTGAGCTGCCAGCATGATAACTTCCAGTTTGCTATGTGGTTGCACATGATGAAGTGTAGTAGGAAAACTGCCAGACCTCTGGCAAGTCGTGACAGACTGGGAAGCGCATGCCTTCCAGTTAGTTGGGTTCCAAGTCAACTGAGTCAATCCACTGCTATTGTAACAATTGTCAGTTTGTGCTAGGCCAGCAAATAGAATACCACATTCTACTGGAACAACCCATCTCATTTGCAGAAATAAAACTAAAAATAAGTTGTAACCAAATTTGTAAAAATACAAAATTTCCCCACAAAACAATAAAGCTTGTGAACATTCAAAATAATGTAAAATGTCATGAAGCAGATAAGCAAATGTCAACTTGAAATGAAAGGTCTCAATCTTCCAAAAATATTGTTTACCAACCTGTATCAGCATCAAATGTGGTAATAAATTTTTGTCAAGTCCATTTTTAGGTCTTTGTGTGGTTTGTGTTTTCACAAAGCCTGTACCTAGTGCAACTGTAATTAATTACTTCAGACCACATAAATGCAATGAGTTAATTCAGTGCCTAACTAAAACTTAAAATCTTTAAGATCTCGAGGGTAAGTTGATCATGAATGAGGCTCACACAGCATTTACATGGCACAGAATTGTGAAATTTCCACTGTCTGGCAGATAACCAACCATTTCAGTGTAGACTTCTGCTCTTGGAAATGATTTTCCAAACTTCACCTCATTCACGTCGTCTCGGACGCAAATGCTTCTAAACAATGCCTGAAGTTCGGACTACCCAAGGCACAATCTGAACTCCAGAGTGGGGAGGGGCTTTATGTATACAAGAGGCAGCTAGATATAGCACTTGGGGCGAATGGGATCAAAAGGTAATGGGGAGAAAGCAGGATTAAGCTATTGAGTTAGATGATCTGCCACAATCAGGATAAATGACAGAGCAGGCTCGAAGGGCTAAATGGCCTCCTCCTGCTCCTTTCTTCTATGTTTCTATGTTCATCACTGATTATGCCTGGAGTCAAACCTAAATGCGGTCACTCAGCCTCACACCATCAGAGGCCTGGCTGCTTTACTCACTTCACCAGAAGAATTGCTCTGTTGCTGGTCCACAAGATCATAAGAAATAGGAAAAGGAAGCTGGTCATTCAGCCCCTCAAGTCTATTGTGCCATTCAACAGAATCAAGGCTACTCTCACATACTTCAAATTCGCTTTCCTGCATTAAACTCCATCCAGAACAAGAGTTAAGTTAGATAAATGTGAGATGCTGCATTTTGGAAAGGCAAATCAGGGCAGGACTTATACACTTAATGATAAGGTCCTGGGTAGTGTTACTGAACAAAGAGACCTTGGAGTGCGGGTTCATAGTTCCTTGAAAGTGGAGTTACAGGTAGATAGGATAGTGAAGAAGGCATTTGGTATGCTTTCCTTTATTGGTTAGTGCATTTGAGTATAGGTGTTGGGAGGTCATGCTACAGGACATTAGTTAGGCCATTTTTGGAATACTGCATGCAATTCTGGTCTCCCTGCTATAGGAAGGATGTTGTGAAACTTGAAAAAGTTCAGAAAAGATTTAGGAGGATGTGCCAGTGTTGGAAGGTTTGAGCTATTGGGAGAGGCTAAACAGGCTGGGCCATTTTCCCTGGAGCGTCTGAGGGGTGACTTCATAGAGGTTTATAAAATCATGAGGGGTGTGGATAGGGTAAATAGACAAGATCTTTTCCCAGGGTTGGGGAGTCCAAAACTAAAAGGTATAGGTTTAAGGTGAGAGGGCAAAGATAAAACAAAGGGACCTAAGGGCAACTTTTTCACGCAGAGGGTGGTGTGTATATGGAATGAGCTGCCAGAGGAAGTGGTGGTACAATTACAGCATTTAAAAGGCATCTGGATGGGTATATGAATAGGAAGGATTTAAAGGGATGTGGGCCAAACACAGGTAAATGGAACTAGATTAATTTATGATATCTGATCAGCATAGATAAGTTGGACCAAGGGTCTGTTTCCATGCTGTACATCTCTATGACTCTACGTAGATACAGTAACTAGGGAAAAGGCCATACTTAATCTTGTATTGGTAAATAAGTCTAGCCAGACGATTGAAGTTTCAGTGGGAGAGCATTTTGGGAAGAGTGACCATAATTCAGTAGGTTTTAAGATAGTTACGGATAAGGATAACACAGGTCCTTGGGTGAAAGTGCTAAATTAGGGGATGGCTAATTACAAAAGTATTAGACAGGAATTGGAGAAATTAGCTTGGGGGTGGCTCTTTGAGGGTAAACCCACCTCTGACATGTAAGAGTATTTTAAAAGCTAATTGGTCAGAGTTTAAGGCTAGCATGTTCCTGTAAGAATGAAAGATAAGGATGGCAAGATTCAGGAACCCTGGATAACAAGAGATATTAAAAGTTTAGTAAAAGAAAAGCAAAGTGTGTCCAGCAGGCTAAGATAAAAGGTAGGGAGGAGGGACTTGGGGGAGGGGCTTTGGAAATGCGATAGGTGGAGGGAGGTCAAGGTGAGGGTGATAGGCCGGAGTGGGGTGGGGGCGGAGAGGTCAGGAAGATGATTGCAGGTTAGGAAGGCGGTGCTGAGTTCGAGGGATTTGACTGAGACAAGGTGAGGGGAGGGGAAATGAGGAAACTGGAGAAATCTGAGTTCATCCCTTGTGGTTGGAGGGTCCCCAGGCAGAAGATGAGGCGCTCTTCCTCCAACCGTCGTGTTGCCATGGTCTGGCGATGGAGGAGTCCAAGGGCCTGCATGTCCTTGGTGGAGTGGGAGGGGGAGTTAAAGTGTTGGGCTACGGGGTGGTTGGGTTGGTTGGTATGGGTGTCCCAGAGGTGTTCTCTGAAACATTCCGCAAGTAGGCGGCCTGTCTCCCCAATATAGAGGAGACCACATCAGGTGCAGCGGATGCAATAGATGATGTGTGTGGAGGTGCAGGTGAATTTGTGGCGGATATGGAGGTGTCCCTTGGGGCCTTGGAGGGAAGTAAGGGGGGAGGTGTGGGCGCAAGTTTTGCATTTCTTGCGGTTGCAGGGGAAGGTGCCGGGAGTGGAGGTTGGGTTGGTGGGGGATGTGGACCTGACGAGGGAGTCACGGAGGGAGTGATCTTTTCGGAACGCTGATAGGGGAGGAGAGGGAAATATATCCCTGGTGGTGGGGTCCATTTGGAGGTGGAGGAAATGACGGCAGATGATACATTGTACATGGAGGTTGGTAGGGTGGTAGGTGAGGACCAGTGGGGTTCTGTCCTGGTGGCGGTTAGAGGGGCGGGGCTCAAGGGTGGAGGAGCGGGAAGTGGAAGAGATGCGGTGGAGGGCATCGTCGACTACGATTGCGGTCCTTGAAGAAGGAGGCCATCTGGGTTGTACGGTTTTGGAACTGGTCAATTTTCAACGTTTCAGAGAACACCTCTGGGACACCCGGACCAACCAACCCAACCACCCCGTAGCCCAACACTTTAACTCCCCCTCCCACTCCACCAAGGACATGCAGGTCCTTGGACTCCTCCATCGCCAGACCATGGCAACACGACGGTTGGAGGAAGAGCGCCTCATCTTCTGCCTGGGAACCCTCCAACCACAAGGGATGAACTCAGATTTCTCCAGTTTCCTCATTTCCCCTCCCCCCACCTTGTCTCAGTCAATTCCCTCGAACTCAGCACCGCCTTCCTAACCTGCAATCATCTTCCTGACCTCTCCATCCCCACCCCACTCCGGCCTATCACCCTCACCTTGACCTCCCTCCACCTATCGCATTTCCAAAGCCCCTCCCCCAAGTCCCTCCTCTCTACCTTTTATCTTAGCCTGCTGGACACACTTTCCTCATTCCTGAAGAAGGGCTTATGCCCGAAACGTCGATTCTCCTGTTCCTTGGATGCTGCCTGACCTGCTGCGCTTTTCCAGCAACACATTTTCAGCTCTGATCTCCAGCATCTGCAGCCCTCACTTTCTCTAAAAGAAAAGCAAGCATTTGTAAGGTTTAGAAAACTGAAATTTGACAAGGCTCTTGAGGAATATAAAAGGAAGAAGGAAAGAACTTAAACAGGAATTAGGAGAGCTAGAAGGATCCTGAGATGTCCTTTACAAGTAGGATCAAGGAGAAGCCCATGGCATTTTATACGTATATTAGGAGCAACAGGGTAGCCAGGGAAGAATAGGTCCACTCAAGGACAAAGGAGGGAATTTACGCATGCAGCCACAGGAAGTGGAGGAAATCGTTAATTAGGACTTTGCATCAGTATTCACCAAGGGGAAGGATATGGATGATGCTAACATTCGGGAGGGGTATGTTGATTCCATGCATGTTGATATTGAGGAGGGGGTGGGTATTCCGTATCTGGGAAACAGGTAGATAAGTCCCTAGGGCTTGATGGGATGTATCCCAGGATACTGAGGGAGGCAAGGGAGGAGATTGCTGGGGCCTGGAGAGAGAACTTTGTATCCTTTTTAGCTACAGGCAAGTTTCCAGAACACTAGAGAATAGTCAGTGTTGTTCCTTTGTTTTAAAAGGGCAATAAGGATAATCCTATTCGAAAAGACTCTTAGGACACAATTTATTCGCAGTTGAAAAAGAAAAGACTTATTTGGGATAGTCAGTATTGCTTAGTCTGGCGGAGGTTTTGTCTCACAAATTTGATTACGCTTTTTGAGGAAGTGAAAATGATTGATGAGGGTAGGGCAGTGGAGGTTATCTATATAGACTTTGCTAAAGTTTTTGACAAGGTCTCCTGGAAAGCTAGTCCAGAAGGTTAAGTCAAATGCGATCCACAGTGAGTGGTAAGTTGGATACAAAATTGGCTTGGTCATAGAAAACAGAGGATAGTTGGGGAGGAGTATTTTATGACTGCAGATCTGTGACCAGTCATGTTTTGCAAGAATCAATGCTAGGACCTCTGCTGTTTATAATATATCTACAGAGGAACCTCAATTATCCAAATAACACAGGCAAGGAGTATTTTGTTCAATTAATCAAATGCCGAACAATTGATACCAGATAACATAATAAGCCATGCATCCAGACCTTGCGATCTTGTTCAGATAATCCAAAATTCAATTAATCGAATGCCAGATAATAGAGATTCCTCTGTGTAGATATATATGATTTTGATGAATAGGCAAATGGTCTAATTAGTAAGTTTGCAGATGACATAAAAATTTGTGGAATTGTGGGTAGTGAAGAAGGTTGTGAAAGAATACAGCAGGATATAGATCTGTTAGAAAGTTGGGTGGAGAAATGGCAGGTGGAGTTTAATCCACACAAGCATGAGGCAATGCATTTTGGGAGGCCAAATGGAAGAGCGATGTAAATAGCAGGACACTTAGGAGCACTGAGATACAGATGATCTTTGGCCCATAGCTGCCTTAATGTGGCAACACAAGTGGATAAGATGGATAACATGATGTTTGTCATGCTTATCTTAATGGTTGGGGCACAGAGTATGAAAGTTGGCAAGTCATGTTGTAGCTGTATGAAATCTTAGTTAAACCCCATTTGTAGCATTGTGTACAGTTCTGGTCAACGCACAACAACAAGGATGTGGAAGCTTTAAACAAGGTGCAAAAGAGGTTTACCAGGATATTGCTTGTATTGGAGTATATTAGCTATAAGGAGAGATTGGACAAACTTGGATTGTTTTTGCTCGAGTGTTGGTGGCTGAGGAATTACCTAACAGGAGTACATAAAATTCTGAAAGGCATGCGTAAGCTGAATAGTAGATGTTTTCTCAGGGTGGAAATGTCAAATACTAGGAGCCATACGTTTAATGAGAGAGGGGAAGTTTAAAAGGAGATGGGAGAGACATTTTTTTTTAAAAAAGCAAAGGGTATAGGTGCCAGCAACACGTGCCAGCAGATATGTTATAAAAAGAAACAACAGCAATATTTAAGAGGCATTTGGGCAGACATATGAATGGACAGGAACAGAGGGGTATGGACCATTTGCAGGCACTAAGGATTAATTTAGAATGGCATTATGGTCAGCATAGACATAGTGGGCTGAAGGCCTGCTCCTACAGTGACCTGTTCTATAAGCATCAGTGAGCAGCTTATTACAAAGTGCTGCTTGAAAGCACTGTTAATGAAACCTTCCAGCACTCTGCGTATGACTGAGTATAGACTGATGGGGTAGTAATTAGCCAGTCTTGGACTTGTTTTGTTTATAGTGTGCAGAACATACCCTGGGGAGTTTACCACACATTTGGATAAAAGCCAGTTTTGTAGCTTTATTGGAACAGCTTGGCAAGGCTGCAGCTAGATTTGGAGCACACCTTCAGTACAATGGCCAAAATATTGTCAGGGCCCATAGCCTTTGTGATATCCAGTTCATTCAGCCGTTCCTTGACATCACGTGGAGTGAATCAAAGTGGCTGAAGACTAGTTTCTGTGATGCTGAGGACCTCTCGAAGAACCAGAATGGATCATCCACTTGGCACTTTTGACTGAAGATGGTTTTGAATGCTTCAGCCTTATCTTTTACAGTGATGTCTGGGTTGTTCCATCATTAAGGATGGGGATATTTGTGGAGTTGTTCAATTGCCCACCACCATTCATGACTAGATGTGGCAGAGCTTAGATCTGATTCGTTGGTTGCGAGCTTGCTTGTCCATGTGTCTATAATTTGCTGCTTATGTTATTTGGTATGCAAATAGAGTCATACAGCACTGAAACGGACGCTTCGGTCCAAATCGTCCATGCTAAACAGGTTTCCTAAAATGAACTAGACTCATTTACCTGCATTTGGCCCATTTCCCTCTAAACCTTTCCTGTCCATCTATCTGTCCAAATGTTTTTAGGTGTTGTAACTGTACTCGACCCTACCACTTCATTTAGCAGTTTGTTCCAATTATCGCACCAGCATCCAAGTGGAAAAGCTGGCTCTTAGATATTTTAAATCTTTTCCCTCTCACTCTGATCTTATGCCCTCTCGTTTTGGACTCCCCTAACCAGGGGAAAGGATCTTGGCTGTTCACCTTATGTATGCCCCTCACAATTTTATAAACCTCTGTAAGGTCACCCTTCAGCCTCTGATGCTCCAGGGAAAAAATGTCCATGCCTCTCCTTGTAAATCAAACCCTCCAGTAAACATCCTTGTAAACCTTTTCTGCACCATTTCCAGTTTAATAACATCCTTCCTGCAGCAGGGTGACCAGAATAATACAATGTACTCCAAGCGTGACTTTACCCATGTCTTATACAGATAGTTCTTCTATAATGCAATGGTTGCGTTCTTGTGCAACCCTGCATTATAGAAAAATCATGCTTTAGGATCAGCGCTTAAAATGTTGGCAATGTAATCACGTTAAAAGTTTGTGCTTTAGAAACGGTGTCCCCAGTTCAGCACTCGTGTTACAGTGAATTTGCATTAATGAAACGCATGTGATAGCAGAATGACCTGTAGAGCTGCAAATTGACATCCCAACTCCTATATTCAATGCTCTGACTAATGAAGCCAAGTGTACTAAATACCTTCTTCACTACTCTATCTACCTGTGATGCCACTTGCAAGGAAGTATGTACATGCATCCCTAGATCTCTCTGTTCGACAACACTCCCCAAGGCCCTACCATTAACTGTCTTGTTTTATGTCATCACCAAGCCAACATGTTGTTTTTAGATATGCTGTGCTACCAACTCTGTGGGCCTATCTAGTCATTGGGAAAGGACAAACACCCATGAGGATGGGTGATGGTGTTGTCTGGGACATTGTCAATTGGTTCTGATTTGTGCTGGCACTTAGATGGATTGTGAATTTCAAAAGTTGAAATGAGAATACTCTGCCTCCAATTTGAATAACTTATCAGCCAAGGCAAAGCTTGCCCAGACAGTATGACATGTAGGACATGGGGACAACAAACCTGACAAGGCAGCAACCCATAAAGCATCACAGTTTTTTAAAAAGGAAAAATTGCAACAGTGGCAGAAAGATGGGTTACTTTTTCACAGATGTACAATGAAGGTGACCAGACAATGTTGTTCCCTTCGATACTGTATAAAGATGTACTGCAGGAGGTGCACCAAAAGGCAATGTTAAAAGCACATATGTCAGCTGCATGAAGAAAGGCTATCAACCAAGAAACTGAGGTAATTCACATCTTTAACAGAAGTTTGTTAATTTCAAGGAAAGACCCACCAAGGTTGGCATAAGTTTAAGCAAAGAATGTTTGCACCATTTCTTTCTTTAGGCTTCATTACTTTAAGCAATGGACATAACCACATAGTATTTCACTGTATCTACACTGCATGGCATTTTTTTCTTCCATGTTCAACTAGTAGCTGTAAAACAGTTTTACAGCTGTAAAAAAAACCTACTGGATGTGACTTTCAGACTTGGATGTTCTATAGCTCTTCCAGACAACTTCCCATCTGTCACATTCTAAACATCAACTCAAACAAACTTTCAGCTCATTTAAAACTTTACTGTTATCTCATTATACACTCTGCCCAGTTACTAACCATCCCTGTGGTCACTAACCTACAATGCTTCGAGTTTCTATCTTTGAGCATAAACCCTTTGTTGCCCTTGACCCTCTAATCTTTAGCATTGCAAATTGTTACCACTCAGAACTTTATATTCAATCTAACTTTGACCTCTTATGCATTCCCTTCCACTTGCTCATAATTGGCAACAGCCTTTGTCTTACACTTCGGAATTTGTTCATTAAAATTCTCCTCTTCACCTCCTTGCCGCTGTTCATGTCCCTCTTTTCCATTAAGACCTGCCTAAAACCTCAATTTTGACAAGTTTTAGGACACCTGTCAAAATATTTCCTTCCTTGCCTTTGTTAAATTTAGGCTAATTGGACCTGTATGAAGTGTCTTTAGACTTTTTGCTATGTTCAAGACACTAAGTGCAAGTTATTGTTGGTTGGAAGTTTCTCAGTGTGGTCAAAAATCATGGCCATACAGCTTAGCCTTGGTCTCCTATTGGCTAGCACTCGTTTCTTTTACAATTTGAAAATACAGCATAACGAAGACATTATAATTGTTTTCTGGATATACACAATGGAAATTCTACTCATGATTTGAAAAGCCTGATGTTCACAATTGTCCCACATGCAAATTATTTTGCATTCAAGGGAACCCTGTCAACCATAAATGCTATGTATTCTGCCAAACTGCCATGGTAAAAATATGAGAACCATAGAAGCTCTACTGTGTGGAAGCAGGCAATTCAGCCCGTCAAGTCCACAACGATCCATCCAACCCAGACCCACCCCCCCGACCCTATCCCTGAGACCCTGCATTTCCCATGTTCAATCCACCTAGCCTGCACATCCCTGAACACTACAGGACATTTAGCATGGCCAATCCACATTACCTGTACGTCTTTGGACTGTGGGAAGAAACTGGAGCACCCAGAGGAAACTTACACAAACACATGGGGAATGTGCAAACTCCATACAGTCACCTGAGGTTAGTAAGTATCTCTCTAGGCAACATAATGTTGACATGAGGCCTATGAGCACTGTCACTTCCTTTTCCTGACTCCAAATCACCTTTAAGAACAAGGAACTTCTCGCAGTTGTTGCATGAACTTGGCAGACAATTTTACAACATGCACAGTCCTATAACACCAGCAAGGCCTTTAAAAAAAATTCAGCAAAATATTTCAGTATTATTGAGCTGACAATTTCTTGCTAAACAAGAACAATATTGTTGGACTGCATAAGGCACATCCAAAAAAAATCTTGACTCAGTCAGCAGATCTACTGTGCATTGCCAAGCAGAGTATTACATTATTATTGCAAACTGATAGAGGTAAATAATATAAATGAGGAAAACAGTGTTAAAACATCTCTAACGAAAGGATGATGCAACAGGTTAATGGTTTCCTGCATGATCTCTTTGCAAAAAAGCACCAAAGGAAGATCAATGAAGGGGATCAATTTTTCAAAGAAAAAAAATGCAGGATGTGGTAAGAAACAAATTCTTACATTTTAGTTAAAAGATGAAAAGTTACTGATTACTGGAAGTTGTGTAAATTTAGCACAGAATGATTTGGGGGTACTGTACATAGAGTCATAGAGATGTACAGCATGGAAACAGACACTTCGGTCCAACCCGTCCATGCCGACCAGATATCCCAACCCAATCTAGTCCCACCTGCCAGCACCCAGCCCATATTCCTCCAACCCCTTCCTATTCATATACCCAAACAAACACCTTTTAAATGTTGCAATTGTACCAGCCTCCACCACTTCCTCTGGCACATCATTCCATACACGTACCACCCTCTGTGTGAAAAACTTGCCCCGTAGCTCTCTTTTATATCTTTCCTCTCTCACCCTAAACTTATGCCCTCTAGTTCTGGACTCCTCGACCCCAGGGAAAAGACTTTGTCTATTAATCCTATCCATGCCCCTCATAATTTTGTAAACCTCTATAAGGTCACCCCTCAGCTTCCAACGTTCCAGGGAAAACAGCCCCAGCCTGTTTAGCCTCTCCCTGTAGCTCAGATCCTCCAACCCTGGCAACATCCTTGTAAATCTTTTCTGAACCCTTTCACGTTTCACAACAGGAAGGAGACCAGAATTGCATGCAATATTCCAACAGTGGCCTAACCAATGTCCTGTACAGCCGCAACATAACCTCCCAACTCCTGTACTCAATACTCTCACCAATAAAGCATACCAAACGCCTTCTTCACTATCCTATCGACCTGCGACTCCACTTTCAAGAAGCTATGAGCCTGCACTCCAAGGTCTCTTTGTTCAGCAACACTCCCTACAACCTTACCATTAAGTGTATAAGTCCTGCTAAGATTTCCTTTCCCAAAATGCAGCACCTTGCATTTATTTGAATTAAACTCCATCTGCCACTTCTCAGCCCATTGACCCATCTGGTCAAGATCCTGTTGTAATCTGAAATAACCCTCTTCGCTGTCCACTACACCTCCAATTTTGGTGTCATCTGCAAACGTGCCAACTGTACCCCTTCTGCTCACATCCAAATCATTTATGTAAAAGATAAAAAGTAGAGGACCCAGCACCGATCCTTGTGGCAATCCATTGGTCACAGGCCTCCAGTCTGAAAAACAACTCTCCACCACCACCCTCTGTCTTCTACCTTTGAGCCAGTTCTGTATCCAAATGGCTAGTTGTCTCTGTATTCTGTGAGATCTAACCTCGTTAATCAGTCTCCCATGGGGAACCTTGTTGAATGCTTTACTGAAGTCCAAACAGATCACATCTACCACTCTGCCCTCATCAATCCTCTTTGTTACTTCCGCAAAAAACTCAATCAAGTTTGTGAGACACGATTTCCCACGCACAAAGCCATGTTGACTATCCCTAATCAGTCCTTGCCTTTCCAAATACATGTACATCCTGTCCCTCAGGATTCCCTCCAACAACGTGCCCACCACCAACATCAGGCTCACTGGTCTATAGTTCCCTGGCTTGTCCTTACCACCTTTCTTAAACAGTGGCACCACGTTAGCCAACCTCCAGTCTTCCCGCACCTCACCTGTGACTATCGATGATACAAATATCTCAGCAAGAGGCCCAGCAATCACTTCTCTAGCTTCCTACAGAGTTCTAGGGTTCTCCTGACCAGGTCATGGGGATTTATCCACCTTTATGCGTTTCAAGACATCCAGCACTTCCTCCTCTGTAATATGGACATTTTGCAAGATGTCACCATCTATTTCCCTATAGTCTATATCTTCCAAATCCTTTTCCACAGTAAATACTGATGCAAAATACTCATTTAGTGTCTCCCCCATTTTCTGCAGCTCCACACAAGGCCGCCTTGCTAATCTTTGAGGGGCCCTATTCTCTCCCTAGTTACCCTTTTGTCCTTAATGTATTTGTAAAAACTCTTTGGATTCTCCTTAATTCTGTTTGCCAAAGCTATCTCATGTCCCCTGTTTTCCCTCCTGATTTCCCTCTTAAGTATACTCCTACTGCCTTTATATTCTAAGGATTCACTCGATCTATCCTGTCTATACCTTACATATGCTTCCCTCTTTTTCTTAAACAAAACCTCAATTTCTTTAATCATCCAGCATTCCCTATACCTTTCCAGCCTTCCCTTTCACCCTAACAGGAATATACTTTCTCTGGATTCTCATTATCTCATTTCTGAAGGCTTCCCATTTTCCAGCCGTCCCTTTACCTACAAACATCTGCCCCCAATCAGCTTTCGAACGTTCTTGCCTAATCCTGTCAAAATTGGCCTTTCTCCAACTCTTCAATTTTTAGATCTGGTCTATTGTTTTCCATCACTATTTTAAATCTAATAGAATTATGGTCACTGGCCCCAAAGTGCTCCCCCACTGACACCTCAGTCACCTGCCCTGCCTTATTTCTCAAGAGTAGGTCAGGTTTTGCACCTTCTCAGTAGGTAATAGGGAAAGCTAATGAAATGTTGGTCCTTTCTTTCAAAGTTAACGGAGTATAAATATTGGGAGATATTGCTAAACCTCTACAAAGCATTAGTCATACCACACCTGCAATACCATAAACAATTTTGGTTCCCTTTTCAAAGTAAAGATGCACTGCAACTGGAGGCAATCCAGGGAAGGTTGACTAGATCAATACTGGGTATGAAGGAACATAGGAACTAGGAGTGGGTGTATGCAATTCAGCCCTTCAAGCTCACTCCACTACTTAATATGATCATGGCCGATCTTATCCTGGTCTCTACTCCAATTTTCTACCCGTTTCCCACTGCCCTTTATCCACTTTTCAGAAACATATCTACAGTCGGTTCTGATATAATGTGATAGTTCCGTTCTTGTGCGATCTCACATAACAAGAAAATTGTGCAATAGCCACATCATTTAAACTAATGGGGCTGGAATTGCATTCTAGTCAATATAGGTAAGCAAGTTCACATTTCACAAATAACAGTCTAAATTCTTCAATCACATTAAAACCAAGTCACAGTGAAGAAACACGCGTTATGCAGAACTGATTGTGTTTCTTTCTGAAACTGTTATTGATTCTGCACCCACTGCACTCTAGGGCAGAACGTTCCACAGGTTCACAACTCTCGAAGAGAAGTAGTTTCTCCTTATCTTTGAGCCTACCGCCTCTCACTCTATATCTATGATCTCTTGTTCGAGACTGTTCCGCTAGGGAGGACATTTGTTCAACACCCACTTTATCAATCCCCTTCAGCATTTTATATACCTCAATCAGATCCCACCTTTCCCCACCCCCTCAATTCTTCTGAATTCCAGCAAGTCCAGGCCTAAACTTTTCAACCACTCCTAGCATCACAGCCTTTTTATTCCTGGAATCAAACTTGTGAACCTTGTCTGAACTGCTTCCAGTGCCACTACGTCCTTCCTTCAAGATTGGAGACCAAAACTGGACACATACTCCAGTTGTGGTCTCACCAACACTTGTATAACTGTAACAATACTTCTTTACTTTTATAATCCAACCTTTTTGCAATAAATGCCAAAATTCCATTTGCCTTCCTTAGTTTATGTCGCACCTGCATACCACTTTCTGCAAATCATGCACAAGGACACCCAAATCCCTCAGCAGAGATGCACACTTAATCTGTTTCCCAATTAAGTAATGATTTGCCTTTTTATTTTTCTGCCAAAACAGATAAACCCGCATTTATCCATATTACTGAGGGATCTTCCTGAGAGATTCAGTAGGTTTGGACAGTACTCACTGGAATTTAGAAGCATGAAAGGCAACCTTATTGAAACATAAGGTTCTCAGGGGGCTTGAAAGAATAGATGCTGAGAGGGTGTTTCTCTTTGCAAAAAGTCTAGGACCAGAGAGGCATAATCTTAGAATAGGCAGGCTCACATTTCAGACAAATTGAGAAGAATTTTCTTCTCTCAGAGGGTAATTGAATCTGTGGAATTCCTTAGCACAGAGCTGTAAATGCTGTGTCATTAAGTAAATGCAAGGCTTAAACAGACCAATTTCTCTTCAGTAAGGGAATCAATGGTTATGGGAGAAGATGGTATAGTGGAGTTTAAGATAACCAGATCAGCACCAAGCTCATTAAAATGACAGAGCATACTTGATGGGACAAATGCTCTACTTCTGATCCCACATCCTATGGTCCAAAATATGACAAAAAAATCTTGCATAGTAAATAGAATGCAACGTGCAAAACTATAAATTGACCTCTTCCATGGCACACTTCTGAAATCTACGCTGTTTTTACTCCATATAAATTTAAAATGTTAGTATCTAAACATTCTGAAAAGGTTTGACCTTCAGCAGTGTTTGCAACTATCTACACTTTTATCTCTCCACCCTGGAGGCTCCCTGTCTCTATTCCTGATGAAGGGCTTTTGCCCGAAACGTCGATTTTTCTGCTCCTCAGATGCTGCCTGACCTGCTGTGCTTTTCTAATCTAGACTCTGGTTTCCACCATCTGCAGTCCTAACTTTTGCCTAACTATCTACACTAATCCCACTGCACTCATATCTCAAGTGCTACAAGCTCTGCATTTTTGCAATCTGATCGGATACTCCTCACATCCAATTTCTAGCCCTTTCCCCATAATCTTTGACCCTGCTGATCAAGAAACTATCTAGATAGTGGGTGGCACGGTGACACACTGGTTAGCACTGCTGCCTCACAGCGCCAGAGACCCGTGTTCAATTCCCGCCTCAGGCGACTCTGTGTGGAGTTTGCACATTCTCCCCGTGTCTGCGTGGGTTTCCTCCGGGTGCTCCGGTTTCCTCCTACAATCCAAAAATGTGCAGGTTAGGTGAATTGGCCATGATAAATTGCCCGTAGTGTTAGGTGATGCGGTAAATGTAGGGGAATGGGTCAGGGTGGGTTGTGCTTCGGCAGGTCAGTGTGGACTTGTTGGGCCAAAGGGCCAGTTTCCACACTGTAAGTAATCTAATCTAATCTAATCAGCCTTAAATACACACTAGATCCATGCCACCACTCTGAGGCAACGAATTCCAAGGATTCACAACCCTTTGGGAGAATAACTAACTTCCTCTTCAACTCAATCTTAAAATGGCATCCCTTAATCATGAGACTATTCCCAATGGCCCTCAACTATCCCATGAGGGACAGGGCACTGTGAAACGAGAATGAGAATTATGGGAGTAACAGAAGGCAGGAGTATGCAGAATTGGATATATTTTGCAGAGGTCTGGACAAGTTAGTACTTATGACGGGTTGTGGATTGAAGGCGGGGTTAGATATCCGGTCGGCATGGACGGATTGGACCAAAGGGTCTGTTTCCATGCTGTACATTTCTATGACTCTATTACATGTATCTAGAGTACAGGTATGTGGGTGAATTTCACACAAGTAGCTAAGGCACAAACATTGGTGAACAATGTTGCAAATTTAAAAATGGTTTTGGTGAAATACATCATAGAAGGTTTAGAAATTCAGTTGAGAGTCAAAACAAGACACCAAGATTACAAATGGTATATTTCAGTCAAAGTGGAGATGATTTCAAAAGCAAGGGTGCATAATCTGAATACATATAAATGACAGGTTCAGCCTTTCTGATGGGGAATTGGGGGAAGCTCTAACTCATCCAGGACAACAAACCACATTGAGCACTACATGACATTTAGACAGAAGAGTGAAAACTACTGTATATTGAAAAATATGTGCCAAGCATCAAAAATAAATTTTAGTGACGAGAGAATATCATCAGATTCAGCAACACATAAATCAGTGAGGAGCAGCAATAAACAAAATTACTAGAACGCTAAACAATATAAAACACTTATGAATCTGTATCCCTTCTATGAGGCCCTTTGGTCCATCGAGTCTGCACTAACTTATCGACACTAATCCCACTGCGCTCATTTCTCAACATGAGCCAACACTTTTAGGAGAGAAATATGTTAAAATTATTGAATTGAACTGAATGAACTGTATTGTCAAGTACTCAAATGAATACAGTGAAAAGTTTACAAATTGCTACATGCGGTGCTCTTTTAGGTACAAGTTCTTCAGTACAAGTTCTTCAGAAAAAAAATTAGGAAAAGAAAGAAATAGAAAGTCCAACATTACAGAATGTAGGAATAAATTAGAAATATAAAGTTCAGAACAACAGTTCTCCTAACCCAGTCCACACTGGCACCTTGTCTCTAATTTTCCAATTTCTACTTTTTACAGACATAAAGAGACATGGTGATTCCATCTATTTCTTTGGGAGAATGTTTCTAGAATTTGTTTAAATGTACTCATTCCATTGAAACAAAAAACATTTCAAATTAAAAACTTTTTAAAAAAATACTCTTCATTAAAAATGTGAAAAGCATTCAATAGTAGAAATTGTACAAGGCTTTGATTGGCATTATTCATTTATCAAGGATTTGCACAGTACCACTTGGAAAACTTACAAACAGCTGAATTCCAGTGGTATAGAAATGAAACACAAAATCAGGAATGTGTTGCAGAATGGGAGATATAAAGTAGGAAATGATCAGTAAATCCATGTATGCAAAAAAGAACAAGTCTTTCTCAGAGAACAGTGAGAGCTGAATCATGGAATATATTCAAAGCTGCATTATAATTGACCAGGGAATCGAATTATGGGGAAATACAAAAATTGGTATTGAAATCACAAATCAGAACTGCCATGATCTTATCAAATGGTGAAGCAGGCTGCTGGGGATGAATAACAATCCCTGTGCCTATTTGTTATATTTTTGTTATGGGAATTCTATCAACGGTCCAACCATTTCACATTCTCAAGTGTCACCTTAAAAATAGATTTTGTTATGTGCATTTACTCAGTGGTACAGCAATAATTCTTATTCATTCGTGGAAAGTGGGGTCACTGACAAATCCCAATTGCTCCTGAGAAGCTGGTAGCTAGCTGTCTTCTTGAAATGTTACTATCTATCTGGTGCAGGAACACCTACAGTGGTGTTTGTGAGTTCCATGATTTTGCAGCAATGAAAGTGAAGGAACAATAATATGACTCCGGTCACAATCGAGTGTGGTTTGGAAAGGAACTTGCAGATAGTGACTGTCCCATCTGTTTCCTTTGTCCTTCTAGGTGGCAGAAGTCATGGGTTTGGAAGGTGCTATTGAAGAAGCTTAGGTGAGTTACTTCCACACATCTTGTAGCTGGGACCTGGCTGCCACTTTGCATCTGTGGTAAAGGGAGAGAGTATAGTGGATGCAGAGCCAATCAAGTGATAGATTTTGTTCTGGATTGTGTTGAGCTACTTGAGTATTGTTGCTAAGACTCATTTAACCAGGTATCATGTTCCTGACTTACAATCATAGAATCCCTACAGTGCAGATCAAGGCCATTCAACCCATCAAATCTGCATTGACCCCATCCCAACATTCCACCCTATCCCAACAACCCTCATTTACCTAACCTGCACATCTCTGGACACTACAGGGCAATTTAGCATGGCCAATCCACCTAACCTGCATATCTTTGGACTGTGGGAGGAAACCAGAGTACCCAACACTAACCCATACAGACACAGGGAGAACATGCAAGCTCAACATAGACAGTCAGCTGAGGCTGGAAGCAAATCAGTATCCCTAGTGCTGTGAAGCAGCAGTCCTCACCACCTTACCAACTTGTCCCCTTTAGGCGGTAGACACTATTTGAGGAGCC